>NC_058131.1:139266789-139441244 GCF_016433145.1 Gracilinanus agilis | reverse complement strand
GACACGGGGGGGGGGGGGTGGAGAGAGACAGACAGACAGGGAGAGGGGGGGAGGGAGGGAGAGACAGACAGGCAGAGACAGATGGAGGGAGAGATACCTTAGGGAAAATTCAAAGAAATTTTGTAAGTGAAGGGGTAAATCATAAACCAGCAGTCATTTAGGTGTTCCCCAGGACACAACCAGGAATGGGGGAATATGCAGTGTCCACGGATGTTTCCCCACTCCATTCCTCAAGGGATCCTAGGTCTTATGCTGCTATTGAGCTATGTGTTAATTGGAGAAGCTGCCCATTTATCCCAGAACAAGAATTCCATCTCTTGGCATCCACATTTTCTTTGCCTGTTTTCCATGTTTAGAATGTTCTTTCCCAACCTCTGGCTTCCTTAAAGTTCCAGCTAAAATCTCACCTTCTCCAGAAAGCCATCCCCAATCCTTCCTTATTCTAGTTCCCCCTCCCTCCTTAATTTATTTCCTATTTATCCAGTATGTTGTTTGCTTTGTATATATTTGTTTACATGTGGTCTCCCTCATTAGATTGTGAGCTCCTTGAGGGCAAACCATGGGTTTTGTCTCTTTTTGTGTCTTAGCCTTTAGTGCAGTGCCTGGAACATAGTAGCCTCTCTTTCTTTCTTTTTAAAGAATAACCCTTAATAAAAAAATAACCTTTACCTTCTATCTTAGAATCAATAGTATGTATTGGTTCTAAGGCAGAAGAGTGGTAATGGCTAGGTAATGGGACTTGCCCAGGGTCACATAGCTAGGAAGCTTCTGAGGCCAGATCTGAATCAAATAGGACCTCCCATCTCCAGGCTTGGCTCTCAATCCCCTGAGCTACCCAGCTGCCCCCTCATAGTAGTTTCTTAATAAATATCTGTTTTATTATGATTTGTTTATTATGTTATTATGATTACACATATTCAGTCTCCACCCCAAGACCTCCAGGGCTGGGGGTGGTATCCTCTGTCTCTTGAGGGGGCCCATTTTACTTATGGATAGCTCTAATGGTTAAGAGAACACTTTTCTGACCTTAAGCCTAAATTTGGCACTTTGCAATTAGTTCCTAGTTCTGCTCTCGGGTCAAACAAACAAACAAAAAAAGCCGAATTTCTCCTTCACGTGACAGCTGTTCAGATAATTGAAGACATTCCTACCAGAGTCTTCCTTCCTCCAGGATAAATATACCCAATTCTTTCAACTGATATTTCTATGTCATGGACCTGGTTGCATAGCCCTGGACAGTTTGCTTTTATCTATTGGGATGGGGATACGGACTGAGCTTGTGATTTCTTTCATGTGTACAAAGAATTCCCTTTATCAATGCAGGCTGGCACCTTCTAACTTAAAAGTGCTGAAGGCTAAATGATTTGTCCAGGGTCCCAGAGCCTAATTTGTTTTGAGGGAAGACCTAACTGACTCTTTAGGTCAGTTTTCTATTTATGGTGCTGAATTATCTCTCCCATTTCTCAATGTCCATCTTAAATTGTGGTTCCTGGATCTAACCCTGCAAAATGTAATTTGGAATTCCCATCCACCAACAAGCATGCTGGGCAGCTAGGTAGGTATTGCAGTAGATAAAGCAAGAGACCTGAAGATTGGTCATCCTGAGTTTAAATCTGGCCTGAGACACTTACTAGCTGTGTGACCTTGGGCAAGTCACTCGTATTGTCAATTTGCTGTAAAGAGAGAAGCTGATAGCAGAAAACACATAACTTCTATGTTATGAAAGAGCTGTCATCAAGCAGGTTCGGACGCAAGCTAGGTTTGATCTTGAGAGACTCAGGGTCTAGAGTTTTACCTATTGGGAGAGGGCCTGAGAAACTGGAGTAGGACTGCACCTGAATGTGGCATTTATTCTGTGACTGGTCATTTCTGTGATGATCCTAACAGACCTTCCAATAATGATAGATCAGATCAGGAATTGTTTTTTTCCTTGACACATCTAGGAACCGACTCCTTTAAGCACTGGGTAAGTTGGTGACTGACTCCCCATCTTGGCTCCTTTGTGTTTGTCTTGCCTATGCCACTCTACAGATGTTGTTTCCCTCTGCAGAATGTTCTCTCTGTGTGCCCCCCTCCCCCCCGCTTTGTTTATCTCCCCAGCGGGTATCACAATGCCCGCCACATAGAAAATGCTTAATAAATTGTTGTTGATGGATGGCAGGAGGTCATCAAAAGTCTGGAACTCTTGGATGAAATCCTTAAAACAGCTCAAAAAGGGCACTGTTCTCAGATAGAGTGTGAGCCACTGAGCTGCCTGCCCAAGTGATCATGGGGATCCCAGGCCACCTTTGTCAGGTCAGACTTGAATTCCTTGGGTTGGGTCATAATGGGCACACACGGATCCACCCGTGCGCCATTTTGTGGGCCAGAAAGCCTGGGAGCTTGGATTGGCTGGAGGACTTGCATAGGAACTCATTGCACTAACAACGCTTGAATTGGCCTCAACCATCTGTTACTGCTCTCCTCCAGGGTGAAAACCTCCCCTGGAGTACAATGTTCTAGCCAAGAAAAGATTGTTACTGTGGCAGCCTGAACCCACAGCTCCTGCTTGCATGGGCCCAGCCAGAGCCTTAATTACTGTGTAAATGAATAAAGTCAAAAAGCCATGAGCAAGTCAAAAGCCATGAGCCCTTGAGGCATGTGGGCTCCATCCTTGGGTGTGCATGATCCAGAGATAAAGACAAGTTGTGATCAGGTTAGCTGTGGAGCCAAAGGATAAACAGGGATCTGATGCCTGAGATGGAGCTTCAAGCTCAAGATAGATAGAAATTAGGGGGCAGCTGGATAGCTCAGTGGATTGAGAACCAGATCTAGAGATGGGAGGTCCTGGGGTCAGATCTGGCCTCAGACACTTCCCAACTGTGTGACCCTGGGCAAGTCACTTAATCCCCATTGCCTAGCCACTCACAACACTTAGCACTCTTCCGCCTTGGAGCTAATACACAGTAGGTAAGTTTATTTATTAAAAAAATAAAAATAAAAAAAGGTAGATAGAAATTCTCCAGCAATGTAGGAGGGATTGGGGGTCAAGATACTCTCCAACAGTCTAGGGAAGATTGGGGGTCAAGACAGAGACTCCAGCAGTGTAGAGAGGCTTGGGGGTCAAGATAGATAGAGACCCTCCAGCAATGTAGGAGGGATTGGGGCTGATATCAGACCAGGGATAGCAAAGAGGCTGGTTCTAAGAATCTAAAGGACATTTGTGGATAGAGTGCCAGCCCTCATCTTCCTGGGTTCAATTTGGCCTCAGATACTTACTAGCTGTGTGACCCTAGGCAAGTTACTTAACCCTATTTGCCTCGGTTTCCTCATCTGTAAAATGAGCTGGAGAAGGAAAAGGCAAACTACTCTATCTAGAAAACCCCAAATGAGGTCTTGGAGAGTCTGACAGGACTCAGCAACATTAAAACAACAAAGCATAAGCCAGCAGGAGTTGTTTTTGCCTCCAGAAGTTTCATCCCTTAGCTGGATCCTTTCCTGATTCTTTTTAGTCCTTAGTGTTCTTTCCTTCCTCTCATTAACATGTATGTACTGACCCTTTTCTTTGGAGAACCCCTCCATCCCCTGCTTCCTCGAGAGTTGGTTTTTGTTGTTCCCCTATCTATCTTTTGTTATCCAACACTTAGTAGAAATGCTTCTTGGCTTGTTTGTCTCCCCCAGTTTCTCTTGTTTTCCTGCAGGACATACATTTGTGAGGGGGGATTGAGCCCAGATGATAAGGGCGGTTTTCAAGCCCAGAAGCCAACTATGCTGCCTGACATTCATCAGGCTTGAAGGCTAAGGGTCTAACCTTCAAAACCCCCAGCCTAGATAATAGAAATGAAGCCTTGTTTCGGGAGTGTCTGAGATGGAGCAATCTCTGGGAGAGTGGAGCGGGTAGAGCTAGAAAGCTATCTCTGGGAAGAGTCAGGTAGGCTTGGTTTATTCAGATATGTTAACTCTTCTGCTTTGATATTGGTGTGCTCAGGGCTCCTTATCTTGTTTGGGTTTGGAGAAAAATGGGATTGCTAAGAAGGTAAATACAAATTACATTATTGAAAAGCTGATGGCTAGAGACTGTGTTTGCAAAGAGACTACTTTCCCAGAACCTTTGGCATGAGATGCTGGGTGCTGAACTGGGGTGGAGAAGCACCAAAAAAGGAAAAATCGGGATGAGAAAAAATTAAAATGTACTCCTTCCTAACCGCCCTCTTGCCACTTTATAGTGTATAATAACAATTTAAAAAAAAATTCCCATCTCAGTTCTTTTAAAAATTATTTAAAATCTTATTTTAATCAAGCCTTTTGTTTTTAATCACTTTCATTTCTCAATACCTCCTCCTTTCCCTGCCCAGGAACAAAGATCAAAAAGAGAGAGAGAAAAACAAAACACATTGACTGAGAATGACTGCCTTTACCCTCTGGCCCACAACAAGGAAGGGAAAAAACTCAATTTTAAAATGAAATAATAACTGTAGACAATATAAAATGCCTAGGGGTATCCTTACCAAAACAAAACAAATCCAGCCACTATATGGAATTAAGAAATATTCAAACTGAGGGGAGGTAGCTGTGTGGTGGGCAGCTGGGTAGTGTAGTCAGTAGAGTGACCTGAAGAAAGGAAGATTCATCTTCCTGAGCTCAAAACCAGCTTCAAATACTTACTAGCTCTGTGACCCTGGACAAGTCACTTAACCCATTTTGTCTTACCTCATCAGTAAAATGAACCAGAGGAGGAAATTGTAAATTACTCCATTATCTTTGCCAAGAAAACCCCAAATGGGATCTGGAAGAATCAGATACAACTGAACAACAGCAAGCAGTTACATGGTACAGTGAAAAGAGTGTTAGATTTGGAGGCTGGCCATAAGTTTGGGTTGCAGCACCAGTAGAATTTTGGCAAATCACTTAATTCCTCTAGTTTTCTTACCTATAAAAAAAAATGGAAAAAAAGATTCTGCAGAAAGTTTACTCTGCACAGACATTCCCCCCCTCATTTTGGGTTAGTGATGTGTAATTCAGAAAAGTCTAGATTTGGGAACAGCTGGAACAAATAAAAATAATTAAGAAAGACTTTTCCCTTCTGTAACCCATTTCTAAAATAGCTTTAAGAACTCCATTTTGGGGAAGGGTGTATGTACTGTGACGAGTCAAAAGAATGTATGTTTTGGAATTAAAGAATCTGTTACTTGCCTGCCTTTATGACCTTGGGCAAATCTCTAAACTTTTCCTAGTTTCCTTTGCTCATTTGGGTAAGAGAGGATTGGTTTAGTCATCTACTGAATTTCTTTCCAGCTCCTAACTTGGCCTATCCATCACACCATTGATATTACCTAAAGACTTTAAAGCTTTTGGGTGCCTTTTTTTTCTATATATTATTCATCTAATCCCCCACAGTAACCTTGAGCTAACTAAGGCTAATTTTTCATCTTCATTTTGCAGATGAGGAAACTGAGTCCTAGAAGTAAAAATGGTTGAAATCCTCTGCCTTCCCTGTTCATTTTTTGTTACATACACTCTACCCTCCCTATGTTTTTGAAATCCTAATAACTCACATTTTTATCTACAAGCTTTTCCCCCAATAACTTTCTTAGTAGACTAACTAAACTTGTTTATCATGATTTTCAGAAGGTTGGCATGTTTTCAGTTCCATTTTCACCCTTCAGTGCCTAGCCTCCAGTGATGTTTATTCAGTGATACTGAGCTGTGACACAAAGGGAGAGAGAACTACTGTTATCTATGATAGGCCAAATGCAGAGGAGTCTCAAAATTTGTCTTAAATTCAAACTTTTTCCTTGTGATTGATTCTTTCCTGAAGCACTGCCCTACTCTATCCCTTTAGACATCCCCCCCCCCCCAATAAAAAGCATGGAGTCACCAGGAATATCTTTTTCTTCTAAGAGTCCAAATTTCTTCCTAAGAAAGTGAAAACAGAAAGGGGAAGGTGATTGAATTTTTTTGGGGGGAAATTTTTATTTAATTGATTAATTTAGAATATTTTCCCATGGTTACAAGATTCATGTTCTTTCCCTCCTCTCTCCCCACCCCCTTCCCCATGAGCAGTTCCACTGGGTTTTACATGTGTCATTGATCAAGACCTATTTCCATATTATTCATATTTGCACTAGGGTGATCATTTAGAGTCCATAAAGGTGATTGAATTTTTAAAAAATATTATTTACTTTTAAAATGACCTTTTTTTAAGTCTTCTGTCTTAGTATCAATGCTAAAACAGAAGAGCTTAGCATTGTTACTAAGACAGAAGATAAGATTTAAATGGGGAAGCTAGGGAGACCCTGGGAATGAGGAAGAAGGGTTGAAGTGGGGCGGGACAAAAACAGCTAGAATGAACAAATAGGGCATCCATAGTTTCCTGTTTGTTCATTTTCTTCTCACCATTTACCCTGTCATTATTCATTGTTTATTTATTTGTTATTATATAGTATTCTTTATTTGTATTATTATTATTATTACTACTGTCAATATTACTTTCTCCAATATCTGCCCGAGTCCCCCTCCTCCCTGTAGCAGCAGCCAATCCGACTTACACCCTTCAGGACCCAGATCAAATCCACATCCTCTAGGAATGAGAAGCACAGGCCTGTCCAGAGGGTGTGCACAATATGGTGGTGCTTCCTTCTCTTTCTCTTAGGAGAAATAAGTGGGGTACACTCTAGGCACCATATGAGAGAGGAGATGAAATTCCCTCGTTGTCTTCATCCAAAGGACCCTTTCCTGGTCTCTGGATCCGGAGAGCCTTTATTTCTGGGATCCCTGGGCATTCCCAGCCGACAGTAAGGTCATCCCATCCTCACTGAGGTGAAGGCCTTTTGGGGTGCTTTAGACATCTCCCCACTCCTCCAAGAAAGAAACTCTGGGATGGGAGCTGTTTTACAGAGGAAATAACAGCTTGGAAGGTATCTGAAGGAGGCTGCCATACTTATTACTGCTTTCTAAGAGGCCCTGGGGGAAGGGGACAGGGGGAGGTTTTGGTGTATTTAGGAATTCAGTAAATAATTGCAGAATAGCCACTTCCCAGCTGTGTGACCCTGGGCAAGTCACTTGACCCCCATTGCCCACCCTTACCACTCTTCCACCTATGAGACAATACACCGAAGTTAAGGGTTTAAAAAAAAATTAAAAAAAAAATAATTGCAGAATAAAGGAAGGTGGTCCCTTGTATTAATTACTTGTGTGCTGGGCTCCTTTCTCCAGCTAGTTTCTAGAGGGTGAGGTCTATTGCTTATAGAGAATAATCCCTTCTCCCTAAGGGTGTAGCTTTGTTGTTCTTAGTTGTGTCTGACTCTTAGGGACCCCACTTGGGGTTTTCTTGGCAAAGACACTGGTCTGGTTTGTCATTTCTTTCCCTGGCTCATTTTACAGATGAGGAAACTGAGGCGAAGAGGGTGAAGGGACTTGCCCAAGCTCACACAGCTAGTAAGTCCTGTCAGAGGTCAGATTTGAACTTAGGTCTTCCCGACTCCAAGCCCAGCTTTCAATCTATCCACTGTGTCATCTAGCTGCCTCACTAGTAGGTTCACAAAAAATTATTGTCCAATGATTGAGTGAATAACTTGGAGTCACATATTTTGAGGATAGGAATGCTTGAAGCAAACTTTTAGGGAAAACATCAGCTTTTGTTTTGTTTTGTTTTTTAAACCCCTAGTTTCTCTTTAAGACAGAAGAGCAGGGGCTAGGTAAATGAGGTTACATGACTTGCTCAGGGTCGTATAGCTAGAAAGGGTCTAAAGTCAGATTTGAACTTAGGTCCTCTTAACTCCAGGCCTGGCAGAGTATCCACTAGCAGGCCCACCTTGCTTGGGGCCCCACAGTTGTTCTTAAATTCCTTAGTGGAGGGGGCAGCTGGGTAGCTCAGTGGATTTGAGAGTCAGGCCTAGAGACTGTGAGGTTCTAGGTTCAAATCTGGCCTCTGACACTTCTTAGCTATATGACCCTGGGCTAGTCACTTGAGCCCCATTGCCTACCTTTACCACTCATCTGCCTTAGAGCTAATACACAATACACAATACTTGGCTCCAAGAAGGAAGGTAAGGGTTTAAAAAAAAAAAATTCCTTGGTGGAGGCTGATTAGTTTATGTAGAATATGCATCCAATGGAGTTATCCAACATAAAAGGTCAACCCATTTGCATTCTCCATTAAAAAAATTATTTCACCAGGCTTCTGGTGGCAGTGCTCACGTTTTCCTATATAGTTGTTTTAAATGAACAAACCAGTTCATCTGCAATAATGAGCCTGGAGAGGCTGTTTGCTATGTAAATTTGGATTTGGATAGAAACTTGAAGGCCAACTTGCAGGTCTAAGAAGACATTTGCTGGAGTGACTCCCCTCAAGATGGGAGATTCTGGGTTCAGATGTGACCAGATACTTCCAAGCTGTGTGACCCTGGGCAAGTCATTTAACCCCCACTGCCTAGCCCTTTCCACCCTTCCTGCCTTGGAACCAATATACAGTATTTATGTCATAAATTGCTCTGGCCACCTGGACCCTGATTCAGAATTATGTTGCTAAATGCATAAACGATACAAGATTACAAAGGGAATTGATCATAATGAAATGCAGTTATCAAGATATTTTAAAAAAAAAAAAAAGAAGTTCACAGGCTTTGAGGTAAGAATTCCGAGAGTCCAAGCAAGATGGAGGAATAGTTATTTTCTCAGATTCTCATGATTTCTCATAGTTCTCCAAAATGAGAATTATGAGTAACAGATGAAGCAATTTAACCACTCTCCTTGGTCTAGCACAAACCCCTTTTAATTTAATATATTCAAAATCATCCATTTTGTCTCATAATGCTACTTATCTCTTGTTTATTCATAAATTTTTTTCCTATTCATAAATCTGATAGGTAACATTCTTCTAATTTGCTTATGATAATTTCCTTTATACTTAGATCACATATCCATTTTGATCTTATATTGGTACATGTTGTAAGATATTGGTCAAAATCTAGTTTCCCCCAGACTTCTTTCCATTTTTTTTTTTTTTGGGGCCAAATGGTGAATTTTGATCCCCAAAGCTTGGATCTTTACTTTTGTCAAAATTTTGTCAGAATGAGGTAATATTTTAAAGTTACTTGGGAGAATTTAGTTTAGTACTTCCTCTACTCTCTCTTCTTGGTTTAACCTCATAAGTCTGATTTAAAAGAGAAAGGGGGAAAAAAATTTAAAAAAAAAAGAAAGGGGAATTATGAAGGCAGAAGTTATGGATTTCACCACCATAATAATAGGTGGAATAGGAAATTTTGAATTCATGGTAGCTAGTCTCAATAAGAGAATAACTGGTCCGGGATGCAAATACAATGAAGTGAAGGACAGTCTGGAAGAAAAGAAACAAAAAGCAGTACTATTAAAAAAAAGTCTGAACACCTCAAGAAATAATTCATATTATATATCCATTAAATAAACAAGAAATAGTACAAGAAAACTATTTAGTACTTCTGAACATAAAAAACAAAGTGCCATTTGAAAGAATCCACAGATCACCTTCAGGAAAAAAATTGAATAGTTCTAATGACTAACAACAAGTTTTGCAAGCTATCTGGAGACAGACCTTCACATATAATAGAAAGTTAATTTGAATAACCCTAAGATTGTTCTGTAGTCATCATAGAAGGAATAGAAAAATATCTTTGCAAGAGCAAAGAAGCTCATTATATAAACCAGAGTGTGACCTACCCTTGAATCTGAATATAACCTTCAGTGAAAAAAATTGAGATGAATTAAGCCTAGAAATGGGAGTTCCTTGGTTCATATCTGGCCTCATATACTTCCTGGCTGTGGGACACTGTCACATAACCCCCATTGGCCAGCCCTTGCCTCATTTCTGTCTTGGAACCAATACATCAATTCTAAGACAGAAGGTAAGGAGAGAGAGGGAGAGAGAGAGAATGAATGAGATGTTCAGTTTTTGAAAGTCCTGTGACTAAACGATAACTCTAGTCTAACTATCAATATGGAATTAGTTCTTGATCAATGATACATGTAAAACTCAGTGGAATTGTGCGTCAGCTAAGGGGGATTAGGGGAGTTTGGGGGAGAAGGAAAGAACATGAAACATGTAACTATGGGAAAATATTCAAAATAAAAATTAAAAAAATAAATAAAAGTCCTGTGAAACATCTCTAGAAATAAAAAGGAAATATGAGCAAAGTATTTGTTTTGCAGATAGCCCAGACAACAGAAATATAAAAAAAGGGATTTAATCAAACAGATAAAGAAAACATAACAAAACAATGACAGTAAGACTATTGAGAGTCCTTTTGTAAAGTACACAAGTTGACAAGGATGAAAGCAGAAGACATATAGAAAGGATGGTGTGAAGATAGGTATAAAAATCATGGACTAAACCTTACAGGTTACGACCTATAGGTGAATCAGTATTTTGTGGGAAAGAATTACAGAATGGGAGGGCACTTTTAAAGGGAAATATATAATCTACCTTAATCAGGTCTAAAGGAAAATAATTCCTGTAGTCTCTCAAGAGAGCTTATAGAGGAATGGATAGAGATGCAAAAGAAAGGGAACAAAATGATGAAATTTAGGGGGAAATCTATGTCATTGATGGGAGAAGGTACTACTGATTATTCCATGGAGGGGAAAAGATATTTTATAAAGAGAGATGAGGACCTCATAGTGGGTATTATCTGCAGGGATTTGGTGCAAGTGTACTTTTACTTTTTTTTTTTTTTTTTGAATCTAAGTTTACTGGGGGCACTAGACCTTCAAAAGCATGGGAGGGCATGAACTCAGGGAGTATATTTCATGGTAAATGGTGGAAAAATGACCTTAGGGGAGGGCAAAGGTTAATAATGAGCTGCATAGTCAGGGATATAGGAAAATTACTCTGCTGGGACTCTTATTCCTTTAGGAGTTGTTCTTTTTAAGAGTGAGGTACAAGAGAAAAGAGGAGACCAAGAACAAGATAACAAAGATAAGTTATAGTCAGTGTTGAAGGAGTTATGGGAAGGTGGTCTACTGCTATTGGAGCCAAAAATCAGTTAACAATTTGGAATTATGTAAAGTGACTCAAATGCCCATACCCATTGACCCACAGATTACACTACCAGACATACCCTAAAGAAGCTGTTCTTAGCAACACTTTTTGTATAATCAAAGAATTAAAACAAAGTATATGCCCATGAGCTGAGTGGCTCAGTGGATTGAGAGCCAGGCCTAGAGACTGGAGGTCCTAGGTTCAAGTCCGGCCTCGGACACTTCCCAGCTGTGTGACCTTGGGCAAGTCACTTGACCCCTACTGCCCACCCTTACCACTCCTGGGCCAAGGACGGTCCCTAGCCCGGATGAAAAAAGGAGGAGGGTTGGGCATGGGGCTAGCAACCCCACCCTGTAAAAAAACTACATCTGCTAAAGAAACTGCAACCTAAAGTAGGGGCAGCTGGGCTAGCTCAGTGGATTGAGAGCCAGGCCTAGAGACGAAAGGTCCTAGGTTCAAGTCTGGGCTCAGACACTTCCCAGCTGGGTGACCCTGAGCGACTGTGTGTCCCATTGCCTACTGGTTGTGGCCCTATGCTCCTAGAATGGAGTCCCAGGTTAAAAAAAAAATATGCCCATGAGAATGGCTAAACAAATTGTGGTAAATAGATATATTGGAATATTATTGTGCAGTAAGAAATGAGAAATATGATGAATATAGAGAAGTATTGCAATATCTGGATGACCTGAAGAGCCAAGAAAAGTATATTTAATGATGACAACAGTTTAAAAATAATCGTCTCCAAAAAAATCCCACTAATGTGAATATTGCAAAAAAAAATTTTTTTTTAATCCTTACCTTCCATCTTGGAGTCAATACTGTGTATTGGCTCCAAGGCAGAAGAGTGGTAAGGGTAGGCAATGGGAGTTAAGTGACTTGCCCAGAGTCACACAGTTGGGAAGTGTCTGAGACCATATTTGAACCCAGGACCTTCTGTCTCTAGGCCTGGCTCTCAATCCACTGAGCTACCCAGCTGCCCCCTATTGCAAAATTTATAAAGAATAAATAGAGCAAGAAGAGAAGGCACTCCTACCTCACACCTTTGCTGAGATGGGACACAAATGTTACATGTTGCACATTTTTTCAGCCTTTTTTGGTGTATTGATCAGTTATGCTGATTTTTTTCTCCTCTTTCTTTTCCAAAATACTATTTGTTATATAATAATAATAGCTAGCATTTATGAAGTATTTTAAAGTTTGTAAATCTTTTTACAAATATCTCATTTAAACCCCACAACAACCTTTGGAACTTGGTGCTATTATTAATCCCATTTTATATATGAAGAAACTGAGACAGTCAGAGGTTGTGAATTGCCAGCTACGTAGTTTCTAAGGCAAAATTTGAACTCGGGTCTTCTGAATCCCATGAAATCACTTTCTGTGAGGAGGAGGAATACTAGTAGAAATTACATTGATGTTAAAAAAGCAAAAGACTTTTTTTTTTTTTTAAAGAACCCCTCCAGAGAGATTTGGCATCAAAAGATCTTAGTTCAAATTCTGACTCTGCTCCTGACTATTTAACCTCTCTGTTCTTGGAGTTCTTATTCGCTTTTTTTTAGAGTTGTATTATATTTTTAATTCTTCTGTGAAACATTTTCCTGTGTCACTTTAAACTGGTTCCCTAGTACTCTGGAGTCCCATATGGGCTATGAGTTTGACCTGGCTGGAAGAAGCTCCCACTGAGGAGAACTCCCTTTATCATTTGCAAAATTGGCATCTTTTCTACAACTTAAAGAATTAGTGGTAGAAAGTTGCCTAAGGACACTGAGAAGTTGTGACTTGCCCAGGGTCACAGATTCTTTATTTGTAACATGAAGACATTGGACCAAAATCTAGTCCAGTCTAAAATCTATCTCTGGTCACTAGGTTGATCGCCTCTAAGGCTGCTTTTGGTTTTAAGTTCACCATTGCGAACCTCATAAAGCAGCAGTTGCTAAATACATGATTGTCTTAAGCCTTCCACCATAAAAGCTGTGCACGGTGTCCACTTTCTAAAATAAAATAATCTTAAGACAAACCCTATGAAGTTCATAGACCTTCAGGAAATAAAAGTTGTTTGAAAACACGAATCCAGGAAAAGCTCTTGTGTCTTAGAAGAGTCAGCATCAGTTTGGTGAAGTTCATTTTGGGGTATTGTGGAAAATACACATTTTATAGAGATGATGAGAAAGAGCCCTCTCAGGTATTAAATGAGAGAATGAGACGAGAGAACCTAAGATCCCTTCTAGTTCCAACTGAGTTTATTGGCGTAGCAGCCAAAGGTCTCTTGTCTCTGCTGTGTGAAGGGTAGAAAGAAGTAATTCACTCATCCCTTATTTGGTCAGTTAGTGAATGCTCAGTTATTTTTTTAAAAACCCATGCCTTCTGGGGCAGCTGGGTAGCTCAGTGGATTGAGAGTCAGGCCTAGAGACGGGAGGTCCTAGGTTCAAATCTGGCTTCAGACACTTCCCAGCTGTGTGACCCTGGGCAAGTCACTTGACCCCCATTGCCCACCCTTACCAATCTTCCACCTATGAGACAATACACCGAAGTTAAGGGTTTAAACAAACAAAAAAAAAACCAAAAAACAAATAAAAACCCATGCCTTCTGTCTTAAAATAAATACTAAATAACAGTATTGATAATATCAGTATTCTCAATCACATGTGAAATAGGTGAAGAGGAGCGGAGGGAACTTCTCAGGAAATCAGCTCTTGTTTTCACAGTAAAATTTTTGAGTTAAGATACTCAGCTGACAGAAGTTAAGGGTTTAAAAAAACAAAACAAAACAAAACAAAAAGATATTCAGCTGAGAGGAAAGGCAGAGAGGCTGGTGTGGGAAGCCAGTCTTCCCCCCCCAGTTTCCTTGAAGTCTCTAGCTACCACCCCACCTGGTACGAGAACCTGTATTAGTCTTCCTGGCCCCAGAGAGCTCGAATAAAAAAGATGCTACAAATTTTGGCTCCTTGTTCTATAGCAGACCCTTCTAAGAGTTTTAAGTTGTCTAGAGGAGTGGGTTCTTGTCTGAGGTTCCCTAAGGGTGTTAAACAATCTTACTTAATAGTCCTTCATGATATTACCAGGAAACTGCAGCCCAAACTGTACCTTTTCTGTCAGAAAATGCCAAGTCTTTGACCCATGGTTACCCAGTTTTCCCATGCTTTTCCATTTTATATTTAGTGAAAGGGGATAGTGTTACCTAGTTTCTAACCTGCTGCAGCTCCTCTCATAGACTAAAATGTGGCAAATGGTATCATGAATGATCTGAAGCAGCAGAGGGAACCACCTGGGAGGCCATAGCCACAAGCTGGGGTGCTTGGCTACATTATTTCCCTACCTTTCAGACCACTGACAAATAATGCGAGAGCATTTGTGTCTGGAATTAAGGGATCATACTTTAAAAGTCTGCTAGGGTTCAGGCTTTTGGGCAGAAACACAAAATCCCTTTGGAATAATTCAGTTCAGTGTGTAGAGTCTATCGTAGCACAGTACCCAGCATTAATCTATGTACTTGACAGAAAAAGAAGATAATAAATAGTTCCTGCCTTCCAGGAACTTATAAATGAGTTGGAGAAGTGGGATGAGGGTTCTTGGGCCACTCTGGTGGTGATGGAGCTGCTGGGGCTTTGTCTCGGGTTCTAGTATGGTGGAGGGGACAAGGTTGCTTCTTGACTATGGAGTTTTGTCTGATCTCCCAAGGGGGACTGGGGAGAGAAGCTGAACTCTAATGGGAAGTAAAGAAGTGAGATGTCAGGGGAAGTCAGGGGGCTGCTCTCTCTCACTAGGAAGGATCTCAATATGCCAATTGATGTGGAACTTTGCTTGGCCCTAATTCTTGTCCTTTTAGTGTTGTCTACTCTACGCAGAGCCTATGTTTTCTAAGCTATGAGTTTACTCCAGTTCAAATTGTTTTGCTCTGAATTGGCTCATTTTTGTTTCTTTGTAATTCCAATCCCCTACTACTACTTCACATCTAGGATCTGACTACAGTTCAGCTGGGATGGGTGGGTAAAGTAACTGTTTTCCAATGGTAAGTAAGCATCATTTCCTAATAGTTGTTTTCTCTTTAGTCTTCCAGATCCCTCTCCACACACCCCCAAAATGTATTCTTAGGGATGAATCTACTATTATGAATAATGTAAAGTCTTATACTTGTTCAAAATCAACTTTGCACATGAAAGATGGGAGAGAGATGGTCACCTAAAAAAAAGATGTAGGGGAGTGAGTGAATCACATATTTAATTCAAATCACCAATATAATATAGAAAGCTCAAAATCCAAATTATGAGAGACATAACTCCTAGGCATAAGCAGGTGATAAGTCATAGGATCAGAGATTGAGAGCTAGAAGGGGCCTCAAAGGCCAAAGAGTTCAAACCCTTCATTGTAAAGAGGAGGAAATGGAAGCCCCTTGTGAGGGGATCTGCCTAAGGTTCCACAGATAGGAAGTGGGAGAGATGTTTCCTTAATATTCAGGTGTCCCCAGAATTTAGATTCAGTTTTCTTCTTACTCTTCTCTGCCCAGTCTCATGCTTACCTCTCTCCTTGTCAGATCTCATCTGGAGTACCACATTTAGTTCTCCATTTTAGGAGAAATATGGATAAACGGGGAAGCTATAAAGGGAATGATGCAAGTGGTGAGAAGGTCTTAAAATCATAATATTTGATGGTTGTTTGATGAAATTGGAGATGTTTAAAAGAGAAATTTTAGTGGTCACAAAGACATGATAGGGGTCTTATTTTGCCATCTCCAGGCACCCTTGATCCCTCACCTCCCATTTTCTCTGGCAGATTGCTGCCCATCATCATCTTCATCTTTGATTAAAGTCATTTGTAATTGTGCCTGACTTTTCATGACCCCATCTGGGGTTTTCTTGGCAAAGATACTAGAATGGCTTACCATTTCCTTCTCTAGCTCATTTGACAGATGAGGAAATGGAGACAAATAGGGTTAAGTGTCTGAGACCAGATTTGAACTCAAAAAGATGATTCTTCTTGTTTACAGGTCCGGTACTCTTATCTACTTTCTCATCAACTGCCCATATATGAGATAAAAAAAAAAGTAAAAGAAAATATATATGTATATAAGCAGGAGTTTTGATACTCAGCCTGGCTCAGTTTCCCCAAAGTTGAATGTTCTCCAAACAACAGCTGATGGGTTTTGTACCCCCTTTTCTGATTTCTGCTCTTACAGGGATCCGCCCCTACAAATGTGAGATCTGCAACAAGGCCTTCACCCAGCGCTGCTCTTTGGAATCTCACCTGAAGAAGATCCATGGGGTGCAGCAGCAGTATGCCTACAAACAGCGACGGGACAAGCTGTATGTCTGTGAGGACTGTGGCTACACCGGCCCCACGCAAGAGGACTTGTACCTGCATGTGAACAGTGCCCACCCAGGAAGCGCTTTCCTCAAAAAGACCTCGAAAAAACTGGCCGCCATTTTACAGACAAAGCTGACTTCTGTTCTCCAGAGAAATGCCAAACTGAGTGAGGAGGACAAATGATGGGCGAGAAGGAGAGAAAGAGAGGGACTCGTGTGTTGGGACTGATGCTACGAAGTTTACATGTTTGCTAAGTTTATATGCTGGTTTTGTCCCCCTCTCTTTTTTTAGATTTTTTTTTTTTAAATTAACAGAAGTTCAGAGATCTCTTTGTTCCTTCTGGTTCCTTCAAGATAGTGGCCTCTTCCATTCTTTAGGATACCACCACTTGGAATGTTGGTGTCTAGTCTTGAAATGGAGACCAGACTGTCACAAAAAGATGTAGTGTTTTTTTGTTGTTGTTGTTTTGTTTTGTTTTATTTTGTTTTTAAATAGGGGCCACTGTTGAGTTGTGTTATGTACAATCATTTTTAGGACTCTATAAAAGGGGATAAAGGTTTTCTTGAAGACACTATTATTTTTATTCTATAAGAATCCAGGGTGCTGGTGCCTTGAAGGAAAGTTAGCCTCACTCAAATGTTGTAAAGATGAGAATGGCATTATTTCCTTTCTAACCGAGTTTACAGAAATTATTTTAGTAATTGAAATGGCCCTGTGAACCTTTTTTCTAAGAAGAGACCAACTATATTTTCATGTCGAACTTTATGATGTGAACTTTGACTTCAGATTGTGTTTTTGATTGTTTTTGTGATTGATTGGGAAGGGAATTTAAAAAAAAAAAAAAGACTGTCGAGAGCTGGGGCAAAAAAAAAAAAAAATCAAAGCTAAAGCTGAGGAGCATCCAAAATGCAGATCTTCAAGATTCTCCACCTTCCCTTGGGAGTCATGTTGGCACCTTGTTGGCACACTGGCAAGGTGCTGCTGCTGCAAGTGTAAAAAAAAAAAATAAAAGAAGGTAAATTCACAAAGCCCTTCATTTTGATTTATTGTCCTGGAGGCAGCTCCACAATGTACATAAGACATTGTTGAGACCTAAGTCTTACTCTCTACATTATCCCAGCAAAGATGGGTCCTACTACTATACCCTTTATGGAGACCAGGATGTCTTAGAGTTCCTGGATTTAAGAGTTGGAATGGACCTTTGAGATCATTTAGTCCAACTTTCTCACTTTACAGATGAGGAAACTGAGCCTCAAGAGACAAATACCCCCAAAACTGGGTATACCCAGCAAAGCCCTTTCTATGACACTGTGTTGTTGCAACTCCCCAATTCCTGAACCTTAACAACTAAAGTCTATTTATTCCCTAGGTGCCTTGAATAATGAACTTATTCTTCCTAGGCTTCAATTTCTTCATCTGGAAAATGAGGAACAGACAAAAAAGCATTTAAATTCTGATAGTTCCAGGGATACAAATAGAAAATTGAGACTACTTATTCTCATAGAATTCAGATTCTTTTTTTTGGTAATGATTATCCAGTGATTTTTTTAAATTTAAATTTAAATTTAAATTTTGAATATTTTCCCATAGTTACATTTTTCATGTTCTTTCCCTCTCCTCCAAACCCCCAACCCCCTTAGCTGATGCATAATTCCACTGGGTTTTACATATATCATTAAGACCTAATTCCATATTATTGATAGTTGAACTAGAGTTATCGTTTAGTGTCTACATCCCCAATAATATGGAATTCATATTCTTGAGGGAGGCTGAAGATAGGTTGGAAAGAGCCTAGTGATCCTTATAGTGCATATCAAGTCAGATGACAGTCACTGAGGTCTGGTGGCCATAGTAGCAGGGCAGATGGTAGGCTGGATGGTCTGCCATTTTGTCTGAAGGATTGTAGATAGGGACTTCTTATTTATACAACAGGTATGAGTAGCCTCCTTTGGCCAGCAAGGTAGAGGGGCATGGAGAATCCCAACCCATCACTATTGGCAATGAAGGAATGGATCTAAACTTCAAAATGGAAAGGAGACTTGACTTCCACTCATGAGGGAATGAAAGAAAGCACTGGCAGAATGGTTGAGGAAAGGGCTATTTCCTCTGATGTTATGATGGGTTCTGGGGAGATGGGAGTTGGACTCTATGACTTCTGAGGCTCTCCCCAGTTCAGAAGGTAGGGCTCTAGTAAGAGAGTTCTTTTTTAAAGCCTAGTTTCTGGGACTAAACAAATGAAAGGGGATATCTACAAATTAGTAATTTTGCCACTCAGCATGCATGTCTGTTAGTTAACCTTTGGCTTCATCTTTTTCCATTCCTAAAATGAGGCCAATCCACTGTGTGAGAAAAAACAAATTAAACATTTCTTAACTAGGACAAAATGAGAGGTGCCAATGGTCCCAGCCTGGGTGGTCTCAATCTCCATCAATACTAGTTGGTGGGGCATCTAGGTGATTCAGGCCCGGAGATGGGAAGTACTGGGTTCAAATGTGACCTCAGATACTTCCTAGGTGGGTGACTCTAGGGCAAGTTATTTTACCCCAATTGCCCAGCCCTTACCATTCTTCTGCCTTAGAACCAATACTTAGTATCCATTCTAAGACAGAAGGTAAGGGTTTAAAAACAAAAATAAAAACTTGTGCATTTTGGCATTGAACAAGGATGCAAATATTTGGAAAGATTTCAATTGTTCAGTTGAGAAAACTGAGGCAAAAAGTGACCTGCCCAGGATCACACAGTCTTATACCTTACTCCTTGCCATCTTCTCTTTGATCCAGTGACTGACCTTATTATTCCCCATACAAGATGCTCCGTCTCAGCTCTGGACATTTTTTCTGAATGTCTTCCCTGTTCTCTCTCCTCCTCTCTTTATCTGCTGCCTTCTCTGGCTTCCTTTAAGACCCGACTAAAATCCCATCTTCTATAGAAAGCCCTTTCCAATCCTTCTTTTTTTTTTTTTTAAACCCTTGTACTTCGGTGTATTGTCTTATAGATGGAAGATTGGTAAGGGTGGGCAATGGGGGTCAAGTGACTTGCCCAGGGTCACACAGCTGGAAGTGGCTGAGGCCGGGTTTGAACCTAGGACCTCCCGTCTCTAGGCCTGGCTCTCAATACACTGAGCTACCCAGCTGCCCCCCAATCCTCCTTAATTCTAGTGCCTTCTCTCTATTATTATTTCCTATTTTCCTACATATGACTTGTTTGTACATATTTGTTTGCACATTGTCTCCCCAATAGATTGTGAACTCCTTGAGGACCGGGACTGTCTTTTTGTCTCTTTTATATCTTTATACTTATTTTATATAATATTTAGATATTATATAGTGCTTGGCACATAGTAGGTGCTTAGTAAATCTTGACCGAGTGACTGACAGCTAGTAAGTGTCTGAGGCAGGTTGAAACTCAGATTTTCCTGACTCCAGACTCTGCCTTCGATCCATTGTGGCACCAGTTGCCTCTGTAAGTGAGCCGAGTTAAGGGCTTCTTTCAATTCTCTTCTAAAATTGCACCTCCTGAGGATTTGCTTGAGCCTCCTTTTTATGTTGTTATTTTCCCTCTGATATTGCCTCCAATTTATCCTTTAGAGAACTCTTTTGTCAATAGCTGTTTGCATGTTTTCTTTCCCATTAGATTGTGAGCTACATAGAAAAGGGACTTTTTTTGGGGGGGAGGGGGTCTTTCTTTGTAATCCCAACATTTTGCATCAGGCCTGGCACTTAATAATAGTATAATATATAATAGTAGGCACTTAATAAATGCATGTTGACTTGAGTGAAGGGGAGAATGCTCAGGAGGCCTCCCATCTTCCCTGTAGCTCTTCTCTATGATTAACAATGCCATTCCATGAAGCAAAGTGGATCTATGGGTTAACTTCAAGTCCTCCCTTATCTGCCCATTCTCACTTAAGGCCAGAGATATTTTCAGGAACCTGTGAAGTCAGTTTAGGGTTGTGAGATGGAGTACATTGTAGCCCAAGTGTACCTTCATGGGCAGCAAAGCCCCTATGCCAGTTGCCAACCGTGGGATGACTAGGAGCCCTGTGGCAGTCCTTGAGCAGTGACTCATCACCCCAGATGATTGATCTTTTCCTTGGCAAATTGCTTGGTGGATTTTCTTATTTGCAATCAAGAATAGTCCAGAGCCTATCAAGAATATCAAGAATCTGGTCAAGTCTTGATAGTACAAAGTGGAAGAAGTGGTAAGATGATGGATAATTAAGCCAAGCCTTGTTTTATTTACAACTGGGTTAATTCCAGCAAAGCAACAGATTTTTATTTAGTTGGTTGACTGACTTGTTTTTTGCCATATAGTCAAATCTTGATAGTGCAAAAGTGGAAGGAGTGATTAAGAGGATGCATAATTAAGCCAAATCTCATTTTATTCACATTGGGTTGATTCCAGCAAAAGCAACAATTTTTTGTTTGATTGATTGTTTTTTATTGCCTCCCTTTCCCCAGTACCAAGTGAATAAGATCAAGTATAAGTGTTCTCCAAGATTAATTTTGTCTTTTAGGTCAGAATTTTAAAGCTAGAAAGGATCCAGCTCCTTCATTTTTTAGCTGAGGAAACAAACCTAGCAAGATGCTAAACTCAAATAACACAGCTAGTAAAATGGAAGAGGCAGGACTCAAGGGATTTATTGATCAACATACTTATTAAATGCCTACTATACACTAGAGAGTGCTAGGTACAGGGGATTAGAAGACAAAGGGGAATAAAGAGTCGACTTTCCACCAGAACAGACAATATGGAAGGACCGTCCACATCAGGGCAGGGAGTGGGAGAAGAACACTCGACCACAGATTGGACATGTAAGGTAAGTCTTCAAGAGGCTGTGAGAATAGTGATGCCTTCCACGGATAAGAAATTGTGAAGAGAGGACTTGAGGGAATGGACATGAGCAATTCATCCAGAATGGCTACACAGTAACAAGAGAGGGCTAAATTGTGAAGTAGATGAGTCTGTCTTTAGGGGTTCCCCTACTCTTCTACAGCACTTTCCCATCTCCTTCCTCCTAACTAATTTGGGGTCACTTAAAAACTGGTTTAGGGTTCAAGTTTAAGCTCCTAGGTGGGATTTTTTTGCCTTTTTTTTTTACCCTTACCTTCTGTTTTAGAATCAATACTGTCTTGGTTCTCAAGCAGAAGAGGGATAAAGGCTAGACAATGTGGAGTTAAATGTCACATGGCTAGGAAGTGTCTGAGACCAGATTTGAACCCAGGACCTTTCTTCTCTGGGCATGGCTCTCGATCCCCACCGAGCCACTTAGCTCTCTTCTTTTTTTTTTTTTTTTTTCTTTTTAATCAAGACTGGACCTTAGAACTCAGAAGGATTAAATCTATCTTTTTAAATATGGAAATGGAAGGGGATGTTTGGGATATTGCACTGGTTTGGGAATCAGAAAAAATGATATCTGATCTGATATTTCCTAGCTGTGTGACCCTGGACAATTCACTTAACCCCCATTTCCTGGCCCTTTCTGCTCTTCTGCCTTGGGACCAATACTATGTATTGATTCTAAGATGGGAGGTAAGGGTTTAAAAAAAAAAAAAAAGGCTCTGGAACATTCAGAAGCGCCCACCGTTTTGAATGGAAGGATAGGGACTGGACCTGTGATGTGACTTCATCATAGAGGGAGCTCCTTCATGAGCCACACCCATTACCTGTACAACTCAGCACCTTACCTAGGGGCAACTGTGATGTGCAGAAGAGGAAGCTGTCAAGCCTGGGAGCCAGATTAAAATGTCATTGGGAAATATTTGGCAAAATAAATAAAACTATAGATAAAATATAGCTAATGGTAATTTTGGAACTCAGTCCATCTGTGCCCCCTTTTCTATTTGAATTTGATACCACTAACCTGAAAGATTGTGATTTAGTGTATCTCAGTGGCAAGTGGGACTTGAACCCAGGTCTTTCTGTTAAGCACTTACTAAACTCTTACTTTGTACGGAGCACTGGCTAAGCACTAAGACAACTCTTATTCTCAAAGACCTCATATTTTAACGGAGAGCAACAAATTAAAGGGAGCTTTGAGGGTGGGGCAGGGAGGGAGAAGCCTTCTGGTGGCAAAGTCCAGGGAATGAAGGATGGCTAATCTGGGCCTTTCCTCCCAGTGAGAGGTCAGGGAGGGGGAAGGCATTGAAGCATGGTTCAAAGTCCAGAGAGCTAGTATGGCTGGTCTGGGCCCTTCTTCAAAATGGCCCCATGGCCAGCTCTCTCTGCTGCTCCCTGCTTCTTCTGGAAATGGAAAGTATTCTAAAATATTAGACCCTCCCTTGCCTTCTGACATACAGAGTACTGAACCAAATCTGGTCTTTTAAATAAAATTATTGCTAACAGTCAAAAAAAATGAGGTTATACTCCAAACAACTTACAGCTATAGTTTAACTTTCTCTTTATGGCTTTTGTCAACCTTAAAGCACTCTGGAAATGTGAACGTAGACGATGGTAATGATTATAGATAGTAAAAGCAAGTACTGGTTCTGGAATCAGATGACCTGGATTCAAATCCCACCTCTTTATGTCTTTGGACCTTGATTATGAATGCCAGGGGTCTACCTAAAGAAAGCAGACTTGCAAAGTCCTTTACATAGGTAATGTCTTTTGATTCTTACAAGAACCCTTTTAGATCCTAAGTACAATAGTTATCCCCCTTTCACAGATGAGGAAATAGGTGAAAAGAGGTTAGGTGACTTGTTCTTGTTCACATAATTCATTTAGAAGGTCCTTTCTCTAGTTTTACATGCATTTTATCTTCTTTTCCCCTTGTCTTATTGAAGAAACCCCAGCCGGGTAAAGTCTTTCTGCTCCCTGTTCTTTTTTCTTTACTTGCCCCCCCCCCCAAAAAAAAACCCCAACCAAACCCAAACAAATAAACTTCTAAGGAGCTGGAGGAAGACCTGAGTTCAAATCCTTCCTTGGACACACTACCTGTGTAACCCTGGGTAAATCTGACTCAGGTTACTAGCTATGTCACCTTGGTCAAGTCATGAAACCTGTTTGCCTCAGTTTCCTTATGCGTAAAATAAGCACAAGAAGGAAATGGCGAACCCATCTAGAATCTTTGCCAAGAAAGCCCCAAGTGGGGTCACAGAGCATTGGATGGGACTGAACAATAACAGCCTCAGGGGCATGTTTGAGGAATAAATAGAGTACTCAGTAAATCATGAAGGCAAAGGATTCAGTGATAGTGGGAGAGAGCTTGATGTAGGAGAAAGGTAATTGGCTTTGCTGAGGAACTGGGTTCAAATTCCTTTCTCTGACATTTACTATCTATGTGACTTCAGATAGGTCATTTAACCGTGTTGGGCCTCAGTTTATCTTTAAAAGGAAAGGGTTGGACCAGATAACTTCTAGGGTCACCCCCAGCTCTAGATCTATGGATGGATAGAGAGTGAGTAAAAGGAAGAACCAGAATTTAAATCTAAACCTTCCAACTCCTCACCCAGCATTTTACAATAGATTTAATGCTACCTGTAAACATTTTCTTTGAATTATTCAGCACTATTTTTAAAACTATGGGAGCCAGGGGACAGAAACTGGACCTGGGATATCCCTAATAGAAGAAACTCTCAGATTAAGAAACTCCCTCTAGCAATGCAGCTTCAGCACCTTCTCTGTAATTTATTGCCAAGAGCCCTAATGGAGGAGAAAGTAGAACATGGTGAACAGTGACACAGACGTGGAAGGAGTAAACTGAGAGAGATGGTGTAAGGGTTGATGTACCTGGATTCTGACATTTACCTGGGTGACGCTGGGCATTCACTTTAATCATCTTGGGACTCAGTAATCCAGTAATCAATAATTCTCTCATCTGAAAAATGAGGAGGTTGGACAAGGTGTTCCCTAAAATCCATCCAAGATCTAAATTTGTGATCCTGGATGGTTGGAGGAGAAACTCCCGTCTTTTAAATGACACTCTTCCACTCTCCTGCCAAGGGACAAAATGGTTTTATTCTCTTTATGGAGAAAATCCCTGAAGCCTTGTCAGGGTGTGGAGGGGAACCAGCCTCCCAAAGGCTGCTGATATCTCCACCGAGTGGTAGCTTTGGAAGGCTCACTCCAGAGTGATAAGGAGTTAGATCAGGATATGGAGATGGGGGCCCAGTTATCAGCTGGCTTGTTAAGTTTAGGAGAAGCTTAGTGTCAGGTTAGCCTTAGGGGGCTACATTTTTCAGCCACAGCCACAAAGACCAGCTCCCAAGTTAGATTTGTAAACTGCTTTGGTAGTAATGTAATACAGCAAAGTAGTAGTAATGTAATCAATAAACTTCTTCAAATTTGGGGGCATTTACAAGAGGAAGAACTTCTGAGTCATTGTCTACTAAAAATTCATCCTGCAGTTACTCTCAGGAAGTAAAATAAAAAACTTTGTGAAGCACAATCTAAAATAACAGCTAACAATTTAAGTAAATAGGTGCTAGGGATACAAAGACAAGTTAAACAGGTCCTGCCTTAAAAGATCTTAAGCTTAATTGAGTGGAAGGTAAATTCAATACAAAATGATTTTTTTTTCAGATCTGTGATTTCTTTTTTTTAAATTTCATTTATCTTCAATGAACAAAAATCTATTTTCTTTATCTGTCCCCTCCCCTTGGCATTTTATTAAAAATAAACAAACAAAAAAGCCCTTGTAACAAATATGCATCATCCAAGTAAAACCAAGTTCTGTCAGTCAAGTCCAAAAAACATATGCCTCACATCTGAAAAAATATATCTCAATTTGGATACTGAGTATTATATCTTTGTCAGAAGGTGGAGAAGATACTTCATCAGGAATCCTCTGAAAATGTAGTTTCAGACCAGGGATTTCATTGGCATAAGTTATATTGGCTCTCAGTATTTTTTATTTCTTGACCCCTTTACAACAACTATTTTAAAAATGTATTGTGACCCCCCCCCAGGTAATTTAATGTACTACTCATAATATTCTGCAATTATTTATACCTTAAGGCACAATTAAAGAACTTTTAATGCAAACCACTTAGCATATTATTATCAACCTGCTTACCATTGGTGTAAAAATTCCCAGGGAGGAAACTCTACTAATGTAGATCAGCAACCATATTCAATGTATTGTCTTAGAAAGTTGCTTAGAACACTGGGAGGTCAAATAACTAGCCTCTGGTCACCCCTTCCATGTACTCAGAGACAAGATTTGAACCTAGGTCTTCCTGATGGAGCCAGCTCTCTAACCACTCCACCATGGTGCCCTTAAATATGAAACATTTGTGAAGTGTGGTGGAGTGAGGGGGTGGGCATGGACAATGGCATCTTGTAGGAGTTGATACTTGAGTCTTGAAGGGAGTTTGGGGTTAGAAGAGGTAAAAATGAGGAGAGAACTCATACAATCTTGAACAAAGGGAGAGGCAGAAAATGGAATGTCATGCACAACTAACTGCAAGTTTGTCTAGAAGGTAGGGTCTAAAATCTGTCTGGAAAATAAGTTGGAGCCATATTGTGAGATATTTCATCTTCAAGTCAGTAGGGATCCACTGACGCTTTTTGAATAGGGGAGTGACATGGTTAGGCATGCTTTAGGATTTTTATATATTTGGTTTCCAAAATCTTTGGTCATCACAACCACCCTGTGAAATATATCCATATTTCATTTGGGGAAGGTGAAACTTAGAGATTAAGTGACTACCCAAGGTTTCACAGTTAACAAGGATAGAAGGTGGGATTTGAATTTGACCCCAAGTCCAGCACCAAAGTGCTGAAAACTTCATACCAGACTGCCATTCTGCTATGTGCAGAGTTCTGTTGGGAAGTCAAGGGGTCCAGATCTTCACACTGAGCCCGCTAGTTCTGCTTGTGTCTTGTGCCCCGTCGGTCAGGACTGTTAAACTGTAGCCTGCCTTAAAGGCAATTAGAGGTAGGAGCAGCAGATGTACATCCACCAAGATGGCTCTGTTGGAGAGAGGAAATGGAAACCAATGTATGGCACTCCCTGACTAAACTCAGTACTAAGTGCTTGGCCAGATAAAGGTTCAATAAACAGAGAATCTGTGGCTTTCCCACGAACGGATAGATCTGGAGCCCCATACTTCTGCCCAGTGACTATTTTGGTTTTCTTCATTGTACACATCTTGTTAGTTGGCTGGCCTGACATTTACCAGGCAGATTCTGGGTACTGCTTTCTTACCATTTTAGTTGACGTGGGTGAGTATTTCATGGGGGCAGCAGATGGACGGGATGACAAATAGCAGGATGGTGGTTAGAGCCGAGAATTGCTTTTTTCCTGTACAATGGGGAGACTTAACGTGGTGGCCATACACACACGTGTTCTGAGCACAATTCCAGGCATGTTCAAGTAGCATGTGCCTAGCTGGGGCAAAATTCCAGGCATGTTCTGAGAAAATAATAGCATGTGCCTCACTGGGGTTAGTCATAGCATGCTGGAGATGGAAGTGATTTGATACAGAACAAATCCAATCTTATCATGCTGAAGATCAGGAACCCTGGTCACACAGTGAGCTCAGAGGACTAGATTCTATCTGCATTATATAATCTCACACAGCTCTCCTGTTTTCCCTCATTTATATTAGGGAAATTGAAAATCCTAAATAGTGACAGTGCCAGACAGAAGATCTCATCAAGAAGGACCTCTCCCCCCTTCCCCTGTTTTAGTTTTATCCAACTAACACCTCATTCTTTTTGCTTCTGTAACTTCTCCCACTTTTCATAGCCTTTGAATTCTAATTCAGATAGGCAGCATGATACAGGAGAAAGCACTCAAATTGAAGGCAGAGTACTTGGGTTCAAATTCCAGTTCTTTCACTTACTATCAGTGTGACCTTGAGTAAATCATTTAAGAACTGGTTTTAGGAAAAGTTTCTCTGGATCCAAGTTTTCTCATTCATAAAAATGAGGGCTTTGGATTAAACTCTAATCTATAATAATGTTAAAGAGCCTTATAGTTTCAACTCAGCTCATAAATAAAAATCTGGCAAGTCTTCATTACTAATGGTATTGAAGTACAGAGAAATTAATCATTAAAACCTGGGATAATTCATTCAACAAATGCCATATTTATTGAGTGTTCCTTTTTGCACAGTGCTGTGGGAGCTACAAAGAACTAAGGGAAACAAAGAACTAAGACATTATCTACCCTCCTGGGTTTTATAATATATTTGGAGAGCTGGCACATACACCCCTGAAATGTAAATAATAGAAGTGTAGTCCAATAGGAAAAAGGAATGGAGTCCAAGGACCTCTTTTGAACCTTGGCTCTCCCAGTTACTACCTGTGTAACTCTGAGCATTTCCTGTAACTTCTCTGGGCTTAATTTCTTCCTCTTTAAAATGAGGATGTTATAGTAGGGGAACACTTAAGTGTCTTCTAGCTCTAAATATGTAATAAGCTGCCAAAATCAATGGTATAGATTTACACATCCAGAGAAGATCTGGATTGATTAGGGACAGCCTCATAAATTGGAGATAGGAATTGGTTTGAGTGTTGAAGAATGGGTAGTTTTGAGTGGTAGGCAGAGGGGAAAGGGAGGATATGAGCAAAGTTTTGTACTCAAGAATGAATCTAGTGTTTTGGAAAGTGAGGTGCCAAGCTTGGCTGAAGGGTAAGGACTTTAATCACAACCCTTCTTTTTTCCTTCCTTCCTTCCTTCCTTCCTTCCTTCCTTCCTTCCTTCCTTCCTTCCTTCCTTCCTTCCTTCCTTCCTTCCTTCNCCATCCTCCATCCATTCATCCTCCATCCATCCATCCATTCATTCATCCATCTATCCATCTATGCATCCATTCATCCATCCATCCATCAATCCACCCACCCATCCATCCATCCATTCATCCAATCATTCATCCATCTATCTATCCATCCT
Source organism: Gracilinanus agilis (assembly GCF_016433145.1). NCBI lineage: Eukaryota > Metazoa > Chordata > Mammalia > Didelphimorphia > Didelphidae > Gracilinanus > Gracilinanus agilis. The sequence continues at coordinate 139,413,111 of NC_058131.1, read as the reverse complement.
TCCATCCATTCATTCATCTCTCCATCTGCTCTCTCTAGCTCTGTCTATCTATCTCTCTATCTATCTGCCTTTAGATTGGACTCCAGGCCCACAAAATCTTTGAATGGTTTTATTTTGGAAAAGTTTGATAAAGTCCTGACTGGGTTTCTTCTTCCTTCCTTCCTTCCTTCCTTCCTTCCTTCCTTCCTTCTTTTCTTCCTTCCTTCTTTCCTTCCTTCCTTCCTTCCTTCTTTCTTTTCCTCCCTCCTATTACTCAAATAAAAAAATTTTTAAAGCTCTTCACAATCTGGCCCCTTCCCCTCTTTCCAGCCTTCTTACACTTTACTCTCCTCCGTATACTCTAAGATACAGGGACACTAGCCTTCTTACTGCTTCTTGCATGTGTTACATATTCCATTTCTTTGCAGCTTTTTGGGGTTGTTTTTATTATTTCCAATCACTATCAGTTATTTTCAATTAATTTAATTTTCATACAAGATGTTTTCAGGTAATTCTCCATGACTTCAGTTAGTTCCTATTCATTTCAGTTGGCTTTCTTGTATGCTAACTGATTTCATATAAACAAACATCCTGCCCAGCCTGCCAGCTATAAGACAGTCATGCAGGCTAATTAGCTCTTCATTCTAACCCACAGTATCATGGAGAAGTCACCACTGACATAATTATAAAGTCTCATATAAAGCCCTGGTGCCACAACTTGTAGCTATATCATCTTGCTTAAGTTACCTTAGATAATCCTAAGAATATAAATTACAGAATTTTTATAAATCTCCTTTTGGAAGAGAGAATGTCCCCATGTCTGGACCTCTCTATTCTGCTCCCACCCCTCACCATGTTGAATATAAGCTATTTATATTTTATCATTATTATTATATTATATTATTATTTTAATTATTTTGTTTCAATTAGTTTATTAATTATTATTTTATTGTTATACTATATATTGATATTATATGCTATTTATTTGCTGTCATTTCTCCAACACTTCCCTCTGTAAGTCTAAGAAACCCTCCCTGATCATATGGGGCCATTATATGATATGAGATAAAAGAACTGTCCACCACTCAATCCTAGATCATTTATTGACCACATCCTATGGACCCAGCTCTATGCTATGGTGGTCAAAATGGAGAAGACTTGGTCTTTTCTGACATCTATTTGGAGAAACACGATGAACAGGCAAGAAACTGAGAATTTTTATTTATTTTTTTATTTATAAAATGTATTTATAAAACTCTGAGAGTATTTAATCAAGTCAATTATCATTGTTGTTATTTAAGGGCTGGATTGTTTGGTCTAGAATGGTCTAAGTTTTGGGGGAACAGGAGGTGGCACCAGGATGATGGATTAGAGGCAGCCACTGAACCAAGCTTTTTCATCATTTCCCTCCCAATAACTTTAAAGTAACACTTCAAATCAAATTTTGGAGTAGCAGAGCCAACAAGTCAAGGTGAGATCGTTTTCAAAGCTAAGAAAGCTTAGGAGGTCCGAAGGCCCTGGGAGAGCCTGCTGTCCAGAGCCCAGAACAAATGCTGCCCCAGCCCCAGGGATGGCTCTTGGAGGCGGCTGAAGCAGCCACATCTCGGGGAGCTCTGGACTCTGAGATGATAAGGCAGCTGAATAACCCATGGGAAAGCAATGGCTGACGCTGGGTGTGGCTGGCGCTGCTCTGCTGCTCTGCAACTCAATAGCAATTGTAGGTCCCAGTTCCAGAGCGGAAAGGAGAATGTAGGGGTGGTGGCGAGGGAGCAGGGCTCTGGTGTCAGTTCCAAGACAAAGAGGAGCCCTGGCACCTGGTCACCGCACCTGGTCATCATCCAGAACCAAGAGGAGCACTAACTAGTGCTTGTGGCTGCAGGGGAGCAGAGGCCTTTCTTGGGAAAAGACAAGAGCGCAGGCCAAATAAGCAGAGACCCCATCTAATAAATACCGAAGACTTGCAGAACCCTAGAACTAGCTCTGAAAACAGTAGCTCAAAAAAAGCCTTACGTATGAGATCTTAGAACCTCTCTGCTCCCAGATGAGCAGAACTCAACTTTAACATAAAGTTCAAATTTAAAAATACTGGAAAAATGAGAAAACAGCAGCAATAAAAGAACCAGCCATAAAAAAAATTATGATTGGACTAACTGAAAGCCATGATAAAAAAAAAAAAAGCCTAGACATCATATTTTAAGAAATTATCCAAGAAAATTTCCATAATATCTTTCTCAAATCCATAGAGTAAAATAGAAATTTAAACAATCCACTGATCACTTTTTTTTTTTTTAATTTTTCTTAAACCCTTAATTTTTCTTAAACCCTTACCTTCCATCTTGGAGTCAATACTATGTATTGGCTCCAAGGCAGAAGAGTGGTAAGGGTACACAATGGGAGTCAAGTGACTTGCCCAAGGTCACACAGTGTTATATTCAATAATCTGGCAAGAGATGGATGCCACCTTGTCTGACAGGGATGGCAGTTGAGAGACTCAGAATGTTCCCAGGTGCTGTGAGCCAGGGGCCAATGTTGGTTGGCCTTACCCTATAAATACCCCTCACAGCCACTTTGGAGGGAAGTCTCTGGACTGAGAAGTCTCTGTTCTCAGAAGTCTCTGGACTCAGAGGCTAAGAACTGGAGATCACAGATCTCTGCCAACCTCTGTGGTTCAATCTGGGCAGTGGATGGCTGGAAGGGTGTTTTGAAGGGTGGTGAAGGGTTACTGGGTGGTTTAAGAAGAAGAGGGTAGGAATAAACCTGAAACTGTTTCCTGATAGACTGTGAGAGCTAGTGAATCACCAATACTGGTAGTGAGAGAGCTGAGAGAATAAAGACCATCAATACGTTTGCAGCAATAGCCTCCCTATTCTCTGGCTTGGCTGTGGCCAGGTCCAGCCAGAAATAGAGGAAGAGGTGAAATCTCCAGCCTCCACCTGATCAATAGCCTGTAGTACTGATTGTTAATTAATCTACAGATAATAGATCAATAGGGTTTCCAATCCCGAATCCTTGACCTTGTTATCCTTTCTCTATTTATAGATAAACGAGTGTTCAACAACAAGTACCTTCCTGAATGGTCTTTCTTTCATGGCCCTAGGGAAGGGAGTCAAATGCATTCAGTTCCTGAACAGTTATCCAAGGCAGATCAATAGCCCAATATTAATTTATCCATCCCCAGGTTGGGCCTGGAAAGGTTACCCATCTATCTAACCTCTCAAGGGTCCTTACTTGGACAGCTGTTAGAAAGAAGGGGATAGCTTACAGCAGCAGTCAGTGTGATAGGAGTAGGTGTTCCTCCCACCAACTGCAGCTGAGGAGATTATAGACAGATTCACATCATCATCACCATTATACATCTATATTAACCAAAGGGAAGAGGAAACAAGATGGGGTTAGCAAGGGCTACCTTCATTATTACCACCATATATAATAAGGCTCTGGTTTCAGGTTATTCCTGAGTACTTTATAAAAATCCTAACCATATATGATGCCTATAAGTACTTGGCATTCATAATGGCAGATTTCCTTTCCTATTTACCAGAAATTGTGGCCATTTTTGTGACAACCAGTCAAGAGTTTGTTCATTAAAGAAAACAATCCAATTGATCTTGGACAAAAGGAAACAAAACAACGAGGACATGTTTAGTGTCATTAAAGAAAAACTCAGGCTGATGATGGAAATTAACAGCAAGATTAAGCAGGGACAGGCATTAGACGAACATACTATTTTACAACTAGAAATTATTGAGAATACATACAAGCCTAAGGCCAAAGAAAATCCCAAGTCTAAGATGGTGGATGGTTTTACCCAGACAGATTTTGAAACTAATGAGGCGAGGGGCAGCTGGGTAGCTCAGAGGATTGAGAGTCAGACCTAGAGACGGGAGGTCCTAGGTTCAGATCTGGCCTCAGACACTTCCCAGCTGTGTGACCCTGGGCAAGTCACTTGACCCCCATTGCTCACCCTTACCACCCTCCCACCAAGGAGCCAATACACAGAAGTTAAGGGTATTAAAAAAAATGAAACGAATGAGGCTACCCAGACTGAGAGAGGAGTAGTTGCCCCTACCACTGTGTCATTATTCCCAATAATAGACCAAACCCAGTTTAGACCAAATGGTGAACTTGTCAGCATGAAGACATATAAAGCTTTCTCAGCACAGGATTTAGAGGTGCTAAAAAGGAGGTTCCCCAAGTATTTCCTGTCCCCTCACAAATCGGCTAAGGGGTTAAAGAGGACTTTCAATCTTTTTAATCCTTCCTACTTAGATGTCAAATTTATTTTGGATGAATTTTATACTCCAAGTGAAAAAGCCAGATTTATTGCTAAGACAAGAAATAACCCGGATTTGGTTTTGTGGCCAAGAGCACATGAAGGGATTGACTTGACAGTGCCTAAAAATATGAGGGGACTCTTAAAATGTAGAGCAGACTTACTTGAGGCAATCAAAATGCATGCAAAAAGACCAAATGGGTAGAACAGATTTGAGAAAATTAGGCAGGCTGAGGATGAGCATCCTAGCTTATTTTTGGACAGGCTTATTGAAAATTTAGAAAATTTTCTTGGTTTTAATAAGGATCAATCTGAGGAAGCTCTACCCCATATAAGACGTCAATTTATAAAAGAAACTAGCATCCCAATTCAAGTCTATTTTAAGCAAAGTTGTCCACAATGGGAAGAATTATCTCTAGAAGAGATAAGAAAACATGTAACATATATCCATGAGTCCAGAAACAAGGAACAACAGATTAGAACAGAATTAGACTCAGAAAAGGACAGAACTATCCAAAAATTAAAAAGATAGCTGAAGGAAATGAGAAAAGAGAAAGAGAGAGAAGAATTTAAGAATTTTGCTCTGCAAATGGCCAGAGACCATGGAATTAGGCAAAAAGAGACTTATTCCAACCAAACTCTTATAACAAAGTCCCAAAATGTTTTCTATGCCACTAGGCTGGTCATTTGATTAAACAGTGCAGATTCAGAAAACAAATAGATTTTTCCAAAGATAAAACAAGCAGTTACACAAAAAAGACTTTTGTTAACAGCAAATGGGCTGGCAAACCTCAAAAATCAAAAGCTTGTTGTCAGTACAATTGCAAATTTGTTACCAATAAGCCTTCTTTGGAAAAAATGGAGAACTTTTTGAAATTGGGAGCTAGACTGAGGAATTTATGAAGATTAATCTCTAATACATCTAAGTCAGAAAATAATAATGACTGTAGAGAGAGCAGAAAGCTCAAGAAACAGGATGAGGCTAATATTTTACTGATAGGCAATAGTGATGAGAATCAGTACATCACACTAGAAAATAGAAATAAGTGCACTGTTGAATTAGAGATGGAAAATAAATTCCATCTATAATTCAGTGAATTAGAGAATTAGGTAAAACAGAGAAATTTATGGAGAGAAACAATCTCTAATGGAAAATACTGGGTTGTCACAGACTTCTATGTATTGGCTTCAAGGCAGAAGAATGGTAAGGGTAGGCAATGGGGGTCAAATGACTTGCCCAGGGTCACATAGCTAGGAAGTATTTGAGGTCAGATTTGAACCTAGGACCTCCAGTCTCTAGACCTGGCTCTCAATCCACTGAGCTACCCAGCTGCCCTGACACAATCACTTCTTAAAAAAGATCACAGAATACAGCTGGGTGGCTCAGTGGATTGAGAGCCAGGCCTAGAGATGGGAGGTCCTGGGTTCAAATCTGGACTTAGACATTTCCTGAGTGACCCTGGGCAATTCATTTAACCCCTATTGCCTAACCCTTACCACTCTTCTGCCTTAGAACCAATACACAGTATTGATTCTAAGATAGAAGGTAAGTAAGGTTTTTTTTTTTTAAAGAGAGATCACAAAATGAAAACTCATAGGAATATTATAGTCATGTTGTAGAGCACCCAAGTCAAGGAGAAAACATTGCATACAGTCAGGAATAAAACATCCAAATATTATGGTGCCACAGTCCAGCTTGTACAAGATTTAGTAGTTTCCATGGTGAAGGAATAGAGGTTGGAATATAATATATTCTGGAAAGCAAAAGTTCTAGAATTATAACCTGAAATAAACTACCCAGTAAAATGGACTATAATCTTTCAGTGGGGAAAATTGATATTTATTGGAATCGAGGATTTTCAAGAAATCCTGCTGAAAAGATAAAAGCTGAATAGAAAATCTGACATTCAAACCCAAGATTTAAGAGAAGCATAAAAAGGTAAACATGAAGGAGTAACTCTAAGGGACTCAATAAGATTAAGTAAACTGTTTACATTCCTATATATGATGATACATGTAATTCCCCAAAACTGTTATTCTTAGGGCAATTAGAAGAAGTCTATATATAGAGGGCATGAGAATGAGTCAGCTATGGTGGAATGAATTTTTTTTTAAATGTAGAAGTAAGAAAGGGGTGCACTGAAAGAAAAAAGAAGGGAGAGGCAGACTGGGGAAAAACTTTTTTGCAAAAAAAAGAGGCATACAAGGAAGAGCTTTTTTCTTTTTTTTTTTTTATAGTGGAAGGGGAAATAGGGATGGTGATGGGCAAGCTTGAATTTTCACCAGAATTGCTTCAAAAAGTGAAGAATAAACATATATGTTCATTTGGGTAAGGAAATTTATCTTACCCATTAGGGTAATAAGTAAGGAAGGAGATAAGATAAAGGAGGAGTTGGAATGCTTAAAGGGAGAATGGATCAAGGGAGGAACTTGAGGAGGGTCAGAATAAAAAGAGAGGAGAATAATCAGAGAAAAAAGGGTTGGAGGAAAATACATAATGATCATAACTGCAAATGTGAATGAGATAAACTCACCTCTAAAACAGAAGTAGATAGCAAAATGGATTAGAAACCAGAATCTAAAAATATGTTGTTTACAAGAAACACACTTGAAACAGAAAGACACAATGAATTCAAATAAAAGGCTAGAGTAGAATCTAATATGCTTTAGCTGAAGTTAAAAAAAAAAAGTTGGGATAGAAATCCTGATCGCATTCAAAGTAAAATAAAAATAGACTTAAAATTAAAAGAGATAATCAGGGAAATTAAAGTTTCCCAAAAGGCACCAGACAATGAAGTATTGTCAAAAAAATGTAAAGCAAGTTTCCCTAATAAAATTCTCATTCTCAAAAATATAGAGAACTGAGTCAAACTTATAAAAATAGAAGCCATTCCCCAATTGATAAAGTCAAAGGATATGAACAAGCAGTTTTCAGAAGAAATCAAAGCTATTTATAATCATATGAAAAAATGCTTTGAATCACAATTAATTAGAGAAATGAAAATTAAAATAACTCTAAGGTACCACTTCATACCTATCAGAAATGACAAATGCAGGAGGGGATAGGAGAAAATAGATACATCAATGCTTTCCTGATACCATTGGAAACTGATACAATCATTCTGGAGAACAATTTGGACTTTTGCTCAAATGGATATAAAACTGGGCATTCCCTTTGAGCAAGCAATGCCACTACTGGATTTGTACCTCAAAGAGATCAAAGAAAAAGGAAAAGGACCTATATATACAAAAGTATTATATCAGCTCTTTTTGTGCTGACAAAGAATTGGAATTCAAAGGGATGCCCATCCATGGGGGAATGGCTGAACATATAGTGGCACATGATTGTGATGAAGTACCACGGGGATGGTTTCAGAAAAAAATGGTGTGACCTATATGAACTGATGCAAAGTGAAGTGTGAAGAATCTGGAAATCATTGTACACAGTAATAGCAATGTTGAAATAATGATCACTTGTGAGAGATTTGGTCATTCTGATTAATACAATGATTCAAGATAATTCCAAAGGACTCATTATGAAAAAATGCTATTTATTTACCAAGAAAAAATGAGGAACTTCTTGTACAAATTGAGGTATAATTTTTTCCCTTTATTCTTCTTGCTTTTTTTTTTTTTTTTTGCAGTATGGTTGATATGGACATATTTTTGCATGATTTCCCATGCTTAATTGATATCATATTGCTTACTTTCTCAGTGGAGGAAGGATAGAAAGGAGGGAGAGAATTTGGAACTCAAAATTTAAAAAGGAAAGAATATTTAAAATAAATAAATTAATAATAGACTTTGGGGGAGGACGATTTAGGAGAATAAAGAGATCATTGAGATGGTCAGGGAAGCCTTACACCAACTCTGCATTTTCATTGACTGTTCTCCACACTTGGAATGCTTTCTCCTCACCTTCCTTGGCTTCCTTCAAGACTCAGTTGAAGGGTGCACCTAGATGTCTTGGTGGATTGAGAGCCAGTCCTATAGACAGGAGGTCCTGGGTTCAAATTTGGCTTCAAACACTTACTATCTGTGTTTCTATGGGGCAAGTCACTTAACACCCATTGCCTAGCCCTTACCACTCTTCTGCCTTGGAACCAAAACACAGATGGTTCCAAGGCAGAAGGTAAGAGTTGTTTTTTTTTAAAATGATTCAATTGAAATTCCATGTTTTGCAAGAGGACCTTCCCAATTCCCATATCTTCCAGTGCCTTCTTTCTGAGATTACCTTTCATTTATCCTGTATATATCTTGTATGTTTATATAAGTATTTCATGTAAATATATATTATCTTCCTCATTAGAATAGAGTTCCTTGAGATGAGGGACCTTTTTTTTTTTTTGCCTTTGTAGCACTTATCACAATGCCAGGCATATCATAGGCAATTGATAAATGCTTTCATTACTGTTGTAAGTCTCATCCAAGGTAGATTTTTGCTGACAAAAAACAAACAAACAAACAACACAAATACAATTTAAAACTTTTAAAAAGAATATATGCTCCTTGTCTTTGCCTTTGTATTCCCAGGGTCTAGCAGGGTGCCTAGCACATACTAAGTGCCTAATAATGCTTGGTAATCATCAGGGGCCTCTTCTTACTTCTAGGATGAAAAACAAACTCCTTAGTTTAGCATTTAAAGTCTTTCGCAACTTGGATCCAGCCTACTTTTTGCACATTATTTCCCTTCCTGCTACCTGTGACCTGGTCAAACTGTCTTATTTGCCCCTGTCAATACTGAATGTTCCATCTTTTATTGCCTTGGTGCCTTGGAACAGATTGTCCTACTTCCCTGGAACGCACTCCCTTCTCATTTCTTCTTCCTGGAATTTCTGATTTCTTTCAAGGCTCAGCTCAGATGTCATCTCTGATGGAAAGACCTTCCTAATGTCCTTAATTGTTGGTGTTCTTGATCTCCCTCAAATGATCATGTACATAATTCCCTATTTCCATGTGACCTATGGCAGGCTGTGCTCAGAGAAGGCAATATAAAGAGCTAGAGTTGGAATTAGGGAGAAGGGTTCAAATCTCAGCTCTTGTCAAGGACGCACTAGCAAGTCTCCAAGACTGTTAAGTTGAAGAATTGTTGTGGATGTGCATTTAGAGGGGGGCAGGCCATCTCCCCAGTAAAGCCCTTGAGGGCACTTTTTCTTTTTCTTTTTGTGCTTAATGAGTGTTTGTGCGTCTGGATTGGTTTTAACTCTTAGTTTACCTTTCCTACACTTCTGAATCAATGATTTGGGTTCAGGGTTTCTGAGGACAAAACTTTTCCTTGCAGGAGAAGGAACGTTATATTGCAAACTCAAATAGACACAGAGGCCAGGAAACCATAGAGGAGGATCCCCGTGGACTAAATATTGATTCAGAAAACCACAAATTAACGTTCTATATGTTGTACTGTATCTTGTTAAATATTTCCCGGTTACATTTTTCACCTGGTTTGGGCTGCACTTCCAAGGGGATGCTCCTCCAGGGGAGGGGGTGGGTGGGCACCTCTGAGGTACAGGAAACATCCCTGGAAGGGGTCTGCCCTAAGGTTTTGAATCCTGACCAATTCCAAATCCAGAACTCTTTCCGCAATCCCTTTCACTTTCTGTGCTTCGATTGCCTTATTTATTTTGGGGGCAGAAAGGGTGTAGATGTCTAGATGACTTCGGAGGCTTCTTGTAGTTCTGACACTCAAGGATGCTTCTCAGGCAGCTGAGGATGTTGCCAAAAAAGCTTAGATCAAAGCTGGACACTAAAGACCAAAGCTAGAGACGCCTGCTTGGAGATGGGAAATAGATCGTAGGAGCTCCTACACCGAATTCAGGCCAATTCAGAAAATCTTTCCCTTCGTGAGGAGGAATGAATAAATGAATGAAAGAATAAAGGTGTGAATTCTGGACCACATACGGCTATTTTTGTTAATGACCACCCATTACAGCCGTTGTGTTTATTTCACCACAAGATGGCGCACGCGAGCCTTTGACATCATTCATCCAAGGAGTCTTCTGATTTAAGTATATTGTATCATCTAAGCACGTATGGGAAGTCTATTTTGGGGCCTCTGCGACTGGGTAGCAGGCCTTATTAAGGAAGGCTCTGAGGCCCTCCAGAGATGGATCCTGCGACCTCCCCTGGTTAGTGTCCCGTCACTGGCTTCTGCAGGTTAGCCTCAGGGGCGAGCCCCAAGCAGTAGGCTAAGAATTGCATTTTGAACTTATTTAGCTAATTGGTCATTTCTCTTTAAGCTCCTGCTGCTACCCTCTCCTGGGCTCCAGGTTTTCGTTTTCTCAGAACACCCTCTCAGACCCGGGTAGAAGAAGGCTCTGTCCGGGGCTCCTCCCGGCTCCTGCAGCTTTGGGCCCCAGAGACGCCCAGGGCCAAGGGGGGGCCTCGGCTCGCGCCAGCTTCCTCCCGCTTGGGGGCAACTCGGCCGTGTTCCCTTCCGGCTGGCTCTTGGTGACTCCACTTGGCAAGGCCGCTGGAAGGGTTTGATCTTTCCTTCTCTGGCTCCTTTTACAGATGAGGAAACGGAGGCCGACAGGGTGAGGCGACCTGCCCAGTCACACTGGCTGACTCCAGGGACCATCTCCTGCCCCAGAACAGGGGGGGTGGGGGTGGGGGGCTCCTGCTCTGCTACAAAAGGACTCGGGAAGAGATCTGCCTCCGACACTTGTGGATCTGACAGGCAAAGCAGTTTCCTGGGAACACATCGACAGCACAATTTTTTTCCTACATATATATATATATTCCTACATACATATATATATATACTTATATATTCCTACATACATACATATATACTTATATATTCCTACATACATATATATATATACTTACATATTCCTACATACATATATGTTTTTATATATTACAAATATATTTATAAATATTCTCAGGTTCTAATAAATGAATGAAAAATGATTTATGAAGTACTTACAAGCACTCTTCCAAGTCCTGGGGATACTAATGGAAGCATGAGATGTTCCTGTCCTCAAGTATCTTCTAGTTAAAGGAGGCAATTCAGGCTTTTTTCTTTTTTTTAACCCTTACCTTCCGTCTAAGAATCATACTACGTGTTGGTTCCAAGGCAGCAGAGAGGTAAGGGCTAGGCCATGGGGGTGAAGGGACTCGGGCCTGAGAAACACAGCTAGGACTTGACCCTGGGCCACCTCCCATGGCTGTCCCTGAGACAGGTCATTCTATAGGAGAGTGTTGGGCAGGCAAAGAATCCACTGAGGAGAAACACCCACCCATGTTGGGCTGATCCATAGGAAAATCAAATGAAGAACAAGGATAGCCAAGAATGGACTTGATTGCTAAGCTCAGTGCACAAAAGGAAGAGGAGGTGGATGGCAAGATGGCGAGCGTGGACTGATGGAGGAGATACAGAGGCCTGAAGTGGCCGGATAGGCCTCGCAGGAGAGTCTCAAAGGGCAGTGGGAACTCCTTCAGGGATGTTTGCTCTGGGTGCTATTCCAGGGGAGGAGAGGGAGAGCACCAGCAGGGTGGAGGATTGGAGAAGATGGAAAGCAAGATTTAAATAAAGACACACAGGCTAACAAGAGGCCTGGCCGATGGACCTGAAGGAAAGTCTGCATTTAAAAACTGGAAATAAAGCTCCTCGTGCCACAAATGACCCATTCCTAAGCCTTTGTAAAGATGGCTTTCTTCCCTCTCTGGAGGAGACCTCAACTGAAATCAATGGCATGGAGGTGCCAACTCCAAAAAAGATATATCTGTATCTGTATAAGAATTCCATTTCTGTAAAAGTTATAGATAGAATTTTATAGGAATGGCTTTCCAAAAGCTTTGGAAAGAGAATTTTGTCTTCTTCCTAGGTCTTTTTTTTGGCAGAGGTTATTTTATGAAATTCTCACATTTCAAAGAACTCAGTCTGCCGCCATTAAGCCTCAGAGAGTTGTCAGGATTATAGTTTGCAGGACTGTATACTGATAATTAAATGATGGTATTTAAGGATAAATATATGATGAACCCCACAGAACAATTTATTTCCTTCTGGGTGTAGTTTTAGAAATCTAAGAAGCAAAGTTCTAATAGGATCTTGGATTGACGTGCTCATATTTTTTTTGGTGACCTCACTTTAGCAGGCATTTCAATTTCAGTGATTTGAACCATTCAGGCCAGGGGATGCCAATCTGGTTTCTGATTGTGTACCTATTAAAATGTTTGCAAAACTGATTTAAAATCAAAAATACTAGCCTTGCCCAAAAAAGATGAGGCACAGTTGCTATTTAATTTTCTTACGCCTTTTAAAAAATTTTTAAAAGGTAAGGGTTTTACCTTCTGTCTTGGCAGAAGAGTGGTAAGGGTAGGCAATGGGGGTCAAGTGACTTGCCCAGGGTCACACAGTTGGGAAGTGTCTGAGCCCAGATTTGAACCTAGGATCTCCCAGTCTCTAGGCCTGGCTCTCAATCCACTGAGCTACCCAGATGCCCCTTTTACACCTTTTAAAATGTCAACATTTTTAATTTTTAAAAACCCTTACCTTCTGGTGTAGAATCAATATGAAGTACTAGTTCCAAGGCAAAAGAGCAGTAAATTGTAAAGGAAATTGGGGTTAAGTGACTTGCCCAGGGTCACACAACTAGGAAATAGCTGAGATCACATTTTAACTCATGACTTTCAGTCTCTGGGCTGTCAATAGCCTTTAAAAAAATTTTTTTTTAATTTTTTTAAACACTTACCTTCCATTTTAGACTCAATACTGTGTGTTGGTTCCAAGGCAGGAGAAGTAAGGGCTAGGCAATAGGTGTTAAGTGACTTGCCCAGGGTCACATAAGAAAGTATCTGAGACCACATTTGAACCTAGGACCTCCCATCTCTAGGCCTGGCTCTCAATCCACTGAGCCATCCAGCTGCTCCAATCAGTGGTCTTTTTGATACTTTTTCCAGGAGGTATCATTTAACAAAAAGTTAAAAGGCCTCCAGTACACTGGGTAGATACTCTCTAAATTCCATGGAGGAATTATCCAGGCATTTTCTCTGACTGTCCCTCATGTCTGATACTCTCTCCCCTCACTTCAACTCCATCTATTGACTATTTTGGCTTCCTTTAAGTCCCAACATAAAATCCTGTTGTTTACACACTTTCTCAGTGCCTCTTAATTCTAGTACCTTCCCTCTGTTAATTATTTCCTATTTACCCAACACCTTATTTGCTTTGTATGTATTTGTTTGCATGTTGTCTCCCTCATCTGATTGTAAACTGTCTTTTGCCTCTTTTTGTATCTCAAGTGTTTAGCACAGTGCCTGGTATATGGTAGGTGCTTAATAAATGTTTATTGATTGATTGATTGGTGGACAAGAGTTATATAGAAGGAGAAGTTATGTATGGGTTGTGCTACGCCCTGGTGATTAACTAGTGAATATAATGAAGTATATGTAATATGTACATTTATATACACATGTATATCTATTCCTACATGTGCAGTGTGCACATACATTTGTACATATGCATGTATACACATATAACAGATCATATATAGGCTACAATTCACAAGTTTTATTCTTGTTCATTTGTAGTTAGGAAAAATACAAATGTTACCTAGGCATAGACTTTGTTCACTAAATTCTATCAACAAAAACTTCTTAAGCTCTTACATTTGGAGCAAATTAGGATAGAATCCTTAGGTGCTCAGAATGCAAATGACATAAAAAATTTTAAATTTTAAAACATGGTCCAAGATTAACTAGAAAACAAATTCAATTTGTTTTCCTCATTTTCAGAGAAATGATGCTTGCTACATTAACACAAGATTAAATGATACAGCTGGTTTTTCTTATATTGAGGGCCAGCTCTTCAACTAAAAAGTCTTCTATATTTTCATTCATTTCAGTTGCAGTGAAATGATTGGTGTGAAAGAGAATTCTTTACTCTATTGTCTATCCTGAGTTAATACTAACTTAAGTACCCCCCCTACTTAGAACCTCACTAGACTGAAGACAGGATTAACTCTCCTTTGTCTACTTTTAAATTGAATCAACAAAAGATTAAACACCCTACTTAGTACTAGGTAAGAAGCTAGCAAGGTACTTAGAGAATTCACACTCTTAGAAATTCAATCAAATCAATGTGGGTGGGGAACTGTGAACCTTTTTGATGAGAACTTAACCTTCTGAAGGTGAGAAGTTGATTCCACAGACACTGCCCTTTGGGCAGTGCTAGACAATTTGGAAACTGTGATTGGCCCTTGTGAAGAGGGGAAGGGACAAGAAGTCATAAAAGCAAGCCCCGGACTCCTTCAGGAGAGATTGTTTTTGAGAAGATAGTCTAAAGAGTGTCTGCTGGAGATAGTCTTAGATAGTTTTCGAGGGACTTTGCTGGAGACTTTGGCTTGGATCGTGGGCTCGGAGCTTGGATTCTACTTGGACTCTGATTCTTGGACTGCTTTGTTGGGTGAGTGAAAGGCTGACCCCTTTCCTAGCTTTTGGAGAAACTAGCTTCCATCTTGGAGAAGGCCTTGGAGTGGTTACTCACTACTAGCCTTCCTGGTTTAGAACTAATTAATCTCTGCCTGGATTTAGCAGACCTGGAACAAAACATTTAGGGTGATGGGATAGATAACTTCTCTATCCCCCTCACATTTCTCTTCTTTATTGTTTCCTCTCTATTTGTATATATTTGTAAATAAATTTCTGACTGAAGATATAATAAATACTGGTGACCAAATAATTTCATATAATCATTATCCAACCATTAATTTTAACCTTTACACTGGAGTGTCCATGTTTTCACAACTAAAAATCAATGATCCCTTTGCTGGTCATAATGTGGTAGCCATTATTCACATTAAAAAAAAAATTCAACACTTAAACATCGCTTCTTTTAGATTTCATTAGATAGCAAAAGGTGAATGAGGCGAAGGGAGTACCTCTTTCAATGAGATCATGGACTTACTGAAGGATTAACTAATCTTTTTTCCTAAACTGTGAGAAAGGGTAAATTGGCTGTGTATGGTATCCTATATCCTATTTTGGGTTCTCAGTAGTTTGGTTCTTTTCTTTTTCTGTATATTTTTCTAGTCGAAGTAACCACTTGGACCAGTATTGAGAACAGAGGTCTGAGTCCATGAAATGTGTGTGAGCAGGGGATCCATCCTTGTAAGCCACCACAATTAAACCACACTGAACCTGAAAACAAAGAAAAAAATACAGGATATTTTCAGCAAGTTCTAAGATAGGCCTAGAGTTCTAGTATATTTTCCTCAGCTTCCAGGTCAAAAAACCTATACTCAGAATAAAGCAATTCACAAGTTGCTTTCATGTTCACCCAAGATGTATTTGGTTTAAGACTCTGCACCAAGCTATGCATCTACCAAAAAGGAAATGGGATGGCCTTCCAGTGTCACAGGCAAAAAGCAATAAATTCTTGATAAACTGGAATGGAAGACGCTAAGTAGACAAGTCCAGAGAGAAAGAGGAATGAAAGAAAATCCTTTTCAGATTGATGGTGGGGCAAGAAACAGATTTGGCACAAGGATCACAAAGATGGAAGAAATAAAGCACAATTGAAGCAAAGCCGTTAAACAAATACCAAGCAAAGTTTACAATTCAGGTCAAAGGACTGACCTCAAAGTTATAGTTGGCATCGTGGTTTATGGCTCCAACATATGCTACCACTTGTAAAGGGTTGTCAAATGTGTTCCGGATAAATGGTTTTGGTTTCTCTGAAGTCTTCCAATCAATCACACACAGCTTACCCCTACAATGAAAACAATACAGAAGCCTGACTTTCAGGTTTTGGTTCCTAAGTGAGAACAATATTGGCGAAAGTCCCTTACTATACGCCCTTTGCTGTGTATTACTCAGGACATTCTAAGAGTCTGTCTCAATTCTTCACAGCAAGGTGCATTCCATTTTAAAGGACTCTCCGCCTTGGGTTTTTAATCCCTTTAGAAGAAGAAAGACACCACTGCTAATAATAACTTTGTTAGCTCTTTTTTCTCAGCAAGAAGCTCTTTAACCTTTCCTTGACATACTCATTCAAAGTAATTATTAGCTGCTGTCTTTCAGGGCATACAATGTAATTTGCTTCCCGTGGTGCAATGGTGAGTACCTCAGGCAGGGGGGCACATGTGAGTACTAGCTACAGTAATGACATCTGCTCACTTAAGTTCTCTAACTTCTTTTAACTCTAAACTCATTCTTTTATTTCTGGTTTCTGTACTTTTACAGGACCTCATTTTTACATAAAGGGTGAAAGGAAAAGGACAGCATATATCTATGTTTGACACATTATCTGTGTACTTAATAGCTGTGTGACTGCTGGTATGTCACATTCTGCCCTTCAATTTTCTCATCTGTAAAATGGGGACAATCATACCTGGAATATATCTCCCTCTCAGGGTTGTCATTAAAATCAAATGATATAACATATATAAAGTACTTAATAAACATTAAAGTACCCAATAGAGGTCATTTATCATAGTCTACTTCAGATGTTATTAGAATGAATAATTAGAAAACAAAGTCTTCTATTATTAAAAACTAAAAACGATGCCAAACATTTCTGGTCTGAAACCAAACAGAGAAAAAGTCCATCATTGGATATCAACATTTAACGATACAGCTTGGGGTACACCTAACCCTGGAGTCAGAAAGACACAGGTACAAATCCTTCCTCAGACATCTCCTAGTCATGTGACCCTGGACAAATCATTTGATCCCTCTGAGCCTCATCTGTAAAATGGGAATAATAATAGCACCTGCTTTCTAGGGTTGTTATGAAGATAAAATGAGACCTTTGTAAAGGACTTTGCAAACTTGCTAGCTATAAAAATGCTAGCTATTTTTACTGAGTACTACTTGCAGAATGAATTACCTAATGTGAAAAACTTTGTCAAATGTGAAAATTTGTCTTGCTGGATGAAGCACGTTTGTTATGAAGATTTTATTTTTCGTTTTATTATTTTTCCCAATGGAAGGAAGTAGAAGGAGAGAAAAATGCTTATAACTGTTTTTTTAGCTTAAAGAATAAAAGGGGTGGGGGATGGCAATTCTGTAAAAGTAAATACTTCAACTAAATCTGACAGTATAGGCAATACTTCGTACTCACCTCTGCACCTCTGCAAAGAAGGGAGGTACAGTCTCAATTCCATTCTTCTGGATCAAGCTTGGTCATTCTAATTACACAGTATTTAGTTTTGACTTTTTTTTTGTTCTTGGTAGTCATTGTATACAGAAAAACATTGTTTGGAAAAATAATAGAGGGAAAATAAAATCACTGAAGCATTTTAAAAAAAGCACAGAAAAGGAAGAAAAAATAATTGATGTGCAGGAAAGCTTTGGAAGCTACATGTTGAATTTGTTATAAAAAAGAAAAGCAAGCGGTACATAATCAAGATTTGTGGTTTCTAGTACAGTCCTCTTTTTCTATTTAACTACAGATAAGGAAATGTCTATTTTATTTGGTATTTATTAAGTTCAAAGTAAAAAATAAATTTAAAAAAGGTTGGTGTCTCCCCAAATTCAAAGTGTTCTTGTTTTACCCTGAACATTTACAGTGTACCATGGATCCTTAAGTTTTTTATTGACAGCTTTTCTTTTTCTATCACCTTCATTTCTAAACATATTCTTCCCTACTTCCTTACATGGTGTGCCATCCCTTAAAAAATAGAGAAAAAGCAGTTCATCAAAACCAAAGGGTAAAGTGAATGCATAATGCTATTCCCATTGTCTCCAAGGTCTGCAAAGAAGAGAGGGCAATGCATTTTCTCCTCTTTTTTTCTGGGTCAAGCTTGATCATTTTGCTCTTTTGGCATTTAGTCCCCCCCCCCCCCCCCACACACACACTTTTGTTCTTTCCACTTATATTGTTGTAGACTTTGCATATATTGTTTTCTTGGTTCTGCTTCCTTCACTCTTTATCAACACACATAAGTTTTCTCAGTGGTCTCTAAATTCCTCATCATTATTTCTTATAGACAGTGATATTTCATTACATTTGTGAATTATAATTTCTTAGTCATCCCCCCAATCAGAGGATACCATCTTTGCTTCCAGTTTTTAGACACTAAACTCATTAAAAACTCTGTTATTCTATTCCCTCCTATGGCTTCTTGTGGGTGAGGAAATATTATATTTGAATTTCCTTTCCTTCATATTTGAAGGTTTTTCTCCTAGTTTCTTGAAGAATTTTTGTCATTGGAATTAAGCTTAACCACTATGTGACTTGGAGCATGCAACACAAGTTTTTTTTCTGGAGGAAATCTGAGGATTTTTTTTCAACTGGCCCTCTATTTTCTGAGTTCAGAAGTTTCTGGACAACGTTCTTGTATTATTTCTTGCATTATAGTGTTCAGGTTTTTTTACTTGTGCTCTACTGGGAGATCTATGTTGCCTAAATTGTCTCTATACATCTTGTCTTACAGATTAATATGTTTTGCTTTTAGAGGTCAAGTTTTCCTTTAACTTGCATTTTTGCTTCTCTTCTTCCATACTGTTCTTTGTTTCTCTGTGCACTTAAGACTCAATCAGTGTTTCTCTGGAGAGGTTTGCCACCAAACTTGGATTCAAGTTTTTCTATTATGCTAATTATTTTTGCTGTGCATCAGCCTTAAATTTTGCTTTCACAATTCTACTTTCCCTTTTAAATCATTTAGGAACATCCTGTTATGATTCCATGCTCTCTTGTTGATCTGTAGGTTCCTTTGCTTCAACAGGTACTGATTCATTTTCCTTTTTTTTGCAATATTTATTCACAAGTTCCTGTATTCTTTTCCCTGGTCTTGAGACCATTTTCCCTCTGTTATTAATATTCTCCCTGCTGGGTTATCTCTTTATGCTCAAAGTGTTTGAGTTTTCTTCCTCAAGCTCTTTTGAAATTTCAGATTTTTTTCCTTTATTTTCCCCCTATGCCAAAATTTTGACTCCCTCCCCTTTGATGGTGGCTTTCCTGGGGCTGATGGTGAACTCATGGTACACAGAGACCTCTCTGAGGGCACTTGCACTGTTGCCTGCCAGAGTTAGTTACTAGGAAGGTAGAAGGATTCTGGTGGAGCTGCTCCCTTCTCTGTCTTCTACCTTGCCTTTTCGCCCAGCAACCTAATGGAAGCACTTATTCCCTCCCCTGAGTGGGATACCTGGGGTCACTCCCCTGCCTTCCTCCCTTCCCTATCTGGGATAAGGTGGTAGAGGAGGGGAGAGCTGTACTAGATCTGTGAGGGGAGGGGGCACAGGATGTGGTCTCTAAAAGGTTCATCATCATTGCCCCAGGGGCTGGATCTTAAATCCATCTCAGCCTCCTCCTATATTGGGCAAATCACACTTCACTTGCCTCAGTCACAGCCCAGGATTTCTTTGGGAAAAGAACTAGCCCTAGCTGGATGCTGGGCTCTTTCTCTCAGGCCTGAGTGCCACACATGTACTCATTCCCTTTGTTCCTCAGTTCTCTGGCTGAGATATTGCAGAGCACTGCCAAGCTGCTGTCCCATCCAGATCAAGGTTTTGCCTTTTGGTTTTCCATAACATTGAGTGAAAAGGGTAGAACTTTTGTGCTGTTACAAGCCTGTTAAGTTAGACTGTGTAGTTCTGCTTGGGCAAAGTGGGCACTGTGGGAAGAGGTGATGAATGAATGCATTAGGGGTTAGGGATTAGCCTTTTCTGCTATTAGTTCATCAAGTTTTTATATCCTTAGGGTGCCTGGTGTCCATCTAGACTATGGAGATAGCTGAAATTATTTTAACCCTTGTACTTAAGTTCTATGATATAGAGATTTGAAAAGTTGTGAGGATAAGAGAAAATGTCTAGTTTTCACCAACTTCTGTTTTCCTGACTTTTAACCAATTCTTGCTAAGGTCTTAAAAGATAACTAAGATATTCTATTCCAAGGATAATTTGTATTTTCAAAGGGATTGCTTGAAGACAGAAAAGCTTTTAAATACACACACACAAAAAAAAAGACATTTTAATCAGAACAAAGGGGTTGGATTTATTTCTGGGCACTTTACTTACTTCCAAAGTAAGGTTGGTCTTGGGCATACAGGCCAGAATTTTAGAGTAAAAAATAGGTATTATAATAGGAAATAGACTTTAAAAGTAGGAAAGCAGACTTAGCAGGCAGACTAAGGGTAAAAAGCCTTGGCTGTCAGCCATGGACATTCTAAATGGAATGAAGGGAAGAAAACTGTTTGCCCCTGAGGACTCTGGGGAAAGCTGGGAGAGGGAGAGGGTGTGGATGCCTTTACCTGCCCAGTGAAGAGCCCAAGGAGTGTGGAGGTACCACTGAGAAGGAAGACCTGCCAGGGAAGATCAAGTGAACAAGAAGATCTAGCTGGGGTGGTAGACATCCCAGTCTGAGACAAGCTCCTTGATTAGCATTCCTGCATTTACCTTCCTGTGGACCTGTTTCCTATACCATCAAGAGGAACAGAAGTAGAGACCCATTTCTCTTCTAGTCTGTACTAGTCTGTTTAGAGCAGGGTAGGCTTTAACCCATTCTCCCAGCCCCTGTGTGGTCTTTAGTGGTTAGATTCAGTGTGGCCTCTCCCCATTATCCCTGACCCTCAATCATTATTAAAACCCTGTGTTTATAATTCTTTTTGTCCCTGTATTACCCTGTCACTTGTTTGTTTCACAGACTCCCTGGCTAGGTGGTTCAGTGTGGCAGTTAGGATCCAACTATCATTCCTGTCAGCTGCCCAAATCATTCATTGAACTGTATTTCCCCAGCTTGTAAGGTCCCAAACTATTGCCCATTCCTGTCTCCTACTCACCCTTCTTCTGAACCCAGATAAAATATATAAGTTAACCACAGTTTTTACCATAAGAGTATGTGCATTGAGGTAGCATGCGATTGTGAAAAGAATATTAGATTTGGAATCAGAGGCCCTGGGTAAAACAGCATCTCTGCCACTATTATGAACTGTGACCTGGAAGACATGATTTAACTCCTCTGAGCCTTGGTTTCATCACTTATAGATCAGTATAACAATATATGGACTACTTACATCATGGGGTTGTGAGGAAAGCTCTTTCTAAACATTAAAGGGCCACTGAAATGAGAGTTATTTTGGAGTTAGGGCACCTCATTGCACTCTGCTTTTCCCACATCCATGTGATCATGAGGTTCAGAGAGAGCTTTCTCCTGGGGAGGGCTGCGGTTCCCAAAAATTACCACATTATAATACAATGGTTTCTCAAGGTAGAGCACAGTGTGGAGGATAGATAAAAACAGAACATGCCACCTTTAGAAGACTGACTCTTATAATAAGGTGATTTTTGTTGCTAATACTGACACTTACTATAATGGGATTTGGATGGTAGAGCCTTACAAAGCGCTTTTCAGAAAATAACCTTGCCATGACATTGAAATATACTTACTCCATAAAAATTTCTATACATCCATATTCACAATAATGACAGAGTAAAAGAATTTTAAAGTACACCTATAGTGTTAGGATATATTAAAACTGTATAAGATTTTGGCCTTGGGTTTGTGATCATTTGCATAGTTTTCTTGATGACTCAATAACTAATCCTCCTAATATTTTACTGAAATAACTAAGTATATATAGTTATTAGTTTACTATATTTATATAGTGTATATATATAATTCAGATGAAGCAAGTGAAGCACAGTCTTATTAAGTGGTTGAAACTAGCAATCTAGAGAAAGAATGAGAGTGAATATCTTGCCTCCCTTAGTCTCTGAAGTTGCTGAATTAGTCCAATTTGACATTCTATCTGCACTTTAAGATTCATTACCATCAGGTTACACACTACCATGTACTATTTTGTCTCCTATCATTAATACCTTTTACTAGAAAAAGAAAGATTAGTGATTGCAGTTTTATTAGATTATAGAAAAGGATCTTTGAAGGCTTTCTGGAATTTGATGAAAAATTTAGCCAAGGAAACTTTTGTAGGTCCCAGGGTTTTTGCCTAGGTCACAAAATGAAGAAGAACCAGAAATAGACTTGAGTTTTAAGGCAAGAAATCATAGTACTGTCCTTAGGAAAACAGGAAAGAAAGACATGAGAAACTAAGTTTTTCTGTCTTTCCAATGAAAACCAAGCACTGGGCAGAACCAACCATTTGTATTTTAAAGTCTCAGAATGAGAGTTTTAATCAGCTGATGTGGACAAGAGTAATGAATGACATGAATATAGCTTAAGGTTTGCAAAGCACTTTAACTATATTATCTCATTTGATCCTAACAATGACCCTATGTTTAGTGCTATTCTTATTCCCGTTTTATAGATGAGGAAATTGAGTTATTTAAGATTATGTGATTTTCTCAGTTACACTGCTACAGCTAACAGGTGTCTGAGGGGGAATCAAAATTAGGTCTTTCTAAGTCCAGGACCCTATTGGGAACAGTAGATTACTTCAGATATGGTATTGTGCTTGGCAGACAGGAAGAAAGGATTAGGGAATGGGTTACTCTCTGGCCTACTGATGTACTACCTTGATTAAAAAACAATTTGGCTTTGAATAAAGAGAGATCAATACAGACTAATATCCTGCTGTGGATTACTCTCACTCCTACCTTAAATAAACAGTGCTTTCAGGCATGGTAAAGACAAGTCTGGAGAAGAGGAATAGGGCCTTGGGAGCAATGAACCTCTAGAATAAAAGGTAATGTTTGGTGGAGATGATGTTATTCACATTATATAATCTTTCTTTAGCTGCCAGGGATATCTATAAGGTAGTACTTACCGATATTCAGCTACACAGTCCATTAGGCCCAGGTACTTAAGAGTCTCATGATGAACTGCACTTTCTAGAGCTCTTACTCCACTGATGTCTTTTAGAACATGCTGGACACTTGCTACATAGCCAGAACTAATAGTTTTTTCATCTAATTCTTTTAACTGCTCTGGGGATGAAAGCATAGCTTCTAATACTTCATGGAAGTGTTTCCCTTGCAAAAAGATGTCTAAGAGAAAAAAGAAAAAAGAAAACCTCAATGAACAACTTAAAAAATCACAATTATTATAGAAATAATTTCTTTAGAATAGTTTCTGTACAAAGAAGATTAAGAATATTTTCAAAACTGTAATCCTTCTGAATTGTTTTAAGATAATGAAAAGAACTTATGTGTTCTTAAATGAGCACCAACTAGGTCTCTGCTTAATGGCATATAGTTTTTAAAGAGATGAAGTCACTGAATCACCCTTATACTTTATTATAATGTGAATTTACATATCCAAAGGAAAAATAAAAGGCTGTTAAAATAGGAAGAAAAAGGAAAAAATTACTTAATTATGCCTCTGTTTGCAACTCTACTAAAAGATAAATGTTTGTGCAGCTTAATAAGAGAGGGAAACCTTTTTTTCCTATCAATATCACCTGTTGGAGGAAAAAAATAAAAAGCCACACAAGTTAAAAGGAACCTAATTTAAGTTTTTTTTTTTTTAGATAAAATAAAGCATCTCACTTATCTACTTTTAAAGTTAAAAATAGGGAACATAAAGGTATAAATAAAGACAACAAATTTTAAAAAATATTTTAGTTGAAAGAGAGGAACAAGAAAAGGAAGTAGAAAAAGAGGGAAACTTCAAAAGGAAAAAAAAAGAGACAAATATAGATGAAGAAGACTTGGAGAGACACAAAGTTGTATACACTAACATGAAACCAAGGAGAATAAAAGAGACACAGAGAAATATCCAAATACTTATTCAGAGATGAATATGGAGAAACATAATAAGAAAAGGAAATTATTTTCAAGGAAGTTCACAATCATCATACAGTATTTTCAAATAATGAACCTATGAATATATTTAAAGGAACTCTGCATTTTTGTTTCTACAAAGAAATATGTAAATGTGTTCAATTTTTGGCTTTTGTTCTGTGGATGAATGCTCTGGCCAACTATCTCCTTGAGCTGTTAGCATGTGAAAGTACTAGGCCTACCTTCCTTATGTGAACTATGTACCTGAAAATTCAAACATATACATGGTTAATGGATAGGGCTTGGATTTATTAATTTATTTGAATAGGGAATTCTTTTGGTGAGAAAACTTCCTTAACCAATGTAGGTTGGTATCTTCTTTGCAATTTGCCTCACTGGTTTAATAACTTGCTAAGGATCATATTGCAGTATGTGTCAAAGGTGGGACTTGAATGGAGGTCTTTTTGTTCAAAGTTATCTTTATCCACTATGCCTCTTTCATATCTCACTTTAAAGAAGACAAAATGAAAGTCTAGATGTAGTAAAAATATTTGCAAAAAGATTCACAACAGAACTCTTTGAAATAGAATTCTCTGGTATATGGAAAATTATTAACAATAATTTCAATTTATACAATTACTTGAAGCACATTATACAGTGAATTGTTTCTTAAATATCAGTATAAATGTTAGCCTTTAATATTAGCTTCCAGAATTTAAAATAATCAAAACTAATTCTTTTTTTTTTTTAACCTTTTCTTTCAGTCTTATAATTCTTAGACAAAAGAGTGGTAAGGGCTGAGCAATTGGGGTTAAGTGACTTGTTCAGGGTCTCCCAGTTTAGGAAGTATCTGAGGCCAAATTTGAACCCAGGTCATCCATGGACTTCAGGTCTGGTCCTCTATCCACTGAGCCACCTAGCAGTCCCTATCACATTTAATCTTCACCATCTAGTGAGACTGGGGCGGTTACCACCACATGATAGATGAAGGAAGCATGGATTGTAAGAGGTGGGGTTGAGGAGAGATAGCATTCCAGATAAGGAGACTGACCATATTTGCAAAGCAAATGGGAAAAGGAATTTTGTGTATAGGTAAGTAAAGTCAGTTTGCCTGGAAGAGAGATTATATAAAGTGGAGTTAATATAATACTGTACTGATGAGGTAGGAAAAACCTACCTTGTGGAGTTTTAAATGCCAGGCTGATAATTTTGTATTTTATCCTAGGGCGACACTTAAGAGTTTTGAGCAGAATGGTCAGGTGAGTGTTTTAGGAATACTGATTTGGCAGCTTTGTGGAGGATGGATTAGAGGCAACAGACTCAAAGGAAAGAGACTAATTAGGAAGCTAATGCAAAAGTCTAGGAGATAAAATGACTAGACCAAGTCATGTGAATGGAGAAAGGGGGAAGAATGTGAGAGATACTGTGAATGTAGAACTAAAGGTACTTAGGAAATTGATTGACTATGTGAAGAGCAAGGGGAGGGCAATTCTAGGGTGACTTTGAGGTTGGAATAGATGACAAAAAGGATTATGGGGCCTGCAACAGAAATAGAGAAGTTTGGGAAAAGTATATTTTAGGAAATCAGTTCCATTTTAACCATGCTGTATTTGAAATGCCTGTGGAATCTCTACGTGGAATGTCAGCAAGTAATTGGTTATGCATGACTGGAGTTTATGAGAGAGAACAGGAGTAAATATACAGATTTAGGAGTCAAAATTCAGAGATGATAATTAAATTCATGACAGTGACTCTTCTTTGTCTCTAGAAGCTTTTCCCATTGTATCACACCCTCCTTTCAAGGACTGAACTGAGGACCTTCACCCTTAAGATACTGAAGAGGTGCCTACTGTGCTAAAGAGTCACTCAGCTTGGGCTTGGCCCTGATGGGAATGATCATCCCCACTCTAGCTCAAAATAAGGTCTTTTGTTAGTCTGAGACTAGTGAAGTTGGACTTTCCCTCAGGGAGGAAATCTCATGTGACAAGGTCAAACCTGGGGCTTTCACCTTTAAACTAAGTAAACTGGGGTTCATTAAATCTTTCTAGGCTACAAGTTTGGGGGCTTCTAGATTCCACGTTGACATGTTCCTATTGTATTTCCCCCAAAAGAATGTAAACTTCTTGTGGAGAGGGACATTTTTGTCTTTGTATCTCCAGTGCTTGGCATAATGTAGCTGCTTAACAAATGTCTGCAAAATTGAAGTAAACTTGGGGTAAGGAGCACTATAGTTTTCTATTTAGAGAAAAATGTGGAAGAGGGAATGGATTTGTTCTTCTTATTCCCAGAAAGCTAGGTCAAAGTTTTACATAGAGAGAGATTCCAACTAGTTGTAATTCTTAGCAATCAGAACTGCTACAAAATGGAACAGGAAGCTTTAGGAGGAAATGAGTACTAGAAATTTCCAAGCAAAAGATGACAGTTGCACAGTCATTTATTAAATACTTATTACATTCTAGGTACTGTGCAGGGTAGCCTGGAAAAGGATGAAGATGTTGTTTTGCTGTCATGGTCTGCTGAAGGATTTGATTAATACTAGGCATTTTATTCTTTTCAAAGGTATTTTTAAAGGAACTGAGGAGTCATTTTGAGTGTTTGATCTATTTCTTTTTTCTGGATTGGAAGAATTGAATTTTGTGCAATTTTTGGTCCTGATTCTTATCTTGGACCTCATATTTACTTACAAGTCCAATATAACAAATTCTAACAATGATTCTGGTATCTGAGAACTTATTCTGGTTAGCATAATAGAACTTATTAGAGTATTTGTCTTGTTGAACTACTTTTTTAAACCCTTATCTTCTGTCTTAGAAGCAATACTACAAAGTATGGGTTCAAAGGCAGAAGAGTAGTAAAGGCTAGGCAATGGGGATTAAGTGAGTTACCCAGGGTCACACAGCTAGGAAGTATCTGAAGCTAGAGTCTTCTGTCTCTAGCCATGTCTCTCCATTCACTGGTTCTCTTAGCTGTCCCGTAGCACTATTTGTTTAAAAAATTATAACTAGTACAGAAGTAGAGTAGAATTACCTGAAGTATATTTTGCAAAGCCATCTTCTCCCAGCTCCAGTATCATTCGATGTTTCCACCTCTCTAGGATTAAGATTTGTTTTTCTGTCATGGTCTGCTGAAGGATTCGAGTAACACTAGGAATTTTATTCTTTTGCAGAGGTATTTTCAAAGGAATCGAGTCAGTTATAGTGTTTGATCCATTTCTTTTTTCTGGATTGAGGAGAAGGATTGTATTTTGTGCAACTTTTGGTCCTGATCCTTGCTCTTGGGTCTTACATTTACTCACAGGTCCATATAATAACTCATCTTCTTGCAATAATGATTCTGGTGTCTGAGAACTAATTCTGGTTGACACGATAGAATGTATTAAATTAGAATATCTGTTTTGGTTGACCTCTTGATATGAGTTATTTTTTTTCTTCTGACTACAAAAGTAACATGAAGTAGAGAAACTTATAGAAGGAGCTAGTTCTACAAATAACCTGCTTGATCTTCCAAGCTTCTTACACATGCTTGATAAAGACTGCATTTTTAAACTCTAAATTTAATCTTCCTCTTTTACCTTAAATGATAATAGGTTTTGTTGAGATGTCCTATGAAGAAGAAAAGGCAATGTTATTGATCAGAATTTTGACCAACAGAAATAGAAGTCAAAGAAAGTAAGATTAAACAAAGCAGTTTAATATTTTCCCACTAATTGTCTATGCTACACTCCAACTTAGCAAAACTTGCACTTGACTTTTCAGGGCACTGAACCATTTATTTGGTTATTCAGTTTATTTTGCTTCTCTGCAATGTGCAAAAAACAGACAGCTAGAGTGTACTCTATCATCACTGGGCAAGTTTCAGAATTAGTAGACACAGCAGTTGCTGGGTTCTTAGAGCACATGACATGATTTTTCCAGTATTCACAGAATCATAAAATTTTGAAGCTGGAAAAGCACAAAAGCTGGATCAGAGCTTATATGATCCATTTTTTTCATTTTATAAAGTAGCAAACAAAAACATTTGAATAAAGCTTAAGACAAAGAAGAACTAATAAGGAAGCTGAGGTCTAAACTGTGTTCCATCCCCAATCTTTTTATCAAATGTCTTAATATTTTTTGTACATATCAGTCAACAAACATTTATTAAGGGCCTACTCTGTTTGAAGCAAGGTGCTAGATCTTAGGATAAAAAGACCAACACCTTCCCCCACCCAACAAAAACACTCCTATTCCTTGGCCTTAAGGAATTTATATTTAACAGGAGAGACAATGCAGAAGTATATACAAAATAAATAGAAGATAATTCTTTTGGCAGGTGGAAGGCACTAGGAGCTGGGGAAATAAGGAAAGATTTCATGTATAAAGTTGTGCCTGACCCTCATGAGTTCTGGTGAAAAAAAGGGTAGATGAGAAGGGAATGCGTTCCAGGCATGGGAAAGAAAATGGAGTGCCATTTATAAGGAATAGAAAGAAACCCAGTTTATACATAGCAGTTATTGATGTTTTGCTGAGCTGAGAGGCAATGCGCTGTGAAAGAATTAACTGGTAAGGTATTAATGGTACCATTACCAGAATGCCAGTATGGAATAATAATAAAAATAACAGGAGATAACATTTACATAGTGCTTGCCATGTGCCAGGCACACTGGCTTTGGAATGGGGAAGAAATGATTTTAAATTCTACTCTTGAAACTAGCTGTGTGCCTACTGCTTTGAGCCTCAGTATGTTTACTTTTAAAATGGCTGTAACAATGCCAATAGTAGCTCACTCACAGGATTGTTGGTGAGGCTTAAATCACATCATCTACTACATAAAGTACTTTGAAACCGCTAAAGCACTATATGTCAGTTATTTTAAGTTAGAAGGCAGGCATGGTGGATCACTCATCTGGACTTGGAATCAGTAAAGCCTGAATTCAAATTAATTAAAATCCAGCCTCAGACACATACTAGCTGTTTAAATTAACCCTGGCCAAGTCACTTAAAATCTCCCAGTCTCTGGGAAATTTGGGAAAATTATCTCTCAGGGTTATTGTGAGAATAAAAATGAGGTATTTGTAATGCCTTTTGCAGAGCTCAAAATGTCATATTAAAAGGTATTTATTATTGAAAAGCATTTATTAAGTAGCTTAGTGGATTGAGAGCCAGGCGATTCTGGGTCCAAATCTTGCCCAAGACACTTCTAGCTGCATAACCCTTACTTAAACTCCTCTGTCTAGCCCTTGTTGCTCTTTTACCTTGGAACCAATACACAGTAATGGTTCCAAGGTGTAAGTTAAGGGTTTAAAAAAACCCCGCAATTATTAATAAACAAAGAATCGTACACAACACTGGTAATAGAGACAAAAAGGAAAATCTTTGTCTTTAAAGGGGTTTTACATTATACTGGGGGACCCAACAGTTTCTACAAAGTAATTTTAAGTGGGAGAACATGCTAAGAGTTGAGATAGTCTCTTGTAAAAGGCATCAGAGTTGTTCTTTCTGGGGTGCTATGTTCTGAGACAGATGTTCGAGAATCACAGGGCAAAGGCATGGAGGCAGGATATGGAATGCTGTTATTATTTTAAATTAAATAAAAATTTAATTTTTAAAATATTTTTCAATGTTTATATGATTCGTTTTCTTTCCCTCTCCTCTCAGGGCCGACAAGCAATTCCACTGGGTTACAAAAATAGGTATCACGATACCTATTTCCATATTACTCAACTTTATTATTAACGATGTTTACTTAATACCCACCGCTATGGCGGCAGTTACAGATATGGACCCCAAACCTGAGAGAGGACAAAGCGGCCCCTTAAAGCGTCCACGTCTTCTCCCCAAGACAACGTTAATGACTATAAAATAAGGAGGCACCATTTATAGTGTCCAGGCCTATAGAGGTCGCTAGAAGGAATTTGGCGCCGAGGACGCGAACGCGCCTACCGCGGAGGCGAATCCCTTGGACGTGCGCGTCCCCGCGGGCGTGCCAGGGGAAGAATGTAGAAAATGTAAGGCAGGGAAAGGAGCCCGGGCTGGAACTAGGAGGAAATGGGATCTCTGCGTGCACCCTAAGGGTGCAGCCAATTTAATGCCCTCGCCGGGGATAGGAGGCAAGACCCTGTTTGGTACCTTTTGTAGGCCGCAACTTCTTGACAGCTCTTTGCGGCGTCTCGTGGCGGGCTGCAGATTCCGCGAGACTTCTCGCGACTTGTAGTTTTATCACGCCAGACTTCGCAGAAGGTTGGCGGGAAGGAGCGATGGCATCCGTCATGCACTGCGGCTGCCATTCCCCGCTCCTCCCCTCACACGCTTCTATATCCATTGGCAGTGGGCCTTTAAAATTGTAAGACTGAAGCGAGGCGCGGGAGGGGGTGGTCATGTGGCCAGGCTCGGCTCTTGATTCCTTTTCCTTTCACGCGAAATCCCGCCACCCCCGCCCCCGTCGCCATCTTGAGTTAGGGCTCGGCAACGAACGGTGAATCCCGCACGGCTGCTCGTCCCCCAGAAAAAGCAGAATTCTCCCAGGAGTGGGACGGATAGCATCTTTTCTCTCTCTCCCTACCACCTAACCTAGGGCAGTGCCTAGGACAGGATGCGCAGGAAGAAGCTGAGATTTAAAACGGATTCCTCTGCCCGGCTCCAAAATGGTGGGCGGGCGGCGGGCCCGGAGTCGGGCCAGGCCCTGGAGACTGCCACGTGCGGTTCGCTAGGGCGTTGCTGGGATGGTGGAGGAGTCCAGCGGCGTGGAGAGGCAGGGGCGGAGCCACGGGCCGTCGGAGTGTAGGTACTTTAGCGGGGGCGGGGGCGAGTGGAGCAGCAGTCGCAGCTTCTCTTTTCCACCCGCAATCTTCTTCATTATGGCCTCCGTTCCCGAGCTGCTAAAGCAGGAAGACGACCGCAGTAAGGTGAGCACAGGTGGAATGGAGCCACCCTTTCCACCTAGATTGCCTAGATCATTCATCCCGCCTCTCCCTTTCGGGCTGGCAGTTCCGGAGAAGTCCCCTTATTCCTTTGTCTTTTTTTTTTTTTTTTTTTTTTTGCCGCCACATTTCTTCTAGCTCAGTTTTTCCTATCCTCTTGGGCCTGCCACCAGTCTCCGCACCCTTTTGGCTTTGCTCTAGGATTTCTCTTCCTTTTCTCTCACAGCTCCTTTCCTCAGTCTCAGATCCCTAGAAACTAACACGCTACCTTTATTCCAGCGCTCCCCTTTACCGACACCTCGTAATTGTCCCAAGGGAGGACCGATTGAAATTTACGCACTGTCTACTCTCTGCCATCACGTCCCCTCTTTTCCCTGTGAGACTCTGCATTCCTCTTGAAAGCTGCTTTTTGGAGCTTCTCTATGAATTTTTTGGTGGGTTGAGTGGAATCAAGGCTGACAGTGGAGCGTGTCTGTTTGTGTAGGTTATGTGTTCTCAGTGAAATAAGATTTTCTTAAAAATTAGCGCTTTAAGGTTCTGTGTATTTCAGGTGGAATAATAATAAAGAACAATTCGGCGGTTTAAGGTTTGCCAAGCTCTATACTGAGATCAGTTCATTTGATACTTTGAGGTATCCCTGTGAGGTAGGCGATTTTTATTTTACAAATTTAAGAATTGGCCCTAATGACTTGCTTAGCCTTATGTTGGCATTATTCAAACGCGAGTCTTGCACTCCACGCACCGTGCAATGCTGTGGTGTCTTCCCAGTAGAGGTAGAGTGGACACATTTGTCCAGTTAAGTGCCTTGGTCGGAGTAGATGCACAATATATGATTGCTGAACAGAATAGTGCGGTAGATTATAGTGGACTGTGTTCTGAAAGAGGCTCTCAACCATGCGCATTGTGATGTGTACGGTATAGTTCGAACAGTTCGCTTGATGGTTTCCTCTAGGTCTATTTAATATTCCCATATAGTATAAGAGAGACGAGAAGCTATGACTTTCTTTTATTGAAAATACAATAAAGGGACTATGAAAGATTCAGTATGGTCTTTTGAAATTTTTGCCTTATGGCATTTTTGTGCTAATGAGAATTTTTTTTGTTATGGAAATGTTGAAAATTTGTCAATTTTTAAAAGAACAATTGATCTTGTATTTTTTCACTTTGATTTGCCCTCAGGAATTTGTTTTCTCCTGGGAAGTACTGTTTCTTTGACCCTCATGCTGGGAAGATAATTTATTTGTCCCAATAAATCTAAGAGAAATTACATACTAACATGCATTATTTTGCAGAACACTTTTAGGGTATAGAATGTGCACATGGCAAGTGCTCAAATACTTGTTGAGCTGTGCATGGGGCTTATACACTTCCATTGTCGAGGATTAAACTAATTCCTCTTTTCTGTACAAATGCTGAAAATGATGGAAGAACTTAGTCTGGTAATACTAGCCAGTTTTTAAATGTATTAAAAGACTTCTGGAATGTGAACTCTACTCATCTTCCTTTCCAACTCTTCTAGACCAAAATGTGACAGTTGTATGTGGGTGCAATATGCAAAATCCTGGATATTTTGGGTTAAATATTTATTTTTAGTCAATATGTGCATTCACTCCACAGGCACATGGTTTTTTTTAAAGTCTACAATTTAATTAGGAAATTTTTTTTTCAGTTCCTAATTCTCTTACTCTTCACCTCTCCTCCCCATTAAGAGGGATATATATAAGTCCACTGGCATATAATTGAAACTCCTCTTCCCCTTCTCTTAATTTGTGATTCTTTGTTGTATCTTCTCTTAAATTTACATGAATATCAATTCCATACACTGAAGGCTGTTTCAAATACTAGAGTGGAATTTATTTTGGACATTTTCCCACTCATTCTTGCTTAATAATCAGTTCACCTCTTTCAAGTCTGTCTTTGATGATGACTTTTGTGTTATTTCCATTTGCTGAAGTCTTGCATCTTTTCCATTCATTACCCTTTGAGTTACTTGCAATTTTGATTTAGTAGAATTTTAAGAATAAATATTTGGTTGTAATCTCACAAACTGTATTAAAAGTCTTACTTATTAGACGAGTATTTGAAAGGGAATTAGAATTGACAAATTCCACTAAGTGGAGATTTTCTTATAAAAAGTAGTGACCATATTTTCTATTAGTTCTTATTCTATGGATTATTGAGCAAATTTGATCTTATTGGTCAGGTTCCTGCATTTTTAACATGACTTTTTGGCCCAGATGAAACAGAGCTTGATTATTTCAACAAGAGGGTCATTGTTTCCTGAATGAGTTACTGAAATGCTACTTTGTGCAGCGGGGATCTTGGTTTGGGGTACATTTTGTATGTGTGTGGGGAGTAGGTGTAATAAACTGGTCTTTTGTATGAGGATGTGAGAGAGGCAGGGTTAAGTGAATACTCCTTTATGATTTTTCTTGATACTGCATTAAAACAGGACATATATATTGTAGGGCAGATATTTTGGCACCAACTTGCTTTTTCAGGGTTTCCTTTTTTCTTTTCCTGCCTCTCATTACTATTCTCTTGAGGCAAAAAGTTGTTAAGCTCAAGGATTCTAATAAGGAGATGCTTTTTTAAATGCCTGATTTCGGAAGAAAACCAACTTTGTCATTTTCATGAAAGACAGGGAGGGGAAGGTTTAGCTGACTGCAACATTCCTCGGGTTTTCTATTTCCTGTTTATCCTATTCTCCCTTTTGCTCTTAGAAGTGTTCAGAGTTCTACTCCCAGACATCCCTCCATCCCCCCTCCAACTTTATAAAAAGGATAACTGGCCTTTAGGGAGTGAAACACTGTTTCACTGTTTTTGCCTTTCCAAATGGTCTTGGGATAGGGATATAAGGTAATCCCAACAATTTTTGTTTCTATTTAACTATATCTCCTATACAATTGTTACCAACTAGATTGCATAGGGAGAATGGGGTTGTCTAACTTGAAACTTTTTTAAACTAACATTTTATTTTTTTGCTTTCTTGTTGTACTTGCTTCAACCATTAGATATATTGCTGAAATGTATCCTCATTACAACAAAGAAAAATAAGAAAAACAAATAAGAAAATGTTGCCCATTTTTGGGGATCCTGCATAATAAATTATTGTATAAAATTATATCAAATCTATATTGGTCATTGGGTGGACCCTTTAGGTTGTATTTTGAAAGAAACTGAAATAAGCTTGTGCATTAGTGATTTGTCTTTCATAAAAATTGACCTCTACAAGCAATAATTAGTGCTGTGTTTTAACCGTTCTCCTTAGGGTGAACAAAAAGTTAATAGTACTAGATTTGCCATCAGGAGAAACCTGGATTTGAATCTTTTGGATATTTCTAGCTATGTTACATGACCAAGTCATTTAACTTTAGCTTCAGTTTCCTCCTTTCTAAAATGTGGGATAAGACCCATATTCACTCATAGTGGGTGTATTATTTACTCATAGGGTTTTTGTGAAGGTAAAACAAGAGAAAGTATGTTGGTGCTCTGGAAACTTTACCAATTTAAATACCAGCTCTTAATAGTAATTTAAGTAAATATTAAAAGAAGTTATTTTCTAGTAAGAGTTCATATTTAAAATTGAAATCTCTAGTCCTTATACTCAATCTTTAGTATGTATTATGTAATTTATAATCAAACTGTAACAGGAAAAAAGTATTAAATTGTTTTATATTTGTTAAAATTCTTTGCTAACATTTCAAGAAAATGTTATGAAAGAAAATTAAATCACCATGGTAGTCCTATAAAGATACCTAATAGACAGTACTACTGCAATGAGAAATACTGAGATGTACTGCAGGAATCTTACATTTGTTTGATTCCCCAGTCCTGCCCAAGAGGTCTTTTGGTTTTTTCTTGTTAGCCCCCTGCATGTCTGGTTGTCCGGGGAAACTAGGCATTTAAAGTAATTTGGAGCAGGTTCTTTTGTCTTGTGGGGCTGCCACTTTAGGATTCTATCTTGAGGGATTCCTTAGTCTTCTGGGATCACCTTTGTAGTTCTGTAATCTGCCCTTAAAATAATTGAAAAAAATCTAGCAAGCTTTCTTCTTTTGCTGGTATTTTTCTTCCCTCCTCCCTGCAAATAAAAGCCCAACAAACTATGTAAGGGAAAGAGTATGAAGAAGAGACTTCAGGACTCCATTCAAAATCTAATCTCATAAAAGATGACAGTTTTCCTCTCAGTGAGAATAAGTGAGAAAATGGCTACTTAAGGTCTAGGTCCTTTTAGAACTTTTTTAGGGACCCTGTGTTGTACTCCACCAGCCTCAGAGACTGCCTCCCCTCCCCTTGCATTGGGGGTAGGGACTAGTCTTCTGGTAAGCTGGTCCCTGGTTAGCTGCCTCTTGGTGCTGCCCCTGTACTCAGCTTGAATCCAGCCTTACCTGCCTATGGGGGTGGGAGCCGGGGGGTGGAGGAAAGGAAGGGAGAAAGTGGAGATCTTTTAGGGGGTAGGGCTGGGCTCAGTGGAGGGAGAGGAGATGCTTCCCCTTTTCCCCCCTCCAGCTGTGGCCCCCAGTCTTAGACCAGGAAGGGAGAAAAGGATGAGTGGCCAAGTGCTCTGCCCATGGAGGGGTGGGGTGCAGAGGGGGAAGGGAGCAGTTCTGCAGTGGATGGCCAGCCATTTGTACCCATGGAGAGGTCTTTGTGTGTTGTCTTCAGCACATGTGCCACAGGTTCACCATCACTGGTCTAGGTGATTAAGAGTGGAAAGGGAAGGGGTCAGAACAAATTGTTGAGCCTTGACATTCTTCCTCTCCTCCCTTCCCTTTCTTCTTTTTTTACCTTCTCTCTTAGAATCAGTACTATTTGGGTTTGACACTTGAACTATTGCAATTCTCTTTTAGTCAGTCTCCCTTATTCTACCCTTTCCACTTTCTTTTCTGCCATTCACACACTGCCAAAATAATCTTCCTATAGCAATGATGGGCAAACTTTTTAAAGAGGGGGCCAAAGGAAAGGAAATGCTCATCTGTCCCTCTGTTTCTAAGGCAACTCTTTCCAAGTTTCATTGTATTGTATCCTACTCATTGTATTCGTCAGATTAGGAATAATGTTGGGAGGCTGGATAGAACATTTTAGGGGGCTGCATCTGGCCCAGCAGTACGTTGTCTATCACTGTCCTAAAGGATAGGTAGGTCTTACTATATCACTTTCCTGCTCTAGAATCTTTAGCAATTCCTTCTTGGGATAAAATGCAAATTTCCAGCTTGACATTTGAACCCCTTTTTCAGTCTGGCTTCAGCCTTTTCCAGGTTTTAGCACTCTTTGTATGTTATATTTTCCAAGTCAAAACTAGCCTATTTTCTGTTCCCCAGATTTGATATTCTGCTTCACATGTCCTCTTTTCCTGGAATGTTCTCTTATCTTTGCCAGTGAAAATCTCTAGTTTCT
Organism: Gracilinanus agilis; assembly: GCF_016433145.1. Classification (NCBI taxonomy): domain Eukaryota; kingdom Metazoa; phylum Chordata; class Mammalia; order Didelphimorphia; family Didelphidae; genus Gracilinanus; species Gracilinanus agilis. The sequence continues at coordinate 139,376,941 of NC_058131.1, read as the reverse complement.
TGCCAAACTTAATTCTAGAGGCCTTTTCTGAATCTTCTACCTTCCCTTATTTTTGTTTTTACTGATCTGTGCACATATATTTATCTCTTGGGTAGAGTATAAATTTCTTGAGGGTTGGCTTTTTTTTTTTTTTTTTTTTTTTTTAATATGCTCAGTGCTTTCATAAGTCAAGAATTTAAGCACTTATATGCTAGGCACCATCCATAGAAAATAGATGCTTGTTAAATTGTATTGAATCTCCATTTTACAGATGAGGTAACTGAGGTATAAAAATGTTATGATTTGCCTAAGGTCACTTGCAGGTAGTAGCAAAGTTGAGATCAAAAACCTTTTCCTCAGACTCCAGATGTTATTTTTAGACTACCTTGCCAAATCATACATCATTCCCCTTTGTATATATTTGCTTGTATTGCTGGGCTTTCTGTATTGCTGTTTTTTTTTTTAAATAGTCTATGTATCCCATCCCCAAAATTACATGTTAAGTGATTTGTCAAATATTTATAAATTCAGATTATTATCGGAGCCATAGGCAAATTATATGTCAAAGGAACATTCATTGTTTTTTGCTTAGGCTTCCAGAATTTCTAGTATAAGGCTTTTTATAGAAGTAAAACTAGCATAGAAGGTGTTGACTTTTGGGGTCTGGTTTTTAAAAGTTTTTTATCAATATATTTCATTGTAATTGTTTTCCTTTGTAATCTTCTCTTTTTATTTTGTCTTTATAAACATGATTCTCAGGAAATATGTAGACTTCACTACAAAGTCTGCCAATAAAGATCCCTGAACTAGCAGTAATAGTATCTTGTCTTGCAAGTTCTCAGAAGTTGATAATTGAGTATTGTAATAATATTTGTTTTTTAAAATATATATATAAGAAAATTAAATATAATTTAATCCTGTGAAATAGAGGTTTGAAATATGGAGATGAGCATATCAATGAAGCAAAAGCATCATTGGAGCTTTGTGATAGAGTGAAGTGTGTGTGGATGTGTGTGGGTGTGGTTTTTTGGTCTAACCTAGAATTTGGTCAAGAAAAGTGCTGTTTTCCTGTGTAACTAAAAATAATTTTAACATTTTTCCATATCAAGATGGTTTGTGAATATAGAGCCAAATGAACTACATGAAAATAAATTGGAAGGATGAAAAGTAGGTCACAGAGTTAGAACTGGTAGGAACCTTAGAAGTCTTCTGTTGAGGAAACTGAGGTTCAGATGGGCTAAATGACTTATAGGTAATATGTAGCACAGCTAGGATTTGAACCATGACAGCATGTTTTTTTCTTTTAGTAAAAATCTTGCTTGCCAGTTTGTGAATTCTGAAGTTTTTCTGCATTGTTAATCTTCGTTCAGAACTCTTTTTTGTCTACTTGATTTTACAGAATAAGTGTTTTCATCAAAAAAAACTTCTTGCATCAACATCTCTATGTGTTAAAATCTTGCTGGTTTTAAAAGGGAATGCTTTCTTGCTTTCCTTTCAAACTCATCACTTTTGGGTTGTCAGGTTTAGCTATTTAGGGAAGATAAGTATAAAGCCAACTTGCTTTGCTTATCCTTTTAAAAATAATGTTCAATCTCTTAAATAATTATTTTTTAGTGAGTGTAGACTTATAAAATATTAGAGCTGGAGGGGACCTTTAGTAAAGTATTTTACCACTTTCTAGTTGAAGAAACAAAATCCCATAATTTTTTATTTTAAGCAAATTATTTGAGCAGTTAATGGGGCTTATTAATAAGGCCTCTCTCTTCCCTGGGATCAGAACTCTGTCTCACTGTTCTTCCTATGTTCTCCACAGCTGCCTTAGACCAATAATTGAGTTACAGCTTACTGTTGAGACACACCCTAAATGTCACCCTGGGGAAATAGTGAAACCTATGCTGAATTAAATAAAGAGGAAGACAAAAAGGAACTTATAAATGCAGAATGTCACACAAGAGTCTTCATTGTTTCAGTAGGGTAGTTAATTTCTTTTGATGAACATTGCCCGTCAATTTTTTATTATTCATAGCTGCATAATATGATTTTGACATCTTTCTATTTGCATTTAAGTATGATTCCAAATGAAGTTTTTCTGGTTGGAGACCAGTGAAGGAACCACTTACCTGTTCCTGATTGCTCCTTTTACTCATCTTTGCTGCTGGTATGGTAATCATAGAATTATTGAACTACTAAAAGGGACCTCAGAGATCAAGGGACTTGCTTAAGGTCCAGTTCCATGGTTGGAAACCCAGCTCCTCTAAGCTTTATAGAATGCTAGCTAACTCCTTGGATCAAGACTTAACTATGTTTTATCTTTTCATCACTTACCTGTGACACATTGTCTTGTTGCATATATTGTATAATTAACTTTGGATTGGACTGTATGTGTCCTGGAGGAAATGTGGTAGTCATTTACATGTTTTAAATTTTAAAGAGAATCTCAAGCCTCTTATAGGATGTTATTTGCTGGTCCAGAATTAGAGGTGGCAGTAATACTAGCTGGCCTTCATGTGGGACTTTTAAGGTTGGCAAAGCACTTTACATACGTTATCTCATTTGATTCTCACCACTTCCCTATGAATGTCATTATTAGATTTTACAGATGAGGAAACTAATCCTGAAAAGAGGTTAAATGACTTGCCCAGTCAAGTGGCTAGTAAGTGTTTTCTAAACAAACAAAAATTCTTGCATCAACATCTCTGTATGTGTTAAAAATTCTTCCAGTTTTAAAAAGGAATGCTTTCTGAGGCAGTATTTGAATTTGTAGACTCCAAGACCAGCTCTATTTCGTGATAAGTAATTGTACAAAGAAACTGCTTAAGCAGAGATTATTTTTTTAAAACTATTCTATTCTGAAGTTAATAAAACATCAGCATGATTCAATATGGATGTAAGTAATTGGAATTTAGCTATACCTTAGGTATATTAGGGCCAGGGTGGGTAACCAGTTGAAAGTTATAGTGAGAGGCAGCTATAGGAGATTCTCAAATCTGGTCTGAGACTTTCTAGCTGTGTGACCCTGGGCAAGGCACATTGCCTGGCCAGTGACACTCTTCTGCCTTGAAACCAATTCACAATATTCTAAGATGGAGAGTAAAGTGTTTTGGTTTTTTTTAAGACATTAAAGTGAAAATACTTTTGATTAAAGAATAGGGAGGAGGTCAGTGACAAAATGTTTTAGCTTCTGCAATAACACTTAACAAACGTTCACATTTAGTCATGTAAACAATCCTGTGAATTAGGTACAATTGGCATTGTTATCCCTATTCTATAGATGAGGAAACTAAGACTTAGGTTAAGTGACTTGACTGGGTGGTCGTTTAGCTAGTAGGTGTTAAGTGGTAGAATCATCCAGGAATGACCAGTATTGTGTCTTTTACTTAGAATAGGAAAAAGAGTGCCTTATTGGGAGTTGAAAGACATGAGTTCAGATCCCAGTTGTGCTATTTATTATCTTTATGATGTGGGATAAGTCTGTGAAGCTCCCTGGGCATTTAGTTCCTTATTTGTAAAATGAAGGCATTGGAATAAAAGACTGGGCTTTTTGCAGATCTAGCTCTATCCATTATCATACTAGTAAAGAATTTAAACCAGAATACCTTAGATGTCAGATTACTCTGTACAGGTGAGGTAATTTTTGATTGAGCATATTCCAGGGCATCTGTCCTTTGTTCTACATCTGGATTTGTGTCCTTGGCTTGCAGCATATGTGAAATGATGATGAAGTTTATCCATTCTCTGAGTGTGCTGCTCTGGCCTTCCTACAGCTCTGAGCTCCTGTTCTAGGAACTCTTGAGTTATGTAACCTCCAGATACCCTCCAGACTTGCAGTGTTCTACTGTAGATGGCAGGTGTGTGTGGTGGTCTTACTAGTAGGAAGGGATGGTGTCAGCAGAGGTGGAACCCCATCATTTGGGATCCCATCTTACCAAGACGAATGACTGGTGTCTGATCACATGTTTGCAGCCTTTAAGCTGTTTCTTTGATAAAGACTCACCAATTGCTATGAATTATGGACACACAATTGTCAGTGTTTTGCTGATGTGGGTTATAAATCTTGGATCCTTACCTTTGGATGCCACTGATCCACTGAGATACAGTTAAAATGTAAAACATCCTGAGGGAAGATTTTTTTAAATGTTTGCCTAGACATAGTTCGTATGCTCTTAGTAAATGTTTGCTGATTGATGGAGGAAAAATGGTTAGAGAGTTGGATGAGTTAGTGAGGAGAGTATTGGACTACAAGTCAGGGACACCTGAATTTCTAGTGCCATCTCTGCTACTAACTCAGTAACTAATTTTGGGCAAGTTTGCACTTGTAAAGGAATTTTTCTCCATATTTAGAACAAAGAGATTGGAGGAGAGTCTCTCTAAGGAAGGCACTTTCAGCTTTTGAGCCTGTAATTGAGAGGACAAATAAAGGGGCCAGAGGATTAAATCATAAGAACATAAACATGCAATAGTAGGTTAAGAATGGTTCCTGAAGTTCTACCGTAAGTTAGTTGCTTGTTATTCTGCTTTAGTAAGGTTACAATAAAATTGCCCAACTGCTAAATCAAGTTGACTTTTAAATTATAAGTTGTTGTAGAGGGGGTAGTAAAAGGGAAAGTGTTATTGTTTTTCTTGGTTTCTAGGAGATTTTGGTACAGCTATTCAATTTGGGTATATCTTTAAAAACTAAAATTAATTGATAGTAACAGTGTAAATTGCAGATCACTTTAATGTAGTTTAGTTCTTAACTGAAATTTTGGTGTTCTAAGAATTAAGTAGTATAATTATACTTAGGAATCATTTAAATACCTGTCTCTTGATAGTGAAAACCAGAAGCAGTATTGACATATAACTTCTTTTTCTCTCTGGCAACCTGGGAAATATAATTTGGGTGCCATTGTAGAAACTGGCAGTTCAAATTCAGCCTCAGATACTTCTTAGCTGTGTGATTCTGGACAAGTCACTTAATCTCTATTTGCCTCAAATTTCTCATCATGAAAATGGGAATAATAATAGCACCTACCTCCCAAGGTTGTTGTGAAGAACAAACAAGGTGATAATTATAAGACACATTAGCACAGTGTCTGGCACATTATTGTTAATTAAAATCTTAGAAATTTGCCTGAGACGGTAAGAGACTGTGACTTTCCTAGAGTTATATAGCTATTAAGTATCAGAGGGAGGATGGAAACCCAGGGCACCCTCAATGTAAGACTGACTATTCATTCTGAAATTTTAATATTCCATTATTAATAATCATTTAAAAAAGTATTTTAAGGCTTATAAAACTTCTCCCAACCCTATTAGGGAGGTAGTGCAAGTGTTATACCTTCATGAACTGTGAAGTGTTAGGCCTTCATGTGCTGTAAAGTGTATATTAAGCACATAAAAAAAGTGGTACTATATTGAAAATGGTGTACATGTGGTGGGGATGGAGATGTTGCAGGACATCATTCAGACCACTGTCAGTGTAGGCCCTCCTTTCTTTTGTGTGTGTGTGTGTGTGTGTGTGTGTGTGTGTGTGTGTTTTTAATCCTTAACTTCTGTGTATTGGCTCCAAGGCAGAAGAGTGTAAGGGTGGGCAATGGGGGTCAAGTGACTTGCCCAGGGTCACACAGCTGGGAAGTGTCTGAGGCCGGATTTGAACCTAGGACCTCCTGTCTCTAGGCCTGGCTCTCAATCCACTGAGCTACCCAACTGCGGCCCCCCCCCCCCCCCCAACACACACTTCTGTTTTATTTGTAATTGAGTCTCAGAGAACTGTTTGGGGCAGAATCAAATGGGTTCAAACATTTGATAATTGTTAACATCCTCCTGAGGTTACTCTCTTTTTATACTTGTGTATCTTGTTACAATTTTTTACCTGTTACCTCACCAATTAAAATGTGAGCTCTTTGCTTTTCTTTTGCATTATCAGAGCTTAGCACAGTGACTGGCACACAGCAAGCATTTAATCAAATGCTTGGGGGTGACACAACTAGCGTGTATCAGAAGTAGGATTTGAACTGAAGGCTTTCTAAAGGACTTGGAGGCCATTCCTCTAATCCCTATGCCATGCTATTAATATACATAGGCATTAGAGGAGTGACCTTGAAGTTCTTCATTTCATTCAAGTCTTTTCAGGTTTGTTTGAAACTATCCCTTTCATCATTTTTGTAGCCCAGTAATATTCCATTCACATACTATAATTTTTTAAGCCATTTCCTAAGATGGGCACCTTCTTTGTTTTCCAGTCTTTGCTACAGCAAAAAGATTCAGATGCTATAAATATTATTACACATATATGAGTTACTTCTTTGAACTCTTTGAGGGAAATAAGCCTATTAGTATGGATCACTAAGTCAAAGGATATGCACAGTTTGGTAACTTTTGGGGCATAGTTCCAAGTTGTTTTCCAGAATTTTTTTACCATTTCACAGCTACATCAGCAGAGCATTATTATGACTATCTCCCCAAACAGTTACTACTACTTTAAAAAAAATTTTTTTTTTGCCATATTGATGAGTGATCATTTGAATTTCTTCCTATCCCTTTGACCATTTAACTTTTGGGCATTGACTCTTGTTCTTTTAAATTAAAGCCAATAACTTATGTCCTGTAAATGAGAACCTTATTATTGCAAAGATGTTTTACCAAATTAACTTTTTCCTTTCTAATTTTGAGTATTTTTTTTTCTGTAAAAAGATTTAAAATTTCATTTAAGCATAATTTTTTATCTTCTGATCATTTCTATCCCTTGCTTTGGACATGAACTCTGTAGGTGCAAAAGATATTTTCTTTACTTTGTGTTGTGGCCCTCGAATATATCCATATATCCATTTATTGCTTGGTTTAGTATATAGTGCAATGTTTTGGTCTGTCCCTTATTTCTGCCTAGTTGCTTTCTTTGATAGTTATCCCAGAGTTCTGTTTGAATTTTGAGTTCTTAACCTTGATAGTTGTTAAGATCTTTACATTTATCAAACTGTGCATCCAGTGATTAACTTTTCTATTTTTTAGTCAGTACTAAATAGTTTTAATGATTAATACTGCTTTGTGTAGTTTGAGATCTGTTATTGCTAATCCCTCTTCATTTCTACTTTGTCATCATACCTTAACTGGAGATGTATTTCATAGAGCTTTTTTCCCCCTTACCTTCTTCCCATGCCAGAGAGATACTACTTGCAGATCGTGCTTTTAAAGAACCATAAAATTTTATAAGTAAAATTACTGTAAGAGAACCATTAGAATTTTCCCTGGCTAGTGGGGTGTTGACATGTATCTGTGCTGCAATTATGAGTCAGCCTCCTATGATTTTCAGTCATAAAGTATTCAGATGAAATGTCAGCTTTTTTCCCCCTCATCATTGTAAAGCATGTTCTCAAAACTAGGGTTGAAGATTTCCCAACTGTGAATCTGCTAAATTTATTTCAACAGTTTTGAAAACTAAGAAAAACAGTGAATAGTTATCTTAGAATGTTACCAGGAATAAAAACCAAGTTCATTAACCTGTGGTGTGTAGAGTCAGGTCAACCAGTATTTAAAAATTATCACCTACTCTGTTCTAATTTCCTATTCCTATTCATAGATCTGGGGATACAAAAGTAGGCAAAGAACAAATAGGTCCTGTTCTGTGGGAGATACAACATGCAAACAAATATGTACAGACAAAATATATACAGAATAAATTGGAAGAACGAAGGAAGGTTTCTTGCAGAAGGTGTAATTTAAGCTGAGACTTGAAAAAGGCTAGGAAATGGAATTGGAGAAAGAGCATTCAATACACGTACATAGTGAAAATACTCAAAGTTGAGAAATGGAGTATGTGTTGTAATACTTGATGGATTGTGGAACCCAGAAGGCTGATGAAATGGCTGATAAAGAAGGGACCTTCCTTCCTGTTCAAGGCAGATGGTGTGGAATTGTAGCCAATTCTGTTCCTCTCTTTAAAAATTTTTTTATTTAATCTTATTTTTACTTTTTCCCAGTCTTATGGTCATTTCTCTTCTCCATGATTTTTTTAAAAAGGTGATCAACAATGTCTTAGCCATATTGTCTAGTTCTTTTATCACTCTGATTATTGTTTCTGCTACAAACAAATAACCTGACCTCATGAAGGGCAGGTAGGTATTCTCTTACCATCTTTCCCTACTTGGATATCAAGTTTTTTTTTTTTGTTTTTTTTTTTTTTTTAAATTAAAAAGCAAGCAATTTAAGGGGGCAGCTGGGTGGCTCAGTGGATTGAGAGCCAGGTTTATAGACAGGAGGTCCTAGGTTCAAATCTGACCTTAGACACTTCCTAGTGACCCTGGGCAAGTCACTTAACCCCCATTGCCTAACCCTTACCACTCTTCTGCCTTGGAGCCAATACACAGCAGTGACTCCAAGACAGAGGGGTAAAGGATTTAAAAAAAAAAAGGCAATTTAAATTTTGTCCTTTACAGTTTAAAGTTTATTTTCCTTGACAGGGGGGAAAAAAAAAACCTGAAGCAAAATAAAGAGTTGAACTTTTTCTTCCTTTTTCCTTGTCTCTTTATCATCTCAGTGGCCTTGAACAATGTTCTTATCCTTTTTGTGATTCTCCTTTTGCCTCATTCAGTTTTTTCACTAAAAACCTCATTTTTGTTGTGCTTTCATTTTCTTGCTATTTTGTGCTTTGGTATGTTGGACACTTTATAGTCTTCTATATTTTTTGTTAATATCATGTTACCTGCTCTTAAAACTTTGTGCATCCACATTGGCCTCTTGACTAATTTACCTTTTTTCTCAACCTATTTGTCTTCAAATGCCTTCAGAATTTCATTTAATGTCTTCCTATTTCTCCTAATCTTCCACTTTAAGATTTTAAACCATTTAGGATTCGTGTCTTAATTTTTTTTTTAAGATTCTAAGATTCCAGAGTTACTTCAAACTTTTCTCCCCAAAAAAGACAGCATTCAGTCCCTCATTGTTTAGACTTTTCCCTTATTTAACATTTTTACCTTTTGAAGGATGAAATTATCATTAATTCTGTTATTAGCTATTATTATTATTAGCAATTCTGCTTTTGGTAGAGTTCCATCAGATATCTGGTTAATAGAGGTATCCCACCACTAACATCATTCCTTTGTGTCTGACTTGGCAGTTAAGAATTTGAGTTTAGTTTTTTTTTTAAGATACCAAGATGGAATCAAGGAAATATAACCCAAGAGATATTATAACCCAGTGAAAAAGTCTTTGTCAAAATAGTTTTATACTTTTAGGTTTATTCTTGTATGAAGTCCTAGAGTAAATTAGAGGATTTTCTGGAGTGAAAAGGTTCCTTTGCATTGTGGCTAGATCACACCCCATATGGAAGATGCACGTTCAATTCAGGAAGTTAACATTTTAGGAAGACCTGCCATTATTTTCAGAGTGTCAAGGAAAGAGAATTTGGATGGTTCCAGAAAAACTTTAGGATTATAAAATGAAGATGGGTTGAAATAGTTAGGTATAATTTAGTTTGGAAAAGAGAACATTTGATGATGGGCTAATTGTCTTCAACTAGTTACAGAGCTGTTGAAATTCTAGACTTTCTCTGTTGGGCTTCAAAAGGCAGAGCTGGGAACATGGGCCAGTAATTGCCATCAAGGCAGATTTCAGTTCCACTTAAACTTCCTTTAAGAAATGATGGTGTTTAGGGTGTGACTTAAATGAGTGTCAGCCTTAAACATCCCTTCCAATTGAGAACTTCTGAGATTGTGATTCTGAGGTAGAAAACCTGAGCCTGCATTCAAAATTTCTTACTTATTAATTTTGCTATGTGGACATATATAATGTAAATCACTTATGTTTCTGAGCCTCAATTTTCTTACCTATAAAGTGGAGATAGAACTTAATATTTGTTTGCCTTATTTGACAGGGTTGTTATGAGAAAAGAACTTTGTAACCAATTTTAAGTGCAACATAAATGTGAAGTTGTTAGTGTTCTGTTGCTTGGTGTGGATAGTTTTAAGAGACTACTGAAGAGCAAAATTGTTCTATTTCTAAAAGATTTGAAGTAGGAAGGGATCTTGTTCATCTAGGTAGACCACCTCATTTTTACAGAAGAGGAAACTGAGATCAGAGTGGCTAAGTGAAATTCAGTAACAACACAGGCAGTAAGTAGCAGGGTCTGGACTTTAACTTTGTGTTCAATCATTTCAGTCATGTCTGACTGACCTCATTTGGGGTTTTCTTGGCAAAGATACTGAGTTGTTTGCCATTTATTTCTTTCTCCATCTCATTTTACAGATGAGGAAATTGAGGGAAGCAAACATGATCTTGTTCATCTGAGGTCTGGATTTGAACTCAAGTCTTCCTGGCTGATATTATTGGGGATGTAGTCACTAAATGATAACTCTAGTCCAACTATCAATAATATGGAATTAGGTCTTAATGATACATATAAAACCCAGTGGAATTGTTCATCGGGGGAGAGGGAAAGACCATGAAACATGTAACTATGGGAAAATATTCAAAATAAAAATCAAAATTAAAAAAAAAACCCTAAAAAACCCATAAATAAATGTGTGTGTGTGGGTCTTTCTGGCTGCAAGTCTGGTTCTCTATTACTGCACCAGCTGACCTGGGACTTGAATTTCACTTCAATTCTTTCACCATCATATAATCCTTTGTTCAAATATCACTATCTTTGAGCCTTTGAGAGTGGAATTTGGTGAGGTAAAAGTGTAGACCAATTCTGAAACCTTATGAAAGGACATTTGAAGACTTAGAGATTTTGAGTTGTGTTGTATTAGGATTATAGCTTTTGGTCTCTGTAGCAAGACCACAATAGCTTTTTTACCCAGATAAAAGGAAGAATCTTACAGCAAGCTCTAAACCAGTGATTCCCAAAGTGGGCGCTACTGCCCCCTGGTGGGTGCTGCAGCAATCTAGGAGGGCGGTGATGGCCACAGATGCATTTATCTTTCCTATTAGTTGCTATTGAAATTTTTTTTTAAAAATTACTTTCCAGGGGGCTAAGTAACATTTTTTTTTCTGGAATGGGGGCAGTAGGCCAAAAAAGTTTGGGAACCACTGCTCTAAACTCTGAGTCAAGTATCCTAGACTTGGGACCAACAGTATTGGGTCTCTAAGCTCCAGTTTCCTGAGAGTCCTCCCTCCTTGAATAGTTCCCAGATCTAGTCTTTTCTCTCCTTTCTTCCAATGCTTATCCCTGACCAGGTAAGAACACTATATAAATCCTCCAGATTTCACTGGTATAAGGAGATTCCCTTGGGATCTCCTAGGGTTTAAGGGGCACTTAACTCCTGGACCCCAACAGGCAGGACTGCCCTATTTCATCTTCCTGGGCTGCTCCTTTGTTTTGTATATCCTTTCAATAAAGCTGACTTGCTTTACTATTTTGTGGGCTCTGTGTTTACTTGTACTGAGCTTCTGGCGTTTGAACTTTAATGTGTATTAAGACAGAGATGTGGATCAGTAATTCTCTGACTTCCCTTCAGGTTTATAGTGCCATTATGCTGGTCAAAATTAGCTTGCTTCATCTTGTAATGTAGCCTGCTTGATAGTTTAGCTATAGTTTTTTTAGAACCCAGTTAATTAGCACATACATATTAATAGGTCAGTGGGCCTAACCTTACTATCCATGTAACTTATTCCTTTTCGGTATAATGTAGAAGGTTTGAATCGGAATAATTTGATTCAAAATAATTTCATTTATATTTTTTTAAGATGAATTTTTATTTATATCTTGTTTTTATGTATTACCTGCAATTCCTACTATATGACCCCTGTTGCCCCCTTGCAGAGAAGTATTCTTCACAAAAAATTTGTTTTTGCAAAACTAACCGACACATCAAAAAAGTATGATGTAATAAGCAGTGTTCCACACCCTTGGTTTCTGGCCTCTACAAATAGGCAATGGACAGTGTCTTCTCATAGATTTTTTTTGGGGGCCAAGCTTAGTCATTAATTTTGTGATACTTCCAACAAGCATATTTGTTGTCACTTAGGCACCTTAATCCCCTATGCTGAAGTAAGAAGCTTTGTGTAACATAGTCATAGTCCTTCCTTGAAATTTGAACATTCAGTGTATATTTGTGCTGACTTGAATCTTTTTGAATAATGCACTTCTTCCATAAACATCCATTCCTGTTAAAGAGGAAGGAAGTGTTATTCAAAGTATGCCTATGCTAGAATCAGCTGTGACAATGAAAATATCCCTGACCTCTTTAGCCTTATCTTCATTCCTCAGGAAGTTACTATCAAATTTGAAATCAGGTGACTATATGACAGTCATATGACAGCAATGAAATTTATGCCAAACCTGTCAAATAGCTAGGAGTAAACCAGAATCCAACTCAAAATAAAGGATACCAAAGGAGACACATCCAGGTCTATTATTTCTCTCTCTCTCTCTCTCTCTCTCTCTCTCTCTCTCTCTCTCTCTCTCTCTCTCTTTTTTGTTGTTGTTTGTTTTTAAACCCTTAACTTCTGTGTATTGGCTCCTAGGTGGAAGAGTGATAAGGGTGGGCAATGGGGGTCAAGTGACTTGCCCAGGGTCACACAGCTATGAAGTGTCTGAGGGCAGACCTGAACCTAGGACCTCTGGTCTCTAGGCCTGGCTCTCAATCCATTGAGCTACCCAGCTGCCCCCCAGGGCTATTATTTCTAATCCTGAAGTTGGTTGTTGAAATTTTTGTTAAAAGTTAGTATTAATTAAGGAAATTTGGCAATATTAGAATAAGGTATCTTCTGTGAATTGTAACTAAGTAAGCTTCAAGAAAATTCAAAGTTCCTTGCCAGAAAAACTTGTTAGCTGTGTTAAGGTATATTCCTTGGTTTTTAAGCCATCTAAAAGAAGTGCTTAATAAAGATATCATACTTTGTTTGGTCTCATACCTTTACATATAAAATTTTTTTCCTGTCTCGCTAAACCACTGAATTAGAAAGTAGAATAGTGAGAGAGATGAATAGATTGACATCTGAATTAGAAGGGATCTCAAATCATATGCCATTCCCTCTACAGCATATCCCACAAGTTATTATCCAGTCACCCTTTACCTCCAGAGATGAGATTTCAGTATTTGCTGAAGCAGGCCATTCAACTTTTGGACTGCTGTAATCATTAGGAAGTTTTTTCTTATTTTGAGCCAAAATTTGCCTCTTCAGTTTCCACCATTGTTCTTGGTTTCTGCCATTTGGGGCTAGATGGAACTGGCATAATCTCTTGTCTACATGATTGCTTTTGTTATTTAGTGGTTCCAGGTGTGCCCACTTCTTCACAACCGAATTTTGGGTTTTCTTGGTAAAAATACTGAAGTAATTTGCTATTTTCTTCTCCAATTCATTTTACAGATGAGAAAACTGAGGCAAAAAGTTAAGTGACTTACCAAAGTTCATACAGCTAAGAAGTGACTGGAGCCAAATTTGAACTTAGGAAGATGAGTCTTCCTGAATTCAGGTCCAGCACTCTTTATCTCACTGAACCACCTAGCTTTCCTTTAGAAATTGATAAATGGACAGATAATATTTCTCATTTCTCATAAATACAACAGAATAAATGTACTCTCATAAAGTTTCATTTACTTAACAAGCTGTTATTTGATGTGTTTTAGGTACTATGTTAGGTATTGGAGATGAAAAGATAAAAATGAAATGCCACCTACTTTCATACTCTGAAATAACTTAGCTCCTAGATTCAAAATATTGACAAGGCAGTTTCCAGGGGAAGGGCACGAGCAACTGCCATATCAGAAGGAGCCTCATAAAGATGATACTTGAGTTGAGATTTGAAGGAAATTAGACATTTTTGAAGGTAGAAGTGAGGGAGGGAGTACATTTCAGGGTCTGGGTACAGTGTTGCCTGGGCAACACTAGAGTTGGAAGATGGGATGTCATGTACAAAGAATTAGGGAGGCCATTTGGGATGTAGACTGTGAGAATAATGTGCAGTAAGCCTGGAAGGCAGGCTGGAGCCACATTGGAAAAGACCTTAAAAGCCATACAGAGAAAAACATGTATACAGAGGCGTTTATATTTTACTTCGTAGACAACAGGAAACCTTTATTAGAGCTGGAACTTTTTAAGTGGGGAGTAACTTGGTTGAGTCTCTGCCTTTTAGGAATATTAATTTGTTAGCTGTCTGAAGGATGACCTGGAATGGAGACTAGAACAAAAAGGAAGTTATTGCGAGTGTGTGAGAACTATGTGAGTGGAGTGGGATGGGAGTGAGATGCAGAGAGAGAAATAACAAGATTTCACAACTGTTTGGACACAGGATGTGAGGAGTTAAGGGGTAGCTCAGGGAACCCGAGTGAAAGAATAATGGTACTTTAGACATGGGAAATTTAAGAAGGGGGGAGGTAGTTTTGGGGGAAAGATAATAAGTTCAGTTTCAAACATGGAATTTGAAATGGCTGTGAGTCACTCCACAGGAGTTTAGTGGTCACTTGGTGATCTTGCTCTGGAGCTTGAGAACAGGTTCTGGATCTATCTGTCTGTCTCTATGTAGATCTGGGAGTCATCTGCAAAGAAGTGATAGCTGCACCCGTGGGAGCTTATGAGTTCCATTGAGAGTGAAGAGAAAGAAGATGGTGAGAGTGCCTGGGACATACCTCTGGAGTACAAAATCAAGGAGGATGATCCAACAAAGGACACTGAGAAGAATCTTGATAGGTGAGAGAGCAGTATAAGGAAAACAGGAGGAGAGCAAAATAAGATGGAGAGTGACTGAGGAAAGACTATTAAATTTGGCAATTAATGGATCATTGGTTTCAGTTGATGAAGTTAGAAGGCAAAAATGAATTTGAGATGAGAAAGTGAAGGCAGTGAGTGTAAACCACATTTTTCTAGAAGCTTGACCATGAAGGGGAGGAGAGATAATGGGGTTGGTTGTAGATAATGAAAAGAAAAATGCAGTAGATAAGGAAGAATTTGGAGAGAGTATTGTACCTGGACAAGACAGGATTAGATAGGATCAAGGGCACAAATAGAGAGGATTCACTGAAAAGCTGCTTTTTTCCTCTTCCTAAAGGGACTAGAACTGAGGAAAGAGAGATGGATAGATGGAGGGAAGACTGTTCCTTAAGACTGTTTTGGCATTTACTCCACTCTTTTCTTTTTTCTTTCTTGTGGTGTCACATTCTATGATTATCAGATCTCTCTTCTTTTTTTTTAAATTTCCATATTCATTTTTGTAAGTGAATAATCTTATAAATCCAAATCCCCAAAACATATTCCCAAATAAACAAGTGATAAATCATATGTTTTCATCTGCATTCCTGCTCTTAACAATTCTTTCTCTGGAGGTGGATAGCATTCTTTTTCTTAAGTCCCTCAGAATCGTTCTAGATCGTTGTATTGCTGTTAGTAGCAAAGTCTATCATTTGATCTTTCCACACAGCATTGCAGTTATTGTGTATAATGATCTCCTGGTTCTGCTTATTTCACTCCATATCAGTTCACATAGGTCTTTCCAGTTCTTTCTGAAATCATCCTTTTCATCATTCCTTATAGCACAATAGTATTCCTTCACCATCATTTACCACAATTTGTTCAGTCATTCTTCAATTGATGGACATCCCTTTAGTTTCTAATTCTTTGCCACAACAAAAAGAGCAGCTGTAAATATTTTTGTACAAACAAGCCCTTTCCCATTTTATTAAAAAAAAATCATTTTGGGATACAGATTTAATAGTGGTGTTACTGTATCAAAGGGCATGCAATCTTTGAAAGCACTTTGGGCATAATTCCAAATTGTCCTCCAGAATGGTTGGATTGGTTCACAACTCCACCAGCAATGCATTAGTGTCTCAATTTTGCCATATTCCCTCCAACATTTATCATTTTCCTTTACTGTCATATTGGCAAGTCTGATAGGTATGAGTTGTTTTAATTTGTATTTCTTCTAATCAAAGAAGATTTAGAACATTTTTTCATATGATTATTGATAGTTTTGATTTCTTTTCGGATCTTGATTCTTAAGCCTTTTATAGATCCCCATTGATCTCTTTATCAAGAAGTTCCTGGGAACTTTACTTCCAAACTTGCTGCCTTTTAGTCCCCTTCATACAAAGTCAACTTTCTCATCTAGTGTTTCAGATTTTCCTAATCAGAATGCCAAGAGGCTACTTGCTTCCTATAGCTAGAATTCTGCAAAAGTTGACTCAGTCCTATCTTTGCTTTCCCTTTTTCAAAAATAGACTCCTTTTCTGACTAAATATATATTTAACTCAATAGTTTGCATTCCATACTTATACTTGGCTCTTACTTTGTATGTCACTTAGTCTTCGGTTTCTGCCACTTCAAAGTTAAATTGACTTGGTAGAAAAGACAAGTATCACAAAGCATTTAAAGTGGTAAGCCTCTACAGTAGAAATTAAGATTTTAACATCTGGGTTTTCAGATTAAAAAATTACGTAGATAGCCTTTAAAAATTTAACTAAAGAAACCATTCCATTCTGCCAGTGTTCATATCTTTTTCCATTAGGCTTTAGGTTGTTCAGAGAGACTTTTACTTTATACTTACTCTATGGTATCTAAAATCTGTGACTTGTAAACTCAGTGTCATGTAGAAACAGATGTGACATAAGCTGCACTGTATTTTTTCCATGTGGTTTGTTGTGCTCCAGTTCACATAAAATAAACAGGAAGTAGCTTACATCCTCTGTGGTCTTACAAAGACTGTGTAACTGCTTCTTCTCTGCCTCCTTTGCTGGATCTTCTCTTGCCTGCTGCTTGAGTTCCCCATATTTCTGCTCCGGGCCCTCTTCTCTTTCCTCTAGCTATTCAGCTATCCTCTCTGTGTAGATGACTCTGCTTATCAAGGAAGTCCTCTGACCTCCAATCTCACCTCTCTAGTTAGAGGACTCACACAAATTGGCCCATGACATTGTTAAAAAATGAGTTTTTGTTGATATATTTTCGTTTTTTACATTATCATAACTTCCATTTTCTTTCCCCTTGCATCTCTCAGCGAGCCATCCCATATACTGAATAGCATTTCTTTAAGACAAAAAAAAGTTTATTGAAGTTTTAGTTTTCTTTTATGCCATTGTCATTGTGCATGTTGTTCTACTTATTTCAGTTTACAAGAATTTGTCTTCCCATATTTTTAGAAATTCTTTACATTCCTAGTATCACAGTTTATTCAGCCATCCCCCAGCCAGTGAACACCCACTTTGCTCTCATTTCTTTGCTACTTAGCTATTTTAGTATAGTTTTGATTTTTGTGTTTTTTAACCTGTTTGTTCGTCTTCCCATAGTTCTTTAAAAATGGCATATTTTTAAAAAATATGTTCCAAATTGAGAATAACAGAAATGCATATTAAGATAACTGCAGTTTTGGCATTGCCCAGTAGAGAAGTTAGTGGATATAAACATTTCTCAAAAGAACTTAAAGTAATTAACGACTGTGTGAAAGAATTTCCTAAATCACTAATAAGAGAACTCAAAATCAAAATAGTTGATGTTCCATCCCACATCTAACAAATTGGAAAAGAAAACAAAAGCTATTGGGAGATTGGCATTGTGGTGACACAATTTAGTACAATCATTATGGAAAGTTATTTGGAATTATGCAAATAATTTTGACTTGTAGATTACATTGCTAGGCATATTCTCTAAAGAAGACATCACTAAAAAGACAGTTCCATATGCAACAATATATAGTAATTTTTTTTTTGTGGTTGTGAAGAACTAGAAACCAAGTAGATGGTTATCAGTTGGGAAATAGCTGAATAAATTATGGTATATGAATGTAATGGGATGTTACTGTGTTATAAGAAATGGTGAGCATGATGAGACAGAGAAGCATGGAAAGGCTTACTTTAGATGGTAGAAAATAAAGGAAGCAGATCCAAGAAAATATTATGTACTATGACTATAACAAGTAAACGGAAAGACAACATTGAATGCTCAAATGAAATGTAAAATTATGAAGAATAAACTTGGCCCCAAAGGTTTATGAGAGGCACCCCACTCCCCTCACGTTGGCATAGATCACAAAGGTGTAGAACACTTATGTTGTCAGATTTTAAAAAATGTTTGTGAATTTTTTTTTTTTTTGGTGTTACGAGGATGGCTCAAGAAGAGGGAAAGGGAGAGGGATACAGTGGGAAAACCTAGACAATAGAAAAACAAAATAATATATCCTTTGATTGGAGAGAATGGATAGATATCAGCACCTCACATCCTTCACTTAAAAAGGAGGGGACCAGGGAACCTGTCTCACTTCCCATCCAGTGACATGTCTTCATAATGTTCATACCTGGTTCTCTCCTTCCCTTCCCCCCTTTTCATCTTTTTAATGTATTGTTTTTCTCCATTAGATTGTGAGCTTCTCAAAAGTAGAGCCTGTTTTTGCTTTTCTTTATACTCTTGTGCTTAGCATAATGATTGGCACATAGGTGCTTAATAAATATTTATTGAATGAATGAAAAAATATTTTTGAACAGCTAAGTTTTTTTCTCAAACCATATAAATTGGCGAAGATGATAGAAATGATGATTAATTCTTTATGTTTTCTAGCTGAGATCTGTGTCTGTGGACCTGAATGTTGATCCTTCTCTCCAGATTGACATCCCTGATGCCCTGAGTGAAAGAGATAAAGTCAAGTTCACAGTGCATACAAAGGTAATTTTATATATATAGAAGTGGGGGAGGTGGTAAGAAAAATTATAGGGCTAGATTATATTCATTTTGTCCTTTTTTGATAGGAAAAGATACATGAATTTTATTGGATTATTGGTAAAGGAAAGATGGCACACCATAGGTGATGGTCTATGTTTACTTAAAATTGATGGTTACCTCTCAACCCTTTTTCTTCCTTTATAGACTACCCTCTCCGTTTTTCAGAGTCCAGAGTTTTCTGTTACAAGACAGCATGAAGACTTTGTGTGGCTACATGATACACTTATTGAAACCGAAGAGTATGCAGGACTCATTGTAAGAGCCTTGGCTTTAAAGAGGCGAATTGTTCTACTAAGAGCTTTCCCTTTTCAGTTATTGTTTGCTTTGCTTAAAATGACTTTTTCTCATTTTTAATCCAGCTACATTTTATTTTAATATATTTTGACTCTTTATAACCAAATGAATATTTTACCATTTAAATATGTATGAAATATGCCTGATGAAACCATTCAGATATTTGTGATTTTGTAAAATGCCACCAAAGTTATAAAATAAGCATTATTTCCTCCCTTGGCCTTTGACTTTACTTAATGTAGAATTGGTTACAGACTGAAAACAATTCAGTATGTTATTTATCTGAAGTTTGTTTTGCTCCTTGGCCTTTGTTTAGCATGAACCCATTAGATTAAGGATTTGTGTAGCCCAAACCAGCCACAAATATTTGTCTTTAGTTTTATTATTATAATAGAATGGGAAAGATTCCTCATAACATTTATTTTAACAGTCTGCTCAAGTAAAAATTTAGGTCTGAGCTATAGTCTCTGTTCTACTTGTCCTGTAGTTCTTTTGTTTTTTGAATCCATTAATTGTGGCTTGATGTTTAAAAGAATACCAGATTCAATTCAACCTCAGCCTAAAAATCCTAATTGACAATTTAATCCTAGTTGGCAGTTGAACCTTGAACATGGATGTCCGCTTGGCTAAAGCTTAAAGTTCTTTAAAAATCAAAACAAAATATTCCCATGAAGTCCCTTTGTTTGAAGACTAGAAACCAGTCTTGGTTTTAATGCTTACTCAGTGATAGCTGCAGTTTTGGAAATATTGAATCCTAGGAGTTTTAAATGCTTGTTTAAACTGGCGTTAAAGCAGGATATACATTGCTGTATCCTGGGAACCCATCTTCTGTTGTTGTCAATGATAATCTGCCAGCTGGCTTCAGTATTCAAATGATAAAGACACAGATTTTCTTTTTAATTCAAGTTTGACGGACTAAAGTAAGTAAATCTGAGTGCCTGTCTAGGGCAGAAATTCTCCCTCCTCACTTTCCTTCCCACACCCCAAAAAAGTGTTATAGGTAAATATTGATGGTATTGAAAAAACAGAGGAGTCTTATATGGTAGGAAGATCCCATAAACTTGTCTGAGTTACTTATGGAAAAGAGGGATACAGTGATTCTTGCCTGGCTACTGGCATGCCATGATCCCATTGGGAGCCACTGCAGCTGTTCTGCTTCTAAATATTGCCCATTCTTGTTCTGGAACTGACTGCCCTTGGAATGGGCCAGTAAAATACATTAAAGAAAACTGAATCTTTAAATTTGGCCTGAAGTAGCATTTTTAAAAGATCTTCTTTAATGCCATAGTCAAGAGTCTTTATGAATATTGTGTTGAATGTAGATACCACCTGCTCCTACAAAGCCTGATTTTGATGGCCCCAGAGAGAAGATGCAGAAACTTGGAGAAGGTGAAGGCTCTATGACAAAAGAGGAATTTGCAAAAATGAAGCAAGAACTAGAAGCGTAAGTGTAGTATTTGGTGGTTTCTGGTTTATTGAGAGGCCTGGGAATAGGTACAGAGAATATAGCCAGTGACTACTAGCTATACACGAATATTGTTTATTGTTATTTACTCACTGATAGAATCGTTAAAAAGTACTGGTGGAGAAGACAAGCTCATCTCGTCTAATTCCTTTACTTCAGAGAGGAGATAACAGGCTGGGGTGTGTGTGGGTGAACTGGTGTCACAAAGGAGTATAGCTAAGATATGAACCCAGCCTTATCTAAAGAGACCACCTTTCATCTCATAACCTAAAGGAGTGCTTTCTTTGTTCTGTCCTTGTTGATGGAGGCAGTTACATATAAGAGTTTTTGCCCTGTCATTAAGTGGCATAATTATTCTATAACTACTTCTTTTCATTGTATTGTATAAAACCCACCAAAAGTTCTAAATCAAAATAAGGACTATGGAGGGGCAGAGGGCCAAGGACAGAGCTTTAGGAAACACTTTGGCAGTGTTCTTCATCTTTCCTCCTCCATATTTAATACTTTACCATCCCTTCCATTTCCAGACTCTTTTGTTGGCTTCATCTATGAATATTCTCCTTTCCTAGTTCTCTTCCTACATTTAACCTTTCTCTGATTCCTCTATTTCTCTCCTTATTCTACATATGGATATCATCTCAGTCTTTATTTGTATGCCTAGGTCTGACCAGCTTTCTTAGTTTCACACATACACTTCCAGCTGCCTACTGGAAATCACTGCCTAGATGTCCTCTAGCAGTTCACTTAACATGTAACCACTGATTGCCATCCCCCAAATTTACTCTTTGTGACTTTTCCATTTCTGTTAATGTTCATATACTGTCTGTCATATTTAAAACCTTGGCGTCATTTTTTTCTGTTTCTTCCTTCATCTTCACATCATTGCTGAGTCCTGTTTTACTCTAATGTCTCATAAAACTGTCCCTCCCTACTGTTACAACTCTATACTTTATACCTGGACTGTAATTAGAATTCCATTTTTTTAGACTCTTATCCAAGCTATCTTGCTTACTAGCAATAGAACAGTTTTCTTGATGCACAGTTCTGATCGTGGTTTCCCATTGCTTACCAGATAAAATTCCAGACTCCTGTAAGCCTAGCAATTAGAGCTGTACCATTCTGGCTTCAGCCTGCCTGTTTAGTCTTCTCTCACTGTACCTATTCACAGACCACATATACCAGTACAGCTGGACTATTCATTGTTGTACAATCATCTCATACTTTTCTGCTTTTTGCCCTTTTCTTATGTCATTCTCTAAATATGAGATGTCCTACTTGTCCTACTTTGGGATATTCACTTATTAAATTGCTAAGTGTTTACTCATGAAATTTTCTCATCATACCTTCCACTCATTTGGAAGTTATCTTTCTCTCCTGAACCTTCATATCATTTTTTGTATCATTGATCACTCAGGTTTTGTATTCTTATATTCGTGTACATGTCCTATCTCCTCAGATTATTTCCTCATAGGCAGGTATCATGCCCTGTTCTTCTTTGAATCTCTCTGTCCAAATGCTTTCTTGTCCATAACAGCCATTCATTAGATGATGATGATAGAGTGAATTTAGTTAGAGTTGGAAAACTTAAAATAAGAATAAGAATAACTATACAATATCTTGTATAAATTTTATTTGTAAATATGTTAGATCTGGACCAATTATTTTAAATTTTCTTTGCCATGGTAGAAATGCACTTGGCTATAACCATTGAATTAGATGGTAAGCTTAAAAATTAGGGCCATATTTGCTACAGTTTAAAACAACTAATTCCAAAGACCCTCCTCCCTATAAACACAAATGCTTACATGTTAATGTGTGCCCAAATATTGGTAAAAAATTTTTAAATGCTTATTTTCTGTCTTAGAATTAATACTGTGTTGGTTCCAAGACAGAAGAGCAGTAAAGGCTAGGCATTTGGGGTTAAGTGACTTGCCCACGGTCACATATCTAGGAAGTGGCTGAGACCAGATTTGAACCCAGGACCTCCTGTCTTCTAGGCCTGGCTCTATCCATTGAGCCACCTTGCTGCCTTATTGGTAAATTTTTACTACCCAAAGAATTTTGTTTAAATTTGTGGGATAGTTAAAAATTAATCAAAGAATTGGGGGCACAATTCACTGAAGCCCCTGCTTACTTCAGACTTTGTGCTTATGTTCATTGTGCAGTTGCTCAGAACTATCTATCTGGTTTTGTCTAGAGATTTGACTTGTCTCTGGATCTAATAAATTACAGTAATAGATTAGTGTGATTCTTGCTAATGAGACCTGAACAATAGGAGATAAACATGAAGTTATTTGATATTGATTTGAATCTTTGATTCTGCTAATGCTAGAAAGTTCTTTACCAATCTACTGCCTACTTAGGTGAAGATATCAACATAATCAAATGCCATTTGTCACTAATTCCAGTCAAATTTTAATAGGTCAATAGTTAATCAATACTGGGGATCATTAGGGTAATCAAAGAATTGAGCATAGGTCTCAATACTGTACATTTATTTCAGGGAATATCTAGCTGTCTTTAAGAAGACTGTATCATCCCATGAAGTTTTTCTTCAGCGACTTTCTTCTCATCCTGTCCTCAGCAAAGATCGCAACTTTCATGTTTTCCTGGAATATGATCAGGATGTAAGGCACTTACATCTCTTTTATAGGGTCTGTTAAGATTATATTGTACACCCTAAAACTCATTGAGAAATTTCTAAGCTTGTCACTAAGGGACAAACTAGGGACACAGTGTTATCAAGAATAGTTTTCAGATTTCAAGTGGAACCATTGTAGAAAGCATTTTGCAGCTCATTATCTTTCCTAACCAGGAGAAGTCATTTTTCTTTTTTCTTGCCAAGCACTCATTTCTGCTTTCTCTACACCTCCCTCACATAGACAGAAGCTCTAAGGTCAGAGCGTAGTAACAAATGCATACTCATTTGGTTCAGAGATAGGTTGTTGGCCACATTCATTCTGCTTCTTGAAATTTTTATGACCAAGGACTGCTTAGATTTTTTCACGTTTGGGTTCCTTGTCTCTTTGCTAACTGCATGGGTGGACTCCCATAATATTAGGAAATTATGTTTTTAAACTATATGTTCACTAAATTAGATTTTTTTTTTGTTTTCTAAGTAAAGGTTGCATATTAAAATGCAATCAATTGAATAATTTTTCTTCCACTGTTTTCTAAGGCAAACTAAACAAAGGTTTTAAATTTATGTGAGTAATTCTCTGTAGCTGATCAGGCAGTTATGCCATATCTTTTGGGGTTTTAGGAAATAGACCTTTGCTTAGGCTTAACAATTATCTTCCAGCTTAGTTGGAGTAATGTTCAACACATCATTAAATAAAATGAAGTATCTTCTGAAAGTGATCACACTGGGGAAATAGATGGCTTAGAATTTATTCATGATTCTTCTTAGGTCATAATGTTTAGCATGCACTCCATGAATGATCTTTTTGAAAACTTTTGACTCTTTTTTTTTTCCTTCCTTCTCACCCCTAATTTCAGCTAAGTGTTAGGAGGAAAAACACCAAGGAGATGTTTGGTGGCTTCTTTAAAAGTGTAGTGAAAAGTGCTGATGAAGTCCTTTTTTCTGGAGTTAAGGTAAATGACTTTGAACCTTTTTTTCCGGGGGGGGGAGGGACAGGGAGAATTCTATTTTCTGGATATTGAGCTAGCAATTTTATTTTTCTAAGGGAAGAGAAAACCAAAACTGCACTATAACATAGTCAATGATAAAAATGTTTCCCAACAACAACATGGTTTAAAAATAAGTTTGATTTTTCTCTTTTACATCCACGTTTTTCCTAAGTACTTTGTATATAACTCACTAGCAACTGCATTAGGCAAGGGAAAAAGAACATCAAAAAAGGTTTCTAATATATCCCTTTTGTTTCAGTGACCTACTTCAAGCTACAGCAAGAATAATCTAGGGAGAAGAAAACAGGTTTCAAGTAGAAGCTGGAGGGAGAGCTCTCACTATGTAGATAGTACTTCCTTCTCAGGAAGGAAGAAGCAGGTCATGATAACAGAGAAGGCGGTAAGGATACATGAATAGAAAAGCAACAACCCCGGAAGGGGAGAACAAAAAGGCAGCTAGAAGAGTTGAGAGGTTAAACTTGGGGCGTATGTAGAAGAACCCAATTAGCAGAGGGTCAAATTTAACTTTCCTATAGTTGAATGGCTAACATTCTTTTCCCTTGGGGTACAGATGGCTTTACATATGCCTTAGACCTCTTAAAAGGGCATACTAATCTTACCAATAAGAATAGTCTAAAACATAGCCAGTACTTTTGAAAGATGTCACCACAAGAAAACTGAGCTCAAGGAGTGTCTAAATATCAAACTTTGGTTGTCTGAAATTGTCAAGGCAAGGAGCACCTAGATGACTGGAGAGAAAGCCAGGCCTGGAGATGGGAGGCCCTGAATTCCAATCTTGCCTCAGATAATAATTCCTAGCTGCATAAACCTGGGCAAGTCATTGTCTAGCCCTTTCTGTTCTTCTACCTGGAAACCAATTGTTAGTATAAATTTTAAGATAGAAAATAAGGGTTTTTTTTTTTTTTAAAGAAAAGAAATTGTCATAGCATTATACTCCATTGTTTTTATGAGCTAGAAAATCTAAACAAAAATGGAAAAGTTGAACCGTGGCTTCTTCTATATTGGCCTTGTTACATCTGACTCAAATTTATTCTAACCTTTTCATTTATATATGCTGCTTAAATAAACTGATACTTCATTATCAAATGCACAGAGTATAATTTCTTCCCATACCTTCAAAGTAACAATTATTTACTCCTTTATTTCGAGCATTATAGGACTATTTTTACCAGTAAAGTAATGGATTATTCTTGGCCAAACTAGGCAATGTGCCTTTTGATTAGATTTGCCTTCCCAGTTGTGATGCACAGATCGAGTTGCTTCTATTCAGTCACAAAAGCTTTTATGCCTCAGCTGATTTTAGTACTGAGGGATCAGATCACAGTGCTGAGAGAGAACAGGAAAGGAGATGTTTCCAGTTGGGCATTCCTCGGATGAACATTTTGAAAAGTCTTCCTGTGTTCAACAAGCTTCCTAAACTCCTGAGATGCCATCACAGCTTAAGAATTCCTTTATTAACCTTTAATGGGAAATGAAATCTCTTGTGTTTTCACAAAATATTCTTATTTTCAATTGCTTCCTCTCCACCAATCTTATCCTTCCAAAAAAAAAAGGCTTCCAACTCAAATATAAAATGCTTATGTTCTCTATTATTTCCCTTTTTCCTACCATCTTGTCCCAGATAAAAAACAAAAAAAAGCACCCCACCATTAGCCTAGAAATGTTTTTTCTTTTTTTATAAATTAAGGAATACTGGCAGATTGGTTTACATATAGGTATTTAAATTGCTCTTGATTTAGCTTGACTTTTTCAATTAAAATTTAAGTTCTTAACTATGTACAAGGCACTATGTCAAATGTAGGAGATGGGTGGGGGGATAGTTTACTGAATCCCAAGATTCGTCTCTCAAGTCCCTCCTTTGATAGGTTTATAGCTTCTACTTGTTACTATGAATGTTTCCTTTTTGGGGAGAAAGGAAAAGAACTAGAGAGTTGGCTGTTAAGCTCAGCTGAGCCTTTCTCAGTTGTTGCTTTACTCTTGCTTACTGATGCCCAAGTCCTAACATGTTCTCCCATTTTAATTTTTCTCTGAATAATACAAATAAACATTTTATGAGCCTTAAAATAGGTGAAGCCATTTTAGAATCTATTCTCTAATTGGGATATCTGAATTCAGGAACTGCCAGGGTGAACTTTGGATTTTATAGCTATATTCTATAGAAATATCCCAACTAGTTCAGGTTTTCTTTTTGGGTTTGGTCAACTTAATACTTTTTTTTAAAACTCTTTCTTTTTCTTTCCCTCTTTGTAGGAGGTAGATGACTTCTTTGACCAAGAGAAGAATTTCCTCATTAACTATTACAATAGGATCAAGGATTCATGTGCAAAAGCTGATAGAATGACCAGATCTCATAAAAGTACATACCATAGATTTACTGGGTTAATAACAAAGAAAATTGCTAATGTTTTCAGCTATGTTCCCATAGAACTGAAAGTTCCAAACTTTTTTCTGCAGATGTTGCAGATGATTACATCCATACTTCAGCCTGCTTGAATAGTCTAGCTTTAGAAGAGCCAACTGTCATCAAAAAGTAAGACAAGTTTTTGGAGGGTGGGGATGGAAAGGGGAAGGTATACCCAGAAAGTTCAGGCTTGTCTTAAAATCAGGTTATAAATTTGAGTAAGTGCTTAGTTGATCAATTCTGTGTACTATAGAAGTAATTTTGGACACTAAATTGTTGTTTCTCCTTTTCTGTTACTGATAAGACTTCTTATTGCCCTTGGTTCTTTCCTTTCATCCCCTTGTAGAGAACTGTC
Source organism: Gracilinanus agilis (assembly GCF_016433145.1). NCBI lineage: Eukaryota > Metazoa > Chordata > Mammalia > Didelphimorphia > Didelphidae > Gracilinanus > Gracilinanus agilis. The sequence continues at coordinate 139,350,175 of NC_058131.1, read as the reverse complement.
ATTAATATAAAAAGTTCTGTAAAACTAACTAAAAGGATCAGAAAAATCTAGATCCCTTCTGCTCCTTGAACAGAGAAGTGGAGGGGAAAGTGTCTCAAATCTTTTATTTGGGACTAAGTTTGGAGATTATAGTTTTGCAGCCAGTTTTGATTGTTTCATGGTTCTTTCAGTGCAAACATTGCTTCCTTGATTTTGCTTGCTTTATAGCTTGTATAGTTTCACATAAGTTCCTTTAGTTTTCATATTCCATTTCTTTTATGTGTCACAGTTTATTTAGCTATTCCCTAATAAGTGGGCATCTTCTGTTTCCAGTTGTTTGTTATTACAAAAAAATGTTGCTATGAATAATTTGGTATATGTAGGATTTTTCTTTTATTCCTGCTGGTGGAAGTCAAAGGGTATGGATATTTTGGTCACTGTTTGAATTTCTAAATTGTTTTCCAGAATGGCTGGATAATGGCTGATAATTTTTAAATACCAGAAACCCTTTTACTTTGTGTATGATTTTTTTTTTGTGGGTTTTGTTTTGTTTTGTTTTGTTTTGTTTTGGAAGGTGTGGCGGAACCAGAACAAGGCAGAAATTACATCTTCTAATTTATAGTAGAGCAAATTTAAATGAATACTTTTAGTGCTTGCTGAATGCAGAGAACAGTTATGCCCATAATGTAATTAGTAGTCACCTTTCAAATGATAAAGATTTATTTCAGGTTTCATAAATGAGTTAAATATTTTGTTAAAAACCAATGTAATTGGGGGCAGCTGGGTAGCTCAGTGGATTGAGAACCAGGCCTAGAGATAGGAGGTCCTAGGTTCAAATCTGGCCTCAGACACTTCCCAGTTGTGTGACCCTGGGCAAGTCACTTGACCCCCATTGCCTACCCTTACAACTCTTCTGCCTTGGAGCCAATACACAGTATTGACTCCAAGACGGAAGGTAAGGGTTTAAAAAAAAACAACAAAAAAAACCCCAATGTAATTGCCCTTTTATATCTTTTTCCCTCCAGATATTTACTGAAAGTTGCTGAGCTATTTGAAAAGCTAAGGGTAGGTGTCTGTATATTAAATACCCTCCCCCCCCCCATTGGATTTTTTATTGGACAAATTATGACTTTTTTAAAGTTTATTTTTGTTCCTCTTTATAGAAAGTGGAAGGTCGAGTATCATCAGATGAAGATCTAAAACTGACAGAACTCCTCAGGTATTACATGCTCAACATAGAAGCTGCTAAGGTAAGAATTGGAATCTCTTTAGTAACTAAGTAGAGTGATGCAAATCCATCTAAATACTAAAAATTTAGTCACTTTGTGAATCCACTGGAGTCAGAGAAGTTAATTTCTCTATAGTTTATAGCATAAATTAAGACATTTTGCTGAAACTCAAACTATTTGGTTGTTTTTTCTCTTTCGATAAATCCAAGTCTATATAACTTTTTTTTTTTTAAACCCTTACCTTCCACCTTAGAATCAATACTGTATATTGGCTCCAAGGCAGAAGAGTGGTAAGGGCGAGGCAGTGGGGGTTAAGAGACTTGCCCAGGGTCACACAGCTAGGAAGTGTCTGAGGCTCTATATAACATTTTAAGGACCAGTTCAATCAGTCAGCAAGCATTTCGTTACATGCTAAGCCTTGGAGATACAAAAGACGCAAATGAAATTAAGTTTGTGCTATTGATGAGATTATGTTCCATTGGAGGGAGGTGACAAGGACAATAAGTATAGAACAAACACAAGGTGGTTGGGAGGTAGTTGGCATACTGTAGCATTTGATTTAGGGAGAATGAAAGGCTTCACTCTTGAAGGATGTACCACTTGAGCTGAGTCTTAAAGGAAGTGATAGGTTCTGGACAGTGGTGGTATACAGGAGCATGGTTGAAGGAATTGCTAGTGTAGAAGGTTAAGAGAGAGAAGAAATGAGACATTGTGTGTAAAGAATAACAAAAAGGCCAAATTGTGTAGAATGTAAGGGAGCAATGGCTTACTGAGACTCCTTGCAGGAAGGAACTCTGAAGCAGAGGCATAGAAATCTGTCAAGTAAAAGATCATCCAGGAAGGCTCAAGGAAGAAGAGTAGTGATGTTTGAGAACACCAGGGAAATGTTTTGTTGCTCTGATTAGAATTGGCTTGCTGGGGTATATATCTAGACTTAATAGAAAATCTTCTGGGACTTTTCAGGGTTTGGATGTGACTTACTTTTAGTGATTTACATGAGTTTATGCCCTAAAAGATAGGGGGATAGCGGGGAGATTAAGATCTTTGGTGAGGTTTGGATTTCGCCTAACAAAGGGTAGTAAAAATTGACAGTAGCTGGGGGGTCTTAAAAATCTATGCAAAAGGGTTTTCAATAAAAGATGATGAGGCAGAGAAAAAACACCTGGAGGTATATCCACCAAGCTCTAGGTATCCTTAGGAATAGTTAGAGTGAAAGAAAAAATGTAGCAGTTGAGGCATTCACAGTAGACAAACCTATGGCCTTAAATGTAAGAAGCAAGATGAAGTAGAGGTCTAGTGCAGTGTGGCGAACTTGACCCATAGATATTACCAAGAGTTGAAAGGTAAAGACTTAAGCCTAGAATACAACAGTTGTGGCTGGATGTGCATATCTTCAAAAGAAATAGGATTGGTAAAATGAGGGTAAAGAATAAGATGGTTTATCCTGACTATTAAGAAATTCATAAAGAACTCAAGAAAACCAAAGAAAAAGACTGGTGGAAACCATTTGGCTTAAGTTTAATGTAGGTAGGAATAGATAGGCTTTTTGTCTTGGGAATAAACAGGACCTTTTGGACCATAAGAGGAAACTGAGCAGTTTGAAAAATAAATCACATGCCTGGCACAGAGACATAATGTAGTACTCATGGGAGACATTAATTATCCAGACATTTTCTGGCATAATTAAGTTGCTGGGATGGAAATTATTATAATTTGAAAGTGTGTGGGGTGGGGGTAGAGTTGTGATAGAGGCTAAGAAAGCCAAGCATAGTCTGATATGCACTCTGGGAGAAAAGCAGATTTCAAAAGGTTAAGAGGAAAGATAGGTAGCATCTTTCAGATTAAAATTCTGAAGACCCAGGGGAATGGTTCTGATGAAAAATAAAAATTATCAGACCTGGGGACAAGGAAGTACTGTGCACAGACACTTAAAGTTGCGTGACCCTGTGCAAGTCACTTAACCCCAAATGCCTAGCTTCAAGGTGCTCTTTTTTTGGAACCTATACTTAGTATTGATTTTTTTTCCTCTTTGAATCTTTTTAATAATAATTTTTTCATTTACTTGTAGAAATAATTTTTGACAATTGTTTTCTGACATTTTAGAATTCATATTTTTTATCTCTTCCCTCCCTCACTGAGGCAGTAAATGGACTGATACAGGTTTACCAGTTCTTTCATGCGATATATACTTCCATATTGCTCATACCATGACACAAGCCACTTATCAATTATACAATTGTACAATAAAAAACAACGAAGGAAATAAAGTGGAAGATAACTTTGATCTACAGTTAGACTCCTAACAAGTTTTTTCTTTGGCTGTGGATAGCATCCTGAGTCCCCTGTTGATATCTTGGAAACTTAACTTTGCTGATATAGTTTAGTCCTTCACAGTTAATCATTGAATAATATTTCTGTTACTGTATATGTTGTTCTCCTGGGTTCTGCTCACTTCACTTTTATGTCAGTACATATAAGTACTAGGTTTTTCTGAGCTCTTTGTCATTTCTTATGGTATTAATAACCATTTTTTTTCCATTCAAACAGTTTTAGTTCCTCTGAGAACTGCCTATTATGCCTTTGACAATTTTTCGATTGGGGATTGCTTTGTATTCTTAAAATTTTGATTCAGTTCTCTATATGTGAGAAATTAGGCTTTTGTCAAATTCTTGCTATATACATTTTTTCTATTTTTTCCCCCTAAACTTGGTTGCATTGACTTTTGCTTGTACAAGCCCTTTTTAATTTAACATCAAAATTATCCATTTTGCTTTTTCATAATGTTCTCTGTGTCTTATTTGGTCATAAATTCTTCCCTTAATCCACACTTAGTATTGATTCTAAGACAGAAGGTAAGGATTTTTTAAAAAGAAAGAAAAAGAAAAATTGTTTAAAGAGACTGATGTGGGTGCACAGAAATTAAAAAGACATTCAGAAGATGATAGGCAAGGGTAGCAAGATGAACATAACAGGTTTGGCATAGTATTGCCAAAGCATAGAATGAACAGACTGGTGATAAAAACTGATAGCAGAAAGCTGGGATCAGCTATATTGAGAAAAGGAGGGGAATTGAAGAACTGTTTAGGGCAGGTTAAAAGGTGGCTCACAACAGAAGGTGCTTAGTTCTAAATTTTTTCCAATTTCTATGCCAACTAAAATGGACTTTGAATGGGAAAAAGACAGGAAAAAAATATAACCAGTAAGCATTTGATAACAAAGAAAGTAAGGAGATAATAGGAAAACACTGAGTTGACCTTGATAAATTGAAGTTAACTCCATTTCATTGAATTTCATTTTCAAGTTCTGAAGGAACTTATAGTTTCTGGTCCATTGTTAGTTATATGTAAAAGATCCTGGAGCCTACAAGTCACTGACAATTAGAAAAATGCAAATTAGTACAACTCTTGAGATTTCACTTCTCAACATGTAGATAGACTGTTCTTATTTTGTTATTTTTGCCCAGGTTGGAAGGACTCAGGAAGAAAGGCATGTTAGTGTGCTGTGAAGTGACCCTAACATTCTGCATACCAATTTAGTGGTATTACAAGAAAAATGACTGAACAGTCCTTATTCTTTGACCCAGGAAATCTCATGACTGAATATATAACCCTAATGAAGTAAAAAAAACTGAAACAAAGGTCAAATACATACAGTATTCAGAGTAGTTCTATTTGTGTTAGCAAAGAAATAGAAAAAAATGGGGGCTCATTGATTGGCAGTTGGCTGGAAAATAGTGGTATATAAATATAATAGAATTCAAAGATACATTGGAAGGTTTGTTTGAACAAATGCAGAACTAAAAACTATTCATAGTCACTTTAGGAATGCAAAGAAACCAATCCATAAAAGCAAGTCAAACTCTGAGTAATTGGAAAAACCAATAAAGTATAATAAAAAAAATCTCCCCTCCCCCCAAATGAGGGACTAGTAGATAGGATACTAAATGTATTGTAGTTGTCACCAAGGAAGGTTCAGTCTGAAAAAGTTATTGAAAATATTGAGGGTAATAAAATGCTTTTTTTAAAAAGTTTGCATGCTGTTGGCCAGTTAGCTCAATTTAGTCTAAAATTTGGAATTGGATATAACGAATTTCTAGAAATGGAAGCAGTGATCACAAAGAGCCCGTATGACTTAATATACAATGACTGACTAATATTTCTTTTTTCTTTTTGATAGAATAAGTAATAATTAGTAAAAGATTTTTTTGACAGAATAATATGTCATTCTTGGAGAAAAGATGAAGGAAGATAGGCTATTAATAGTCTAGGTTAAATTGATTTGGAGTAGGTTGAATGACAGGACTCAAGAGTCAATGGATTGGCATCAATTTGCAGATTTCAATGGAATGGCTCAAAGATCTATGCCTGTGTTGTTTAATGTTCACTTTAGGAAAGAAAGGGAAGGAAACATGCACTTAAATTATCCCCATGTACCAGATATCTCATTTGTGCTTTACAGATATCTCATTTGACCAAACAACTGTGGAGGGTAGGTGCTATTATTATCCCCATTTGATGAATTGGGAAGTTGAGGCAGGCTCAGTGATTTGCACAGGGTTACGTAGCTAATTAGTGTCTGAGGCTGGTTTGAATTCTTGGTTCAGTAGTCCTGCCCTGCCCAGTTGTCAATGACTTGGATTAAGGCTTATGTGCAGTGCTTATCAGATTATCAGATAACAAAACTGGATGGGTTAGCATGTGAGATTAGTCAGGATTCAAAAAGATCTTGACCAGCTAAAGGATTGGACTGAATCTCATTAGATGACATTTAATAAAGGTCAATATAAAATCCTACTTAGGTTCAAAAACCTACTTCAAGTACAAGACAAGCCAGCATGTTTAGGTGGTTTGGTTTTTTTGGTCTGAAAAAAAGATCTGGCAGGGTATGGTAGTGGATTACAAGCTGAGAATGAGTCAACATTATGATCTTGGACTAAGGGAGGTATAGCTTTGAGGAAGAAAGGGCTAAGAAATCCCTTCATACTTTTTTTTTTTTAATCCTTACCTTCTGTCTTGGAATCAATACTGTGTGTTGTTTCTAAGGCAGAACAGTGGTAAGGGCTAGACAATGGGGGTTAAGTGACTTGCCCAGGGTCACACAGCTAGGGTGTGTCTGAGGCCAGATTTGAATACTGAACCTTCCACCTCTGGTCTTGGCTCTCAATCCATTGAGCCACCCAGCTATCCCACTCCATACTCTTACCTTAGACTGACCAAGTGTGGGCTACAGGGTTCAAGATATGTTGCTACAGTTTGGGATGGACACTTATAAGGTAGAGTCTCTTGGAGGGTAATCAGAATAATGAAGGACACAGAGTCTATTCAGTATTATAAAGATAAGCAGAAGGAACTGGGGATGCTTAAACTGGAGAAGGGAAGACTTTGGGGGCACATAGTAATTGTACAAGCCAGACTTTACTCAGTTTGGCCTCAAGAGCGGAACCAAGAGGCATCAGCTGGGTGGCTCAGTGGATTGAGAGTCAAGCTCTCCTGGGTTCCATTCTGGCCTCAGACACTTCCTAGCTGAGTGACCCTGGGCAAGTCACTTAGCCCCCATTGCCTAATCTTTACCACTCTTCTGCCTTAGAACCAATATACAGTATTGACATAAGACAGAAGGTAAGGGCTTAAAAAAAAAAAAAAAGGCAGAACCAAGAGCCTAGTGAAATGTTGGGGAAACTTCCCAAATATTATAGTCATTCGAAAGTGAAATGGATTGCCTCAGATGCTGTTCTGGCTCACTGACCACTTGCCTGGGCATTCTTTTAAGATATGGCATGGACTAGGTGGTGGCAGAGGCCTTTCTAGCTAAAATTCTGACTAAAAGTTTTGTAAGTTGCAACATTTTTCATGATTTCCACCTGGCATAATGAGCTTGGAAACCTTTTATCTCTAAGAGGTAATAAATAACTTCAAAGTCTTTTTAGGTTTTGTTTCCATCTGCATATTCTCTTCTTATCTTCCTTCCCTGCAAATGTTTTCTGTCAAGTAGTGGCTCTGATGTTTGCTAGCTCTGACCTTTGGCAAAACCCTGAGCTTCTGTTTCTTCATCTGTAAAATCAGAAGATTAGACTGGGTGACCCTGCAGGGGCCATCTGGTTTTAACATTCTATAGTTCTAGTTAATCTTTAAAGCAGAAACATGAAGGCATGAATTCTTTGAGGGATTTATTCAACAGACGCATTACACACGTGACAATTGAAAGGCGAGATGGGTGCAGGAGCGGGCTGGCTTCGGACTCGCCTCTGACCGTGGGCACGGCACGACTTCCCGGGGCCCCGGGGAACAGACCTGAGTTCGAGGCCAGTTTCTCATTTCCATTGACAGAAGGAGTTTCCACAGCTGGAGTTGCTCACGCTGAGGAAGTCATCCATGTAAAGGAGCAGGGGTTGTGGGGCTGAAAGTCCCCGCGTGCCCTCAGGGGAGCAGCCCACAGCACGGGCTCAGAGAAGGGAAGGCCCCCACGCACGCCGGCTCCTTTGGCGGTGGGGTGAGGAAGAACCCTGTGGAAGAGGGGGATGTCTAAGTTGTGTTCTGGGGTGAGGGAGTCTTGACAGGGAGGGGTGAGGAGGCAGAGGAGACCGGTACAGTGAAGAGAACGGAATGCCAGACCCGGGTTGTATTCGAGATATTTTGATTAGAGGGGAGCTTTGGGCAGATCGTATTGCAGGAATGACACCATGATGCCTAGGAAGAAACCCGTGTTATAGGAGGCTGTTGCAATACTGTAGTGGTCCAGGCTGGAGTTGAAGGACCTAAGAGAGGGAGGGGGTGTGAGCACATGGAGGCAAAATCAATGAGACTTAGATGGGGGAAGGCAGTGGCCATGAGGAAAGAGCCAAGCTGTGAACTGGAGCAGCCAAAAGGAGAGTGGTGTCATTGAGGGAAATAGGGAAGTTGGGAGGATGAATACATTTGGAGGGAAATAAATTAGTTTTGTTTTGGACAAATTAGATTTAAGATAACTATAGGTTATGCAGCTACAGTAGGCTAGCAGGTATTTGCTAACATAGCCTTTAGATACCAATCATTATTCACAAAATAATCAGATCATTTCTAAAAGGTACAGAGTATATTTTATGTATTAAAAAAAATCCATACCTACAATCAAGCCATTGTACTAATGTACTAATACCATAAACTTTCGTTTTCTGTCATTATAGTATGGCTAGTTTGGAATAGTTCTAGATACTTAAAAACCAATGCCATGTTTTGATTCTTGCCTGCCGTATATATATGCTTGGAATTTTTAAGGAAAGTTGAATTGTTCCACTTGTCTTCTTTCCAGGATCTCTTATACAGGCGTACAAAAGCTCTCATTGACTATGAAAACTCAAACAAAGCTTTGGACAAAGCCCGGTTAAAAAGCAAAGATGTCAAGCTGGCTGAGGCGCACCAGCAAGAATGCTGTCAAAAATTTGAACAGCTTTCTGAATCTGCAAAAGAAGGTAGAATGGCATTTATCTATTAACAGATCTCTTTGGTGTAGCTGAGTTATGGCCCTCTTAGTAGAGCATGTAATAGAGTCTTAATGATTTAATGTTTGCTTCATGTGGATTAATCTGCCTCAGGTTGAAAAAGAAACATGGAAGATTCTAGTGTACACTGAGCACCAGATGTGATTACAGACATGGGTGTGTGATGGGTGTGAGAAGGGAAGCTTACAGAGTAGATCCTGTCTAAAGTTTTCTTAATGTGTTTTCTTTAAATATTTTTGAGTTGAATTCTATGAGAAGTTCTAAGCCATCCTGTATTGGGGATGTACACAAAATGCTAAGTGAAATGTAGCACACACCAAACTGCTCAACTTTTCTGTGGTAGAAGCTAACTTGTTTAATTTTAATTTTCTTTATGGACTGAGATAGCATTCTTTTCTTACACAGCACAAATTATCAACTAGTCCTATGAATGAACATGCCTAGTACAAAATTTAATCTTTACTCTCCCTGTAGGCATATACTTTTACTTGTGTTTTTGTAATGTTTCCCCTGGAATTTGTTTTTCTTTACCCCATTTCTTTTTTTAAAGATTCTTTCTAAAGACTAATTGAAAAAAATGTGTTAACTAAAATTTGGGTCTTAAACAGTGATTTTATGAACTATAGCTTAGGAGATTCTGTTTAAAGGTTAGGAAGTGACTTTATACTGGGAGAAATCACAGTTGTGCTTGACACTTGACTAGGAAGTATTAAAGAATTGAATGTAGTTACACTATAAATGGTGGTGTTTCAGGTTTAATGTCTTTCCAGTTAATGGAATTGCCTCCAATCGCCAGACATATCATCTTAGCTATGAATATGGGCTTTGCTTTACATCAATACTTCTACAATAAAGGTACTACAAGACCTTAAAATTCATGATTTGTAAAACAGATAGGCTTGCATCTTTTATCTAGAAATACCAGCTTTATTCATCAGTAAGATAGCTTTGAGATGATCCTGATTCAGGTCTGAATGGAGACAAGATACTCATTTTTTGCATCCTAATTTTCTAGTTTCAGTTTTTGATTGCTTTGATTTAACATTGCTGTGATTATAACTTTAAAGTTTTAACATTTCTTTAGGGTAAAGAGAATGTGAAAAATTTTCAAGTTCAACATTTGTCTTTTTCTGTAGAACTGATCAGTTTTAAACGGAAAAGAGTGGCAGCATTTAGAAAAAACCTAATTGAAATGTCTGAACTGGAAATAAAGCATGCAAAAGTAAGTTTTATGTTGAATTACTATTTGGTGCCAATTCTTATTCCATAGATTGAGAAGCAGATAAAACTTTGTGCCAGCTGTCTCAGCAGAACAATAGCTATACTTTACGTAATGTTATCTGGCTTCATCAGAAATATCATTGGGGAAAATAGCATTAATGGGAGTCTTCTGGAAGAGTCTAAACTGCCCCAGTCCCATCAGTTTGTTAGGAGAAGAGGAGAAACTCCTTAAATGGAGATTGGGTTGGAGAAAAGATCTCCTAAGAATGTTAGATTGGATTTAGAGATCTTTTTACAATGGACTTCAGTTTTAACATGTTAAAGAGCTTACTATCATCTATCATTTTACTGTGATATACATTAGGGCTCTTCCCTATCTGCAGAGGATTGTTCTAAGTCCTACTACAAATATAAATGTATACCTGCTGATCCCCATATATATGTGCTCTCTCTCCCTGCTCCTGCCCCATAGCTCTGTGCTCATGGCCTTCCAAACCACCCCCATTCCTATTCCCTAGTCACCAACCCAAAAAACAAAACTTTAACAAAAGGAGGGAAATGGAAGAGACTGCCCCCACAAATGGACTTCTAACTCTTCTAGTTGAGTACTGAAACCATGGATAAGGGGGCTCCTTATGAAAACAATATTGTGAAAAGTCATGACTAGTTTATATTCACATATTCTAACACCATGATTCTCATAATTACTTGATATTTTGAACTAACTGAAGAAGACAGGTTTAATTGAGGACCAACTGTTTGTACTGGTTCTCTCTATGAAAATCAGATGATTTTGATGAAATGTAAGATGAGAAATAAAGTTGCTTAAAAAGGAGCATCTATAGCTTTAGATATTAATAATTCATGCCAAGAAATAAGGCTAAACTATCAGAAAATCCAGGGCTTTATTTCAGGTGAAGAAAACATAATTTTGAAGAAGATAGATTTCAGAAATGTAATTTCTGAAGAAAACATAAATTAGGAAGGACTATCTGAAATTTGGCATATCATTGGATAAAAGTATTCATAATTAGCTGTGTACCTGGCTTTGAATTTGTCTCATGGAAAAGTCAATCCAAATGGATTTTAATTATTTATTAGAGCATATTCATCTTAAGATAGTTGATGAAGTGATTTATTAGACTGCCTCACAGCTATTTCTCCCTTCCTTCCAGAATAATGTCTCCCTCTTGCAAAGCTGCATTGACCTTTTCAAGAACAACTAAGTTGCCTTTACTCTGAATGAACCTGAACTGAAGATGAATGTGAAAACCAGCATTAATTGCACTCAATTTCATTAGCCATGGAAGATTTATTTTTACTTTTGACTAAAACTTTAGTTCTAAAAATTTATATGAATAAATATTTTACTTTCTGAGAAATATGACTAATGTATAACCATGTTTAAATTTTTAGAAATTTCCTTTTGAGGTAAATTGCATGGACATAGCTAACCTTTCTGTCAAATACATTTAATACCTCAAGGTGGGCTGGGTAGAAGTCCTAGATACTAAATCATTCTTTTAAATAGTAAGGAAAGATACCTGAAAATGTGCTTGTTGGAGAGCTTGGTACAAGAGTGTCCCATTATTTTTCTCCCACTCCCATTCAGTTGCAAATTAAACATTGGAATTAGGAGTTAATTACGTACAACAAAACATTCTTCAGCTCAAGAGTTGAATGAGAAATGTCCAAACATTCCATTCTTTAATCAGATTTTTTTCTCCTATTATTCCCATAGTTCTTCAACCACTTCAAGTATTTATATTCTATTGGGAGATCAAGGATATTTCATTAGATTTATTTTTGTAGGTAATCTTATACAGTACAGCTTTTGTAGTTGGAATATAAATACATTTGGGGAAGAGAAATTTTCTCCTATTTAGTGTCACCAACTTAGGAAGGAGAGGAAAATACCTTAAAGGTATGGAAATAGTATAGCGGCCTAGTATAATATAATTGGCCACATTGATTTTTTTTTTCCTTAACTACTCCTACTGCCTAGTATGGGGGAACATAAAAATCCATTTATGAGAGGGTTTATGTATGTCTTTTTTTTCTTCCTCTTTTTGTCTGTTTTGTTTTTTTTTACACAAAATGGTTTATTGCAAAATGTGTAATAAAACATAGAGTACTTCTTTGAATTTCCTGTTTTTAAAAATTTTATGTGTTAAAAGTATGTCAAAGTTTTTGAGTTGATGATTGAAAGTATCTTAATTATGATTGGGTGATAATAAATGTGGCTTTCTTTGAGGGAGTCGGGAGATGGGAGTGAAAGGGAATTGACTGCAAGATTCTGTACGAAGGGTTATATGTGAGCTGCTCTTATTTCAGGGGCAAAAGTCAACCTAGAATATAACAATTAGGAATCCCTTTCCATTACTTTCTGAACTATTATTTTTGGTGGTGGTGGTCTTCAGTACCACAGAGGCTTAACATGGGTCTCCACAAAGTTTTATGTTCCCAGATGCCATTTCCCAAAGGATTTAATTTGGAAAAAAGTTAATGAACCAGGAGTTTTAGGCCATTTCAGACAAATGAAATGGATTGGTATGGAGGTATAGGGTTCATTCTGAGAATGAATGGGGAGAGGAACAGAGGGAAGGGGAGAATGAAGTAGTAGCCATTCCTTTTGCTCTGCTATTGTGTAATTTGGGGGAAGAATGTTGGAAGGCCTTGAAATTTAGGAGGAAGTGCTGGTGCTTTGTTCCATGGGCCATGGGAAGCTCCTACAGGCTTTCAAGTTAGGTTAAGGCTTGAGTAGAGCGATGCCTCAGGAAGATTGCTCTAGAAGCAATACAAGTGGTAGATTAAAGAGAGAGAAGAGGCCAAAGGCAGGAAGGCTAATTAGAGCACTACAATATGAGATTAATATTAAACTTAGAAAAAATATAATTGTCGGAGAGAAGGAAGAACTGGAAACAAAGATCTGAGCTATGATGTGAACAGCAATAATAGGTAAGTTAGGAGTGAGGGGCAGGTTTCTTGGCCTATACTGAATTTTAGGGGAGAGGAGGAGGAAGGCCTTGAACAAAATTAACCAGTAGGTCATTGGAGAATTGGGGCTAGATATGTAGGTTCCTAGGTCATCTACGTAGATGAAGAATTGATAATTTAAGAAATGATGAAATGAGACAAACATTCCTTGCCTTTTGGATACTCAGAGGGAAGGACGATGACAACTGGCAGTGGAAAATGGAGTGGCAGTCACATTTTAGGCATGGAATATGGGGGTGAAAAAGAAACAGTAGTTGAGAAAGGAGTATATGGCGTGGGGATGAGGTGATGAAAGCAGGCAGTATTGACTGGGGAGGGGATGAATCATGTAACTGCAGATTGGAATTGGGAGCACCTGAGATTTTTGTGGGTGGGGGGTCCACATTGGGGTTCATTAACATAGCAGTCGTCCCCAAATTATCAGTACCATTTGGTGATCTGCTGGTCATTACTGTAGAGGTTTGGAATTTGGGATTTACATATAGGAGCAAAAGGCCCTAAGAGCAGAGGCTAGGTGGCTTCCTGTGATTTACAGGATATGAATTGTGGTTAATATATCATAAAATTTATGTTTTTCTCCTTTGATCTTTGGGACGGTTTGTTTATGGCTTCCCAGTTCTGTGCAATCTTCCTACTGTTGCCCCTTTATATTATCTACTTGGAAACCAACTTAACATACTGACTAGAAGTAGGAAGGGGGGGGTCAGGGATATCAGGATTGGTTACAGTTTTCACACATGGTATGGGGAATGTGTAGAAAGAAAAGACCTTTGGGGATGATTAGAAAGTTGGTGGGAAAAGGATAAAGATTTAATTTAAGAAGACTTATGTTTTGGGTAGGGAACAAGTAGAGGTAAGTATTTTACCAAGTTCCAATTCCTAGGTCCCGGGAATACAAACTTTTGCTTTTAAGTTCTATTGGGAGCGGGCAGCTAGCTCTGGATTGAGAGACACCCAGAGATGGCAGGTCCTGGGTTCAAAGTTGGCCTCGGACACTTCCTAGCCACGGGACCCTGGGCAAGTCACTTAGCACCTAGTCCTTAGCACTCTTCTGCCTTGGAAAAGGCAGAAGATTATAGAGTTTTTTAAAAAAGTTCTATTGGGATAAATAATATCCATGTGGAATGAATATGAGGTATTTGGGAGCAGAGGTTTGGCAAGATACTTTGGCTGATGGTATCCAGAAAGCTGCTGTGTAAAACATGGCACTTGTTGAGCTTTCACTGAAGCTAGAAAGAGAGAGGATAGAATCCTAGACTTAGTCTACCTAGCCCAACCCCCTCACTTTATAGTCCATATTAAGCACCTACTATGTGCCAGGCACCGTGCTCATAGGGAGACAAAAGAGACACTCTAATGGGACAAAGTGAGAGAGAAGAAGCTCCCATTAAGAGGGGTTAGAAAATGAGGTTTTAGTTGGGAGGCCGATGTCCCTGGCTAGAAGGTAGGAGGCGGCTGTTGGCCAGGCGGCTGCGGCAATAGTCATGGGATGAGGCGGTGAGCGAGTGCGCCAGCGCCATGGCAGTGGCAGAGGAAAGAAGGGGGTGTACCAGGGAAATGGAGCAGTGGCTGCCCGGACAGGCCTTGGGGACAGTGTGGTTACAGGAGTGGGGGCTGACCCAGGAGGAGAATGCCCTCAGCCAGGGAGGAGGGCGTAGGAGAAAGACTATGAGTTCAGTTTGGTTTATTTCTGTCTTTTTAAACCCTGACCTTCTGTCTTGACTTTTATATTGTTTTTCAGTTTCTGCTCACTTCAGTCATTCGTTCACAGGTTTACCCGTCTTCATTCTTTTTGTCTGTCCTTGCAATGAAACAGTCCATTCTTGCTGAGTCCCAGTTAATCACTGCATGCTCCACCCCCTTCCAGCCTCCCAGCTATGGAGGAAGGGAGACCCATTGGGCTAGTTGTGTGTTGTGCTGGGAGCAATACGGCTCTCCAATACGGTGGGCCTGCATGGAAAGAAGATGATCAGGGCCCAGAGTTTTGGGGGCAGAACTGATCATTCTTGACGGATTAGAATGGGATGGAGCCATGGTGCTGCTCTTCCTAAAATGGGCAGGTAGAATGGAGGAGTAGTTCTGGCCAATGGGATCGGGGGAGATAAAGAGTTCCATTTAGGATGGGTTGTGTCTCAGATGCCTACTATTTTGAAATATCCTTTAGGTGGTGGGTAATGATAGGTAGTATATTTATAACTTTTAAAATGTGCAAGCTACTTTTTATGTCTTCTCCTATGAGCTTCCCAGCAATCCTGTGAGGTAGGTACTATTTATGATGCCCATTTTATATTAAAAAAATTTTCCCCCCATAGTTACGTGATTCTTGTTGTCTCCCTCTCTCCTCCTGGATCTGACAAGCAATTGCACTGGGTTATACATGTATCATCACTCACTACCTATTTCTCTAGTGTTCATTTTTTTAATAGAGTGATCTTTTAAAACCAAAACCCCAAATCACATACCTATATATAAATGAGTGATAAATCACATGTTTTTCTACCTTCACAGTTCTTTCTCTGGATATGTATAGATTCTTTCTCATAAGTCCCACAGAATTGTCCTGGATAATTGTATTGCTACTAGTAGAAAAATCTATCACATTTGATTGCCCCATAGTGTTTCAGGTACTGTGTATAATCACTGCATCAGTTTATGTAAGTCCTTCCAGTTCTTATAGAAATCCAATAATTCATCATTCCTTAGAGCGCAATAGTATTCCATCACCATCATGTACCACAGTTCAGCTGAATTCCCCAATCAAGGGACATCCTTTCATTTTTTAATTTTTTGCCACCACAAAAAGTGATGATGTCTATTTTATAGATGGGAAACCTGAGTCTCAGAAAGAATTGAAGGACTTGCCCAGGGTCACACAACTTTTTAAGTTTTTGAGGCAGGATCTGAACCCAAGTTTTCCTAACTCCAAGTCCTACATCTATCCATTATGACATCATCTTGCCAACACCTGGCTGGTGTTGTGGAACTGGAGCTCTGGAGAGTCTAGAGCTGTGTATATCTTAAGTCATCTGCAGAGAGATTAGGTAAGTCTGTAGGAGTTGACAAGCTCACCAAGAAAGAATGTGAAGAAAGTAGAAGGCCCAGAGTACACAGATTGCAGAACATGG
Source organism: Gracilinanus agilis (assembly GCF_016433145.1). Lineage (NCBI taxonomy): Eukaryota > Metazoa > Chordata > Mammalia > Didelphimorphia > Didelphidae > Gracilinanus > Gracilinanus agilis. Next base: position 139,334,147 of record NC_058131.1, on the reverse strand, counting down.
ATGATATGGTCCAGCAGAGGAAACAAAGAACATGAATATGCTAACAGGAGAATGATATCTGCCAAGAGTGGTCAGTAGTGTCAGGTGTTACAGAGATGTCAAGAATGGTGAGGCCATTGCATTTGGGAATTAGAGCATTGATATTTCAGGGTCATTTCAGATGAGTGATGAGGTCTGAAACCAGATTGGAAAGGGTCAAGAGGAGAAGCAATGAATATAGACAATTTTCTAAGAGGTGGGAGAAGAGAAGAAAGAAGACAGAGGAGCTTAACTGGGTTGTAGTGTCAAGTTTTTTAAATGAGGGAGATCTGGGAATGTTTGCAGGTAACAGGGAAGGAGCCAGAACTTAACTGAATCATGTTGACTTCCTCTAGCAGCAAATAAGGAGAAAGGAGCCAGTCAGATGATGGGGGGTAATAAAGGTTTGTAGTTTGGCAAGAGATGAAGGATGTTAGGAAAATGGGGAAAGGGATTGAGATTAATTACGGAGTAGAATTTGAGAATTGGAAGGGATGTTCATGGTCATCTCATCCAACCCATTTATAAGCAATTCTCCCTGTGATATACCTGGCAAGTGATTCTCCATTCTCTACTTAAAGACTTCCAAAGAGAGGGAACCTACCATTTCTTGAAGCAGTCCATTTTGCTTTTGGACAGAGAAGAAATTTTTCCTCACATTGAGCCTAAATTATTCACTTTGTAATTTCTACCCTAGACGAGAGGGTCAAAATCTGGAGGAAGGTCAAAGGATAAGAACTGGGAAAAAGCCATGGTGTCCATGTTAAAATGTCAATGGTGACTTTTGGAAGTGTTTCAGTAGGAACACAATCCCCGTGGTAGGGTGGTTTTCTGTTAGTGGATAGTTAGTGGACAGGAAAAGGGAGAGCATAGGATCATGGGCACCAGTGAAAGAATTAGCTTTGATAAGTTTGGATAACCTCTTCAACCACTGAGAAGGGAGATGAAGGACCATATGGTAGATGGCCATCTCCATCTTGCTAATTTAAAGCAAGGTCAGTTTCCTGGTCAGCAGCAGGATTGGAATGGAAGTGGGGCCTTTAGGAAAGAGGTGATTTGGGTAAAGATAAAAATAAGAATAAAATAGAAAAAGCTATTTATATATATATATATGTGTGAAGGCCAACATTCAGAATCTTGGAGGTGGATTAGTTTCATGGGATGGCGAGGTTTAAGGTAAAATGGAGGTGGAAGTCATTGGAGAATGCCATAAGGATGATTGTAGACATTGGAAGTGAGAAGACCCACGCCAAATGCCAAAGACTGGGGAAGATGAAAGATACTTTGGGAAGTTGAGTGATGGACTCAGGACAGGGTGATATAAGATTAGATGGTGCACTATTGAAGAGAACAGGTTGTTGATTGATGGTGACAAATAGAGCCCTGAAGGGACTATGGCAACGGAATGTGCTGTGTTTTCCCAGACCCGTGAGGCATGGGACTAGAGAAGAGCCACCAGCAGTGGAGGGAGAGGCGATGGAAAAAGCTGCACTTCAAATAGTAGCGGGAGGAGGAAGAGATGGAAGAAAAAGGAATTTAACCAAAGAATAGAGTTGTACAAAGTCTGAGGGGAGGCAGAGACAGAGATGAGAATGTAGACAGGCTGTAGGAGAAAGGAATTTCCATCTAAGCCAGGAATCTTAATCTCTCTCCCTTTGTTACTCTGGTAAAATTTAAGAAACTTTCTTTTCTTTAAACCCTTACCTTCTATTTTAATATCAATTCTATAGCAAAAGAATGGCAAGGTCTAGGAAACTGAGATTAAGGGACTTACCCAGGGCCACACAAGTAGGAAGCATCTGAGGTCAGATTTCAACCCTGGACTCCAGGCTAAGAGAACAATATACTCATAAATAGGTACAACATTGATGAAAAGGAAGGGCACTAACAGCTGAGGGGGCTGGGAAAGGCCTAAAGAAAGCAGCTTTCAGGGCAGCCAGCATTGGAGATGAGAGTTCAAATTGAGTTTAAATTTGATCTCAGACACTTCCTAGCTGTGTGTGATCCTAGACAAGTCATTTAACCCCAATTGTCTAGCCCTTACTGCTTTTCTGCCTTTAAATCAATATTTAATATTCTAAGATAAAGAGTAAGGTTGTTGTTGGGTTTTTTTTTTAATGGCTTTGGTACCCAATGGAATTGCTCATAGGCTATGGGAGGAGGGGCGAGAAAGAACGAGAATCATGTAACCATGGAAACATTTTCTTAATCAAATAAAAATTTTTTAAAAATGACTTTTGTGTTGAGTCTTGAAGGATTCTGAAAAGCCTTATAAGTTAAAAGAACATTCCAGGTCTAGATCAATACATGGGCAGAGAGACTGGAAATGGGGTATCCTGTGTGAGGAGTAGCAAGAAGGCTGCTAGGTCTGGACTATAAAGAAGACAGTGTGTAAGAAGACTGGAACAATAAGAAAGGGTCAGGTTGTGGAGAGCTTTAAGCACCCAATAGAGGACTTTTATATTTAATTCTGGAGTTACTAGGAAGCAAATGGTGTTTATTGAGTAAGAGAATGATGTGCTCAGACCCAGGCATTAGGTAAATCTCTCTGGCAACTTCCCCTTTTCCTGTGGAAGAAGTCTAGAGAGAAGAGGCGTAATGGAGGTAGGAATGAACTGAGCCATTTTGCCCATGATTTTCTAGATCTTTCTGAGGCTGAAGAGTGGCTATCATCCAAGTAGCAACCACCCTCATTATTCCTTGTCAGCTGCCATCACTGCCTCCACCATGGCCAAGAGAGCAGCTTTTTCCCCAAAAGGGGTATGTCTAAGGTGATCAATCAGTTGATGACATTTGACTTTTTGGAGGAATGATACCTGTTACTTTCACAAAAACTGATTATCTAATAGGACATAAAAGCCTCACAACCAAATGGGTCCTTTTTAGACCATAATGGAATAAAGATTACACTCAACAAAGGGCAACAGAAAAAAAGACTAAAAATTATTTGAGAAAGGATGGCAGTGAATTTTTGCCTATCCTCCATCTAGGAGCTCTTCTGTTAATACAAAAAAATACCTATTTTTAAAGGATTATTTACATTTTGGAACAAATTAGTATTGAGAAGTAGAAAAAGATAAAAGTCTGATTTGTGTGTTTCATTATTGAGAATATGGCGGGGAGAGGAGGCAGTGGGCCAGCTTGAGCAAAATGAAAGACGATCATTGATTTATATTTCATAAATTCCTAAAGCAAGGTAATAACTTGAATCCAGTTCCTTTCCATTGCCAGGCCAAAGGGGAGCTAAGAAGTAATTTCTGACTGGTGGGAGAATGAGTAAGTTGCTACTTTGGGTTCTTTTCATATTGTTTTCACACATGCTAAAGAACCACGCTTCTTCAGGAGTAGTCATTAGAGATTAAAGAGTAAACCAAGATTAGGTGATTAGAGAAAAAAAAAACTGCTTCATGAAAGGAGCTGGGGAATGGCGGGAAAGACTGGAGATGGGGTCCAGCAGGAGAGGAAGTAAGAATCTTTTTTCTATTGCTTTATCCAAGAAGCTTTTCTCACCCTAAGCAAACAATACCTCATGGACCCCATAGACCACAGGCACCCAGATCATGATCGTTTATCCTTCTAACTCTCTCCATTCCTTAATACCCCCAGCCTTATTCCCTGGCTTCCTCATGACCTCCAGCTTCTTTACTCCTTGGTACTTTCCCAGAAGTTGGAATATTTTTTTTGTAGTGGAGTTTTTTTTTTTTTTTAAATTAGAAAACCCATTTCAGAGAGCACTTCCCTACCCCAAACCAGGAGGTTTCCAAGAGACTTGTGGTTCTGATTTCCTCTCCAGAGGTCATCAGGCAGTCCTTGAAATTCCCCTTATGAGCCCCAATAATGTCCTCATTACCACCTTGAACCAACCAGTCAGAAAGTGAGCTCCTTGGGCTCGAGGTCAATGCTGGGGTATTTGTTTATATAAAAACTCAACAGATGGCTTCAAAACTACACCAGGAAGGAAGGCTCTCTTAGGTCCTCAGATCTGTCCCTTTGCTCTGTGAGAGCATGGCCATGAAAGGAAGTGAAGGACTAAGGGGAAAAGATTGCATTTTGAGACATTCTTTGGAGTCTGGAAAGCACCTGGATTTCTTGGGAGGATAGGATGCACATTCAGTTCTTGATCTTAGGGTGTCGTATTTCCTCTTGCTTGAGTACCATAGGAACAGGGGAATCCCAATGGAGAGAAGGGATATGACGCTGAACACTGTCCAGTCCAGAAAACGGGAAGAGAATCTTCCATTATATTTTTGCTGTGCCAGAATTTCCCCTTTTTCAGGGGCACAGGTGAAGCAAACCACCACCACTGGCCCCTTCTTCCTGGGCAAGATATGTGATGGTTGCAGAGGTGAAGTTAAAATAGCCACCTGTGAGGGGCCGAAGAACCACAGATACAGATCATAGCCTTTTAACATTCTAACTCTCCCCATGCCTTAATACTCCATACCTCATTTTTTGTCTTCCTTATTACCTCCACCCTTGGTACTTTCCCAGAAGTTGGCATAAAGGAGATAATGGATAATGTCAGATGAGGAGAAGGGGAAAAAAGAAAGTTCCACTAGTTTTGGTGAAGTATGGGTGAAGTCTTCAACTAAGAGGATGGAAGGTATGAGGATAAAATTTGAAATTGCTGCTATCTTGAATGGGACAGAATTAATTAGGGAGGAGTTGAAGGATTGACTAGTTTGCAATTGATATAGGAGAAATGCCCTAGTTTGTAATAGGATCTTACCCCAAGAATGGGAGACTCACACTCTCTTCAATCTAGAAAAGAATTTTATTTGAAAAAGAAGTGGTTCTTGGTGACATAATAGCCTAGTAGCTGGTGGAATAGACTAGGGGCCAATCAGGTACTAATGGATGAGCCCAGGGGCTAGTAGAGTAGCCTCCTTGGAGATGATAGTTTGGAGTAGCAGCTCTGCTCTAGAGTGGCAGCTTCCACTGAGGAGTGATAGCTTCCCACCCCCTGTGGATCAAGGTTGCCATATTTATTGGGGTCTGGTAGCTTAGCATCTCCTTTTCTGATCTCAGGGAGGTCTGTTTGGGGTTTGTTGCCATGGGAAATAAGGAGCATGTGCAGATTCCACGTTCCTCCATTGTCTACCTTGTCATCATTTGTCAACTCAGGAGAGGTCTTGCTGCCCTCCTAGAGGGGGAACATGGTGGGGGGGAATGCGGTACATTGTACATTGGAGGACCACTTAGGTAATTAATTACTTCTAAGAACACAAAGCTGATGCCAAGTATAGAATGTTACAGATTGAGTATACAGAGTGGATAATTGAACAATCTACAATTCATGCTTGACTAATGCTGAAACTACAGATTTTGTAGTTGATGTTTAACCAGTGCTAGCTAGTGAGAAATGTAAGATTTCAGAGTATGAAAGCCCCATTCCTCACTGCCCACTGTTGGTCCACATCACAGTGAGGGCCCAGTGGAGATCAGAACCAAGTCAAACAATAGGTATTTATTAATTGCTTACTACGGGTAAGTATTGTGCTAAGCTTGGGGAATAATAATGCTGATGATAGTGAATACTGGCATAGTGCTTATTGTTTGCCAAGCTGGATGCCACTAGGTGGCTCAGTTGGATAAAGCCTGGTCTGGAGTTCAAATCAAACCTCAGACACTATCCTATGACCCCAAACAAGAGAATTAACCTGTTTTCCTAATCCACTGCAGAAGAAAATGGCAATCCACTCCAGTGTCTTTGGCCAGTAAACCCCATAGTGGGGTCACAAAGTGTCAGGCAGGCAGGACTGAACAAGTAACAAATTTGCCAAGCATTGTGCTAAGCCTGGTTAAGCCAAAAGAAACAGTCCCTTCCCTCAGGGAGCTTATATTCTAAAGGAAAAGATAACACATAAAAGGGAACTCTGAGGGGTGGGGGAAAGCTGAAAGTACTTCCATTGTAGAGTAAGCCCTGGAGGAGATTCAGCAGTGCAGCCTAGAGCAAAATGAAGTCATGGGTGACCTGGAACTCCTCCTCAAAATAGAGTTTCTGAGAAGAACCAGCCAATCAAAGCCAGGGGCTGAAGGGGCAGAGGGCCATTCCAATGTGTGAAGTAACCAGGCATGCAGTGAACTTCCAGGATGAAGTCTCCATTGCCTAATAGAGAAAATCCTGGAGTAGACTCAGCCAACACTGGTTTTATGAATTCCTCTAATTCTGTTCTGCCTTGTGTGAATAGGAGAGAAGAAGGAGGTAGACGGTGGAAATATTTCAGGATTAGGGGTTGGCAAGGCAAAATCAGTCATAGGACCAGAGAGTGAGGAATTGAGAGTAGAAGCTAGTGTAAGTCTGAACTGCTTCACAATCACCCCAATGCAAATATTAATAATATGGAACTAGGTTTTGATCAATGACATATGTAAAACCCAGTGGAATTACTTTTTGGCTAGAGGAGAGGGAAAGAACATGAATCATGTAACCATGGGAAAATATTCTAAATTAATTAAATAAAAATTTTAAATTAAAAAAAAAAAAGACTGAACTGCGTCACCTAAGGGTCAGGATTGTAAAGGGAAGAAAGTGTAGCAGAAGAAAGTTGAAGGATTGGGAAGGTACTAAGGGTTCCAGGGATTGGAGGTCTTGGTGAGGAGGGAGAGAAGAGAAGTCAGAGGTTTAAAACAAAGGGAAAATGTCTGTTCTGACCAGTAAATGTATATCTCTTTGGCAGAGGAGATAAAAAGTAAGCTACAGTGGGATAAAGGAAATTTGAAATCCTTAAATATGAAAGTATAACTGGGGAAGGGGGTGATCACAAGATGGAGGATTGAGTATAACTGGGGTGGAAGTGGAGGCATAGGTCACAGGAGGGAGTATATCGGGGAGCCGGTGGGGGGCCTTTAAAGGAGCATCAATATTTATATGGAAGTCCCTTAGTCTGAGGGCAGGAACTATCTTAGAGAGGGATAAAGGAGAGTTCCTAGAAACGGCCACCCTGATGTGGATTGGGAAATACATTTGGAGAGCTTGACCCTCAAAGGAGAAGAAGCTGGGAGGAGGAGGAGGAGAATAGGGGGTGTGCGGTGCTGTGAGAGAGTGGGTGAGTGGGTGTGAAAGAAAGTACAACCAGTCCTGCAGGGATGGCCAGCCGAGGCCCCTTGAATGCTAGAGGGTAGGTGGAACAGAGATGAAGTAGCAGTGTAATGTTGGAGTGGCAGTTCCAGGGGGTCTTGGCACGGACACACGTTTGCAGTGGGACTTGGGGGGTCACTGGGTTGAAGTGGATGGGGATCACTGGACAAAAGGGTTTGGGAGTAAAACTCATATGCATAATCAAGCCAAACAAATCCACACATTGTGGTCATCTTTCAGTCTTATCTGATACTTTGTGATATCATTTGGAGTTTTCTTGGCAAGGGATACTTGGAGTGATTTGCCATTTCCTTCTCTGGCTCATTTTACAGATGAGGAAACTGAGGCAAACAGGGTTAAGTGACTTGCCCAGGATCACAGAGCTAGGAATTGTCTGAATCAATCCACATTTGAACTGGGATCTTCCTAACTCCAGGCTTGATTTTTTTTTTTTTTATCCATTGTACCACCTCGATGCCCCAAATTCATACACTGGCCATGTCTAAAAACTATATATCTTATTCTGCTTCTTGAGTCCATCACTTTGTTGTCAGGAAGTGGGTAGCATGCATCATCCTTGGTCTCTTGGAATTGTAATTGGTCATTGCATTGATCAGAGTTCTTAAGTCTTTACAATGCTGTTTTATGTATCTGTATTTAATTCGTATATTTTGAATCTGCTCCAAGGCAGAAAAGCAGTAAGGGCCAGGCAACGGGGGTTAAGTGACTTGCCCAGGGTCACACAGCTTGGAAATGCCTGAGACTAGATTTGAACTCCGTGCTCATCAAGAGTGAAGGGAGACACTTCCCAGCTTTGTGACCCTCGGCAAGTCACTTGATCCCCATTGCCTACCCTTACCACTCTTCCACCTAGAAGCCAATACACAGAAGTTAAGGGTTTTAAAAAAAAAAAGAATGAAGGGAGAGGCCATAGAGGCTCAAAGTCACCTTCCCTAGCATTGCAGGAATGCAGAGAAAAATGAGCCTTTTATGTGCTCTACACAATTTGGGGTGGCGGGGTATCTAGGAGAAGCCTGTACCTCCATATCAATAGGATCACTTACCCCGACACCCCAGACTGTGTAGAGTACATAAAAGACTCATTTTTCCTTGCATGCATTCTTGATGAGCACAGACAGGCGCTTCCCTGATAGGCATCTACTTTATATCCTGGATATCTGATTATCCTCTAAATTGGACAGTTCACCCCCTTTTGATTTTGAGGCATAAGACATGATCACACGACCTCACCCCCTTTTGATTTTGAGGCATAAGACATGATCACACGACCCATCTCAGGTCCCAGATAACATGCCATCATCATCCTTTCTCTAGTCACGTAGTCCCTGTTGTCAGGAGGGTATAAAAACCCCCCAACCCCATCTCCTAGAGGACAGGACGCAGTGTTCCACCTGCCTTTCCACATGAATTCCAAATTAATACATTTCTCTTTTCATTTTTAAGCTAAGTTTTGGAGTCTTGCATTCTTGCAAAGGGCAGCCTGTCCCGAACCTGGGGTTTCTCCTTCAAGCTCTCCCACAACGATATCTTTACCCAATTCCCTGGGTCTGGAGACATGAATACATTTAGTGCAGCTTGATGCTCCCCATTTCTCCACCCATTTGTCTTGGGCTTCAGCTCCCCGATCATTTTTGCCCCTTTCGAGCATTCTCCTTGTTGGAGAAGCAAAAAAAAAAAAAATAAAATAAAAAAAAAAAATTAGAAATTGTGGAGTTCTGTGTTCTATCATCTACTAATTAGAAAGAGCAGAATTTAAGAATAACTTGAAGGACCAAGCTGTATTGATTACCACAGTGAATCCGCATATACTAGAGCTAGTAGGATGAGAATTTTTATTTCAAAATAAAATGATAATATCTGCTTATAATGATTTGTGCAGAAAATGCATTTGCACCAGTAAGAGAAATTATTGTAAAATTGTAAAATATTATCAAAAAGTTCTCACATCAGTGGATATAGTTGAAGATGAAGATCCTTCTACCATTTGCTCTGAGCAGTAGAACTATCCTTTCTTGTTTGTTTGTTGTTGTTTATTTATTTATTTATTTATTCCCTTTGTGCCATCTAAGTTGCATAGTGGATAGAGTGCTGGACCTGGAGTCAGGGACATCTGAGTTCAAATCCAGTTCTTGGACACTTACTACCTGTGTGATGCTGGACAAGTCACTTGACCTCTGTTGGCCTCAGTTTCCTCATCTGTAAAATTGGGGTATTAATAAGATCTACCTCCCACGGTTGTTGTAAGGATTAAATGAGATATTTGTTAGGTGCTTCGTGCACGTAGAAAATGATCTACAAATATGTGCTCTCTTCCATCATTTTTTCTTCATCTGACTACTCCGTTTTTATTGTCCATTTCCTGAACTATCTTTACTCTACTGGTTTAAGTATAAGGGGACCATTTTTTCCCAGACAATCCAAAAACAAGTCTCCTTAATCAGTTGCTGTAGAGGGAGAGATAATAGACGAACAGTTGGGGCCTATGCTAGTATCTATGATTTGTAAGAAAAAAAAAAGACCCCAATCTAGTGTGGAGCTTATGGAAGAACCATGGGACCAAGGGGACAAAAATGGCGCACGGTGAAGAGGCCTGAGTGGCTGCGATCCACCCCAACGAAGGGATTCCTGGCACTGATTAGCTTTTAGATCTGTTCATTCAATAACAGCATAGAAAATCAAACCAGAGCCTTCGGGTCATAAATCTGCTTAAATCAAAGAGCTTGCACCATCAGCTTTCAGGCTGTAGGTGGCAGACCAAGGCAACTTAGTGCAGGCATTTGCCCAGCCTAATGGGCTCTCCACCCAGGAATGAAATCCATACCTGAACATTCCTGCATGATTCCACTGCTAAAATAATTTGCTTTGGCCTAGAGCTCTCCACGCCAGTGGTTGCAGGGAAAAATATTTCAGACTGAGATTTCAAGTCATTCCAGATGGTGTCTCCACGCCACAGGAATCTCACCGAGTTCTTTTGACTTTTAAAATACTAAGACCCAAAGCACAGCTTCCTTCTGCCAAAGTTGCTTATTTTAGGATGGAAACGTGCCTTGGGGGCTTCGAGGGCTCTGGTGGTGGAGGAGAGATGTGAGTTCAGAGCCTGGAAAAAAAAAATCCAGTCCTGATGAAAATCTCAGGGAAGGGATCTTTTCAGGGGCTTATTGTGAGCTGGGATGGCCCCCAGCCAGACAGGGAGCCCAAAGTCCCAGGCCGGAGGGCTCCCACCCATCCCTGGGGGAAACCCCCAGAGTAACAGCCTTGATGTCAGGCTGAGAAGTGACCTTCTGGGGAGAATCCTTGGGTTCTGATCCTGGGAGGAGTAAGTGGTTTGTGCTCTCGCTCTCTCTCGCTCTCTCTCTCTCTCTCTCTCTCTCTCTCTCCTTAAATTATCTAGTATTTTCTTATCTCTTTGTGGTATCTATCCCCAGAGGACTCTAAGCCCCTCTAGGGAAGGGGTTGTTTTTTTGTCTTTTCACAATCTGGGCAAATCCTTTTACCTTCCAGTATCTCCAGCAACTAACCTGGCCATGGGGGAAGGGAACATTCCTTTTCGTTTCTTTTTATTTGAAAAATTATAATTAATTAATTTAGAATAGTTTTCCATGGTTACATGATTCATGTTCTTCCCCTCCTCTCTTCCCACCCCCTCCCATGGCCGATGAGCAATTCCACTGGGTTTTACATGTATCATTGATCAAGACCTTTTTCCATATTATTGATATTTGCACTAGGGTGATTGCTTAGAGTCTACTTCCCCAAATCATATCCCCATCCACCCATGTGATCGAGCAGTTGTTTTTCTTTTGTTTCTACTTCCACAGGAAGGGAACATTTCTTAATCTGATTTTTTCCCCTTATAATAACCCTGGAAGGTAGGTGCTCTTATTATCCTATTTTACAGTTGAGGAAACTGAGGCCGTAGATGTTAAATCATTTACAGATTACAGACATAGCTACTAAGTGTCTGAGGTCATATTTGAACTCAGTTCTTCCTGATTCCGAGTACAGCCCTCTATCCATCAGGCATATAGCTATGCAAACAGCATGAATTGTAGATGATTTGCTGAACTGTGTTGGTGGAGGGATTTTCTATTCCCAGATTTCCCTACATTGTTTATTACTTCAGTTATGTCTGACTCTTCATGATCTCATTTAGGATTTTCTTGGAAAAAATACTGGAGTGGTTTGCCATTTCCTTTTCCGGCTCATTTTACAGATGAGGAAACTGAGGCAAACAGGGTTAACTGACTTGTTCAGGGTCATATAGTTAAGCATTGGAGTTTGGATTTGAAATCAGTATCCACTGTGTCTGCCTCCTTACCAGGCCACTTACCTGCCCTTCTCTATCCTAGGTGGCCTCAAATATTTTGGTCTCAGCACCCCTTCACACTCTTAATCCTTTTTGAGGACTGCTGCCCTCAAAGAGCTTTTGTTTATATGGGTTACATATATAAACACACAATAAATTATATAAATAAAACAAAAATATTTAAATAAATATAATATATATATATGCATACATACAAATAGTTGGCATGTCAGAAATGAAAACATATTAGTATTTATAATATTTGTTAAGTGCTTTGCAAAATCATCTAAGTGCTAGCTATTATTTAAAAGCCAAGTCTTTGGAAAGGCTCTAAAAGTCATTTGCCCCAAGGGATAAATATCTTCTTCCAGCTTAAAAAGTTATCCAAATCTACATTTTTAAAGAGGATTAAGATTTTAAGTCATTAAGGAATGAAGCAGTAAAATTTCAGGCTACTAAGGAATAGAAAATGGATTTTGGGTTTGGAGGGCCTGGAGAACAGCCCTAGAACAAAGATGAGGTATTGCAGAATCCAAATGAGAGGCTAGGTATTTTTCCTCCAGTCTTAAGTGCTAGCTATTACCCTAAACATTTCTGTTACTGGAGCTCCTTATTAAAATAGAAGTATATACAGCGGTGAGTGGGAGAAAGAATGTGCCAGTGAGTTTAAAGAGAAAAGATTCTGAGGGTGGTAGAGATCCCTGCTCCTAAGAGGTTGAGAGAGTGAAAAGCAGAAAATATCTAAAGAGATCCTAAAAAAATTAAAAACCAAAAACTTTATCTTCTGTCTTAGAATCAATAGTATGTATTAGTTCCAAGGCAGAAGAGCTCGCTAGGGAATTGGGGTTAAGAGACTTGTCCGGGATGTCTGAAGCCAAATTTGAACCCAGGACCTTCTGTCTCTCTGGGTCCAATTCTCAGTCCACTGAGCCACCTAGCTACCCTTAGACTGTGCTCCTAGAAAAAGCTAGGAAGGTTTGATGGACTTAGAGAACAATGGCAGGGCAAGATGATAAAGCTCAGTGTTCCACTAACAGTTCTCTAGAAGGATTGTTGTTAGTGACTTCCTTCTCATCCAAGTGATACAAGTGACCATTTCTTTGACAGATGATCATTGGGAAGGGGGTATAGAGTGTGGGGCCTGAATTCAGGGAGACTTCTCTTTTCAAGTTCAAATTTGGCCTCAGACATTTAGTAGCTGTGTGACCTTGGGCAAATTACTTAACCCTGTAGGCTTCAGTTTCCTCAAATGAGCAAATCTGACCTCAGGTATTTCATAGCTGTGTGTCCCCAGGCAAATCATTTAACTCTGCTGGCCTCAGTTTGCTCATTTGTAAACTGAGCTGGAGAAGGAAATGGCAAACTACTCCAGTGTTTTTGCTAAGAAAATTCCAAATTGATGGAACAACAACCTAGAGAGCAGAGATAGTTTTTAGCCTTTAATTTGGCTTTCAATGCCTATGCCTCTATTTCCAGATCAACTATTTTGCTTTTCAGGATACTAGTTTCCTTTTGCCATTTTTCTCCAACTTGCCTTATTTGATTTTCAAATTCCTTTTTGAGCTCCTCCATAGCCTGCATCCAATTCTCTGTTGTTTTTTTTTTTTTTGTTGTTGTTGTTTGTTTGTTTTTGAGGCTTTGCTTGATATTTCTTGGATCGCTTCCTCATCCACTGGTTCTGTTCTTTGGTCCTTACCCCCATAGAAGCTTTCCATTGTAGCTTTTTTTTTTTCTCTTCATACTCATTTTATTTACTTTTTTTCTTCCTTCCTATGGTCTATAGACTTGCCCCTCTGTTAATTTACTGAATCAGAGTGTTTGAGCTGTTCTTCCCTGAGGCCAAATCTTCTCTGTTCTCAATCCTTTGCTGGTATACTGGATTCAACTGGTTAACTAACTTGTTAAACTGGCCTGCCCTGGGGCAAATTCTTCACTGTAGCCAGCAGACTGAGAGTGTCCAGCCAGGTACCCCCCTGTGAAAGGGTGAATCTAGGACCTTTGCTGAGGCAGAGGAGCCAGACAGGGGCTTAGTAGGAGAAGGGACCCCCACTGAGCTGGGTTTTGTTGGGAAAATTTTCTCACTTACCCTTAGGCAGTCAGGCAGGAAGGTTCAGGTCCCATCTGGGTCGCCATAAACTGTGAGGGGGTGAAGGTAGGAGAACTGGAGGAATGGGAGGAATGAGAGAGGAAGGTAGAGGAAGGGAAAGGAAGATAGCTGTGCCCAGCCCTGGCAGGGGGAAATTGACCAGAGCCCTTCAGGGGCTTAAATAAAAGATCAGAGAGCAACTTTAGGGTTTAGAATAGCCAGGTTTTATTTAAATTAGAAAGGGGAAGGTCTAGGAAAAACTAGGAGATAGATAAAAAGGCACCCAGAGAGAGCTCAGGATCTGAAAGCCTTCAGGCTCCAGAGCAGACCCTCCAGGGTAGAGAGAGCTCCAGGGTACAGAGAAGGAAAAGGCGCCAAAACTCTCTCTTTTATACTTCCTCTGACAGCTCCCACAAAGGAAGTGGGAGTTGTCAGGGGAAGTTGTAGCAGAAAGTCCTGGGAGTTGTAGTCTTTCAGGGCTTACAACAATTTCAAATGACACCTCCCCTCCCCCCACCTTCCTCCCTGCCAGTCCTTCTTAGAGCCCTAGAGCACGTGTGGTAGGTCAGAGATGAACCCTTAGGCTAGTCTTTGCCTGAGTCTCACACAGTCAGCTTGTTCTTATTGCAGGTCTCTGCTGTGCTGGGTGGAGGAGGGTGCCTCCCTTTTCCTGTGAAAATAGATGGACTGTGCCTACCTTTGAAGTTGTTTTCAGTAGGAGAATCTTATGGCTTCTTCTTATTAGGTTTGGATTTCTTTTTTCTTTGAAGCGCTAATATGAATATTGGTTTGGAAGGATTGTTAGAGAGGTTGTAACTTTAGGTGCTCCAAAGCTGCCATCTTGGCTCTGACTTCCTTTAGCTTTTAATTTGAATCCATAATGTTGAACCCAGTGCTTGACATCTAGTAGACTCTTTTTTGTTTGTTTGTTTTTGTTTAAACCCTTAACTTCTGTGTATTGTCTCATAGGTGGAAGAGTGGTAAGGATGGGCAATGGGGGTCAAGTGACTTGCCCAGGGTCACACAGCTGGGAAGTGTCTGAGGCCAGATTTGAATCTAGGACCTCCTGTCTCTAGGCCTGACTCTCAATCCACTGAGCTACCCAGCTGCCCTTTAGTAGACTCTTAATAAGTGCTAGTTGGCTGACTAAAGTTATCCCCGGTTAAAATAAGAAGTATGGGGTGCCCTCTGGTATAGATTATTACCCACAAAGATGCTGGAGTGTGTATGATGGCAGTTGTACTCTCATGGACTCTACTGCCAGTGATAATTATTAGGAAACCCATGGGGAGGAGTGGATATTAGAAATAGGGATGTTTTCAGGTAAACACCTATGAAAAATCTCAAGAATGAACCCACATTGGCTATATGTCAGGGCATACTGTGTAGTTAGAAATCTTGAACCCTTGGACTCCATCTCCCAGAATTCTTTTTCTCACCCCAAAATTCCTTTTCCTCTCTTCCCCACATAGAATCCTTACATATTGTAAATAAGTTTGTTGTAACTCTGCCCTCTTGCTCTCTTCTCTTTTGACTGCAGCTGGTTTAGCTCCCTCTTTATTCTAGCTTTTTATTTTCCTTTACTTCAAGTTATTATTAATAAATCTTATTAAATACAATACTTGGAGATATTGTATATTAATTTTTATGCTTATGATGCCTACCCTCGCCCCTCTTCCAGATCCTGGTTGGCTTACTCATTTATTCTACTCTCCTCAGGGGGCATTGATTCACTTAGATTATTAATTTCTCTTCTTAAAATTGCACCTACTTATTGATTTGAACTGGCGTGGAGCCAGAGTGCCTCTAAAGTGTTTTTGTTTTCCAGTGTGAATTGCCCCCTGAACCACCTCCTTTGCTTCATGCTAAGGTAAGCCATTTCTCCATGTTTGTACCTAGGCTGAGCTGGTAAAATTAACCATGAAAAAAGGATGTGACAGTTTATAGTCTTTATATAGAAGGGGATCAATAAAAGCATATGAAAGTAAAGAGGGGGCAGCTAGGCAGCTCAGTGGATTGAGAGCTGTAAGATTAAAAATTAATATGCAATAACGCCAAGTATCATTTTTATAATATTTATTAATAATCACTTGAAGTAAAGGAATAAAATAGCCTGAGTAAAGAGGAGTTTACCTGTACTGTGTTTGTGGGAGAAGAGAGAGAGGGGGCAGGTTTACGTAAAACTTTATCTACAAAACGTAAGGACACAACATGAGGATGAAAGTAGGATTCTGGGAAATGAAGTCCAGGGTAAAAAATTCTAATTACACAGAGCCAAGTTTGAAGATGGGAGGTTCTGGGTTCAAATCTAGTCTCAGACACTTCCTTGCAGTGTGATCCTGGGCAAATCACTTAACCCCCATTGCCTAACCCTTCCTTACTGCTCTTCTGCTTTGGAATCAATATACATTGATTCTAAGATGGAAGGTAAGGGTTTTTTGTTTTTTTTTTAAAGTACAGCAACAAAAAGGAAGATAGAAAGTTAACAGGAATATATAGCCAGCATCGAATGTGGTAGAAATTGGCTTTTCCTGTTTAAGGTTCCCTTTCCCTTGTGGGCAATAGTCAAGACAAAAACTAGGGAAGTTCTGATGTCCTCATCATAGCAGCTGGGAATTGAGGGGATCAATAATGATCGCCAATCATTCTTACGCCTCTCAGTGCAGTAGTAACAGCATTGGTAACCATAAAAACAACAGCAATAGCCATCTTTCAGAGGTTTCTGTAGGAAATAATGGAGGAGGACAAACCCACAGATCCTGCTCAGAGCTCTTCCTTATAATGTCCACAGAGTCCTGCAATGGAGAATGAACTCTGAACTCTTATTCTCATTTGGCTCAACTCCTTCCAGCATCTTTCTCCCATATAGCTTCACCAAAACAACAACAACAACAACAACAACAACAACAACAAAAACATTCCATAAACTCCAGGTCCAAAATATCACCAGCTGATGGATTCTGGGTTTGTATCTCCATGGCAACTGGCTCATAGTCCTCCCTGGGGCCAGAAATTTTGCAGTCCCTTGCAGAAATCAGCTAGAGTATACTTGTAATTTCTAATTAGACAATGTAAGCAAAAACATCACAACATTAAAATAATGAAGATTAATTTCCTGGCATCTCAGGTAGTCATCTCACATTGTTGAAAATAAATATGCAACATATACAATAGGAACAGCACAATATAACACATCCCTTAGAAGTATGCTTTAGTGATTCAGTGTCCAAATTATATACCGTACATCCCTCACACAAGCAAAGAATAATTTCCAGCCCGCCAGCCAAAGTAAAACTGGCTAGCTATAACAATATCAATACATTTATTAGGAATAAATGTTAAATCTAATCATTAGTGTATATGCAAATAAATAGTAAGTGAAACAGTTAACAAACAGATACTACTATACTACAAACATAACAAGGAAATAAGAAAATAAATATAGCAAAATACTAAAATGAGAATTACTCAGATATGGAATAATTGTTATGCATTGATAAGCATGTATAATTTAATTCAAGGCACACTTTAGATGGGCATTCTCTGTCTTGTCGCCTGGATTTATGTGTAACTATTTCTTCTAGTTCAATTATAATACCATACATTTGTTTAGAGCAGGAATTTGAAACCTCGGAGTGAAATTTTTTATTTTTGCATTTTAATAACTATTTCACTGTAATCATTTTCCTTGTAATCTTTTATTTTATGCATTTAAAAACATTATTTCTAGAAGTTTAATAATCTTCACCAACCTGTCGAAGAGTCCCAGAACACAAAACAGAGTAAGTGCAGAATAGATAAAGAACTAGACCTAGAGTTTGGAGGATCAGGGTTCAAATTTGGCTTCAGATACTTTCTTTTTTTTTTTTTTTTAACCCTTGTACTTCGGTGTATTGTCTCATAGGTGGAAGATTGGTAAGGGTGGGCAATGGGGGTCAAGTGACTTGCCCAGGGTCACACAGCTGGGAAGTGGCTGAGGCCAGATTTGAACCTAGGACCTCCTGTCTCTAGGCCTGACTCTCACTCCACTGAGCTACCCAGCTGCCCCTCAGATACTTTCTATCTGTGTGACCCTGGGCAAGTCCCTTAACCCTGATTGCATAGCCCTTGCCCTTCTGCTTTAGAGTTGTTACTAAGGCAGAAAGTAAGGTTTTCTTGGTTTTTTGTTTTTAGACAAAACAAAAGAAAATAGATTGAGAAGTCCTGGTGTAGAACTTGATGAAATAGGTCAAACTTCTGTAATTTGCTGCCTTTTCTGTTCCTATATCTGAGCTGTTAATTGGAATAGATTTATAACTATCTTCATTATTATAGACATAGGCCTATTTTTCTAAATCTGTACTTGTTAACATGCCAGGCTAGTTTTATTGGTTGGGTCTACACCCGAGGAGGCTCTCTATCTGAAATTTTGTGGGTAAGAAAGGACTTGTCTGTAGGTTCAGTTCTCTTGCCTTATCTAAACTGGGTTTCCATTTTATTTGAGGCAGGGTTGTTAGGGAATAATATCCAATTTCTCCTTCATTGGAAACAACACCTTGAAAACTTCTATGTGGTTCTAAGAATCTTTATATAACTGGTGGATGTTTTCTTTTGCTCAGACTCTGTTGAGGTAAGTGTCTATTACTTTTTTCTGCCTCATAAGAAAGTCCTACAAATTCTTTTATGTATGAAAAGTGGTGTTCTTGATAGGAAGGAAGGATAGAGGCATTTATTAAGCACCTACTATGTGCCAGACATTATGCTGTGTTTTAAAAATATTACCTACCTTGGTCCTCACAACAATCCTGTGCGATAAATGTTATTATTATATCAATTTTATAAATGGGGGAAATGAGGCAGACAGAGGTGAAACAGCATGCCCAGGGTCACATCATTAGTGTCTGAGGTCAGATTTGAACTCAGGTTTACTTGAGTCCAAGTTCAGCACTCTATCTGCTGTGCCACCTCCATGCCTCTAGCAGTCAGGGCTCCCTCTACTCTTTGGGGCTCTTTAAAGGCAAGCTGTCAGTCCTTCAACATCTTTGTACAGGTTCCTTTTCCATTGATTTGATAACTTGTTTTTCTCTCAAGCACCAGAGGTTCTCAACAAAATTTTGTCTCTTTGTTGAAGGTCTTGACAGTACACTTGAGCATCATTTTATCATTTATTTCTGTTGCGTCTCTTCTGAGCAGAAGTTGCACATAATTAGTGGATATCTTTCAGCTTCCCTCCCTGTGGGGCAACATATTGGTATACTCATTTCCTTTCCTTCATCTCAAACTCCAAAATACAGGTCAATAGACAGGCTCTCATTGAAACCTAAGAAAATAGGGTACAAAGTCTATGACACCACCCATGATGGAAATTGTAATAATTAAAATTATGAGGCTATTAGTAGCTTTATAACTTTATTAAATCAAAGTAATAGGAGTAGTAAAGAGAGGGAAAGGTAGGAAAGAGAGAGTTACTTAATTTTCTTATCTATTGGCCACCATGATGGATTAAAGCTAACTTCCAATAAGGGTTCCTCAGCTCTCCACGATCCAGCCAGAAGACCCCCAAAGACCACTTATAAGCTCTTTTCTCCACCCACTAGCTTTCACATGTCACATCTTAGGAACCAATCATAGTTTCTTAATTTGTTTGGGCCACCCAGGGGGGCAGTGCCTGTGGGATCAGTTTCTTGTCTTGTTGGTTCTTTAACTTCCTTTCTCTGAGGGCTTATCTATACCTGAATTTACTCAGTGGTTTTTGACCTCTAGAGGATGATGTTAAAAAAAAAAAAAGGTGGCATAATGGAGAGAGAAACCTAACATCTTAAAATCAATACCAAGTATTGGTGCCAAGGCAGAAAAGAACGGTAAGAATGAGGGAATTGGGGTTAAGTGACTCGCCCAAGTAAGGCTAAGAGTTTAAAAAAAAAAAAGTAGCACAGCTTGGCAATGCCTTTTTTTTTTTCACTATTGTTGAAGGGGAAAAGAATAAACATTTATATGGCATCTACTATGTGCCAGACAACTGTGCTTCATTACTATCATCACATTGGACACAAAGTTTTATACTTCTTATTGCTATCCAGTATGATCTCGGGTCAGAAACATTTGTCTCTTAATAAGGCTCAGGTTCTCTGTGTCCAAAGTCATCGTGTAAAGCTTTCATGGCCACCGAGTAAGTTCTGGGTAGCACCGATTGCCTCCTGGTTTCATGTGCAAGATCTGTCATCGTCTGGTATTGCACATCATTGCATTAACTCCAACTTCTGTCATTGTCTCATCAGTAAGAAATCTGGTCACTGCATCATTCTCTTGCTTCTTGGCCTGTGTCAGTTTTTTGTCTCTTATTAGGCATCAGTCCTACAGATAACTGAGCTAAGAAGGCTGGTACTAAATCATAGACTTAGAGCAGGAAAGGATCATAGATTCATTTAATTTCAAGTCAAAAACCATTTTAAAGTTCCTATTATTGCATATGCTAAGCAAAGACGAAATGGAAACATTCCCTGCCCCCAAGGATCTAACAGTATAATGGTGGGCATAATGGATACAAATAAGAGATACACAATATATATCATATAAATGAAGGGAGACAGTAACAGCTGGAGGGGTCGGGAAAACCTTTGATAGCAGACAACCCTTTCACCTAGCCTTCAAGGAAGCTAGAGATTCTAAAAGGTAGAGACAGAGAGAACGTTTCAGGTTGAAGGACAATCTGTGCCAAGGATGGGAGGTGAAAGCCATGAATGAGGAGCAATAAGTACACCATTTTGGCTGGGACACAGAAAATGGGATGGAGAAAAATATGAAATCAGTCTGGATAGATAGGTTAGAGCCAGATTATGAAGGGTTTTATAGGCTAAAATGCCTTTCTATTTTATATTAGAGATTATAGGGAGCCATTGAATATTTTTTTAAACCCCTATTTTCTGTCTTAGAATCAATACTAAGTATAGGTTCTAAGGAAGAAGAGCAGCAAGGGCT
Organism: Gracilinanus agilis; assembly: GCF_016433145.1. Classification (NCBI taxonomy): domain Eukaryota; kingdom Metazoa; phylum Chordata; class Mammalia; order Didelphimorphia; family Didelphidae; genus Gracilinanus; species Gracilinanus agilis. Next base: position 139,313,678 of record NC_058131.1, on the reverse strand, counting down.
AAGCAACAAGGGTTAAGTGACTTGATCAGGGTCACACAGCTAGGACGGCCTGAGACCAGTTGAACCTAGGACCTCCTATTTCCAGGCTTGGCTATCAATTCACAGAATAACATAGCTGCCCCTGAAGATTCTTTTCTTCCCTTTTTTTGTTTTTCCCACAGAAGATTTTTGAATGAAGGAATGACATACTCAGAACTGTGCTTTAGGAATATCAACTTGGTGGCTGTATAGGGGCTGGCATCAAAAGAAGAGTTTCTGGAAGCAAGAAAGGGATTTAGGAAGTCAAATGAGAAACGATAAGAATATAAATAAGGAAGGTAGCTGTGAGTGGAGAGAAGGGCACTAGTTTGAGTTAGGTTGTCGGAATTAGAATCATCAATACTCAAGAAATTATTGAATTTGGGCAGTGAGGGAGAATGAAGAGTTGAAGATGGTTCTGAGGTGACTTGGAGTTTGGTGGTACTCTCCAAAAAAAAGGTAGATTTTGGGGATAAAGATTGTTTTGGACATACAGAATTTAAGATATAGGACATCTGAGGGGAGATGTCTAGAATGTGACCGGGAATTGGATCAAGGAATGATGGAATTCAGAGCTTGGAGAGACCTCAAAGATAACCTTGTCTAATAGCTTTATATCAAGTTGACTGACTAAAATTATCACAGGTCAGGGAAAGCCTCAATTTTCACAGCTATAAAATGAAGAGGTTGAACTATGTTGGAATATATCAGTGGTTCCCAAACTTTTTTGGCCTACCGCCCCCTTTCCAGAAAAAATATTATTTAGCCCCCTGGAAATTAATTTTGTAAAAATTTTAATAGCAATTAATAGGAAAGATAAATGCACCTGTGGCCATCACCGCTCTCCTGGATCACTGCAGCACCCACCAGGAGGAGGTGGTGCCCACTTTGGGAATCATTGGAATATATGGTCTCTAACATCCCTTCCAATTCTAAGTCTTTGATTCTGTCTTCTATTAATTCTCAGTTAATAGAAATATTCCGGTGGGCCTTTCCCATGTTAGATCACTAATGGTTTTCCTCTAAATCTTGGATTATGAGCTTCTCGAGGACAGAGGCTGTTTTTTTGCCTTTCTTTTCACTTAACATGGTGCCTGGCATATCCTGGGTGCCTAACAGATGTTTATTGACATTTGTTGATTGACTTTAGTGCAGGGCTCCTCTTTAGAGCAATTGTTTCTAGCTACAGGCAGCTTCCTTACCTGTAGATCTAAAATACAAAGAATGAATTCCTTATATTTTCATTTTGATGCTAAAATGCTCTGTCTGAATGCAGATTGGATCCGCTTGTGCCTTTGCGTGTATCTCTGTGTCAGTGTACCCGAAAAGTCTAAAGTGGCTAAAAAGAGGAAAGAAAAAAATAGAGATCTAATTAAATCTGCAAAACAGGTCGACAATGACAAATCACGTCCCTGACTCTGTAGCAATTACTGGCCTCCTCTCCCTTCCCTGGGAGTACTCGGCTGTTGCCATGGAGGACAGGAAATCCTGAGTCGGCCTCAGCTCGGAAAACACTGGAAACTCTCCCACTGTAAATCACAACAATCTTTGTGCCGAGAAGCGGCTGTTTGCACACACTGTTTTTCTAAAGTCTGGTTTTTGTCGGCAACTTAATTTTCACCTCCTTGCCCTGTGTGAGGCTATAATGCCCTTGCTGCATGCCAGGCAGAGGAAGGATAAGTTTGAGGCAGAATGGGGGCAGATTTTGGGTGGAGGGGAAGAAAGAAGGGAAAGAGGAAGGGTGAGAGGAGGGGGATGGCTCCCTGAAACAGGGGAAGGAGAGGGACAGGAATCAAAGTAAATGCCTTATAGTATGTCCCTGGAGGAAGGTCCTCTCCAGATGAGAAATCTGGGAGCTGGAATCAGATGGGTTCTTTAGCTACGGATATAGTTCCAACCTACCCTTTAAAAATGTGGCGGATAGCCGATAGTCTTTATCATCGAAGATCAAATATCTGACCAACAGTATATCTTGGTGGTTAAATATAGGGGAGGAAATGCACTTGGCCAGTCAGCCCAGGCAGAGCTACTGTTCTGTCTCAGGGTTTAGTTTTCTTTCATGCTTCCTGTCAACAGAGAGCAGTGCAGGAACTAGAAGTGGAAGTTACTTTATTCCAACTTTTCTTACTGTACAGAAGAAAAAACTGAGGCTAGCGTAGCTTACTGATGATTTACTAATTACTAGGGCTAAGATTGAACCAAGGTGTTTTGATTCTTAAATCTAGGGCTCTTTCCCTTATACCATGGAATAAAAGGAACAGATTCTCCTAGATCAGGAACCTTTTAGAGATGGAGTGCTGGTGTCCCACCCCAACCCCAGATGAAGTGCCATTCCCCCTCCAGAGACCAAGAGCTGTGTCCCACCCCCCTCCCCTTGCTCTTGCCCCCAACAGTCCCACCCCACCCTTACCCCAGACAGGGGAGGGAGGAAGAGCTTCTGCAGGGTAGAAGGTGGGTGATGAGAGGAACATGGAGAGGAGGAAGGGAGTGGCCCAAGTGCTCTGCTCCCCTCCAGCTCTGCACCACTGTGAGCTCTGCTCCCCTCAAATCTAGTGCTTCTCCAACCCCACCACAGGAATCACCTTTACCACAGACTCTGCCCTGCACCCTCACGCAGCATGTGGGACCCCTGCACTCAGCGCCTTACCCCAGACAGAGGACGGAGGAGGCGCTTCCACTGGGCTGCTGAACAGAACCAGGAAAACAGTCCATAAAAGAACAAGCCAACGATGTAAAGAACAACTTTGAAAAATTTAATTCTAATTGATGCAGTGTCCAACCCTGTCTCTAGAGGACCTACAAAGAAATATCATATTCGTCTCCCAGCAGAGAGGTGATGGTCACAAAATGCAGAAAGAGGCATATAGCTACCACATGGGATTCATTCAGCTTGATTATTCTTACTTGTGACAAGGGATCCCTCCTTTTTATTTTATATTGGGGTAAGTTGGGGGCATGGGAGAGGTTAGCAATTTTGATGTCTCCCAAAAGAGACCCATCAATATATTTTTTAAAAGGCAGAGAAGACAACAAAAGAATTTCTAGAAGGAAGTACAGAAAAGTAGGGCTGTTTAAAAAGCAATGGGAGGAATTTGTCTTTTTTTTTTTTTTAACAAAAAGCAAGTGGTTTGAAATGGAGATTTATAGTTTCATATATAATTCTCTTGGTGTTCTGCCAAATATATGGAAATACACTTTTTGAATGTTAAAGTTCAGAATAAAGAATTTAAGAGCACTGGTCATGTTGGAGGGAGTAGTTTTGTTTGAATGACAAGGTTAGAAGCTAGATGAGCCTGGAGTCAGGAAGAGCTTTGTTCCAATCCAGCCTTAGATACCTACTTGGGCCAGTCATTTAAACTCTTTGCCTCAGTTTCCTCAACTATAAAATGGGGATAATAATTGTACCTACTTCCAAGGATCAAAAGAGATGACATTTAGAAAGCTCTTTAGCATTGTTTCTTTCTTTCATGGAGAAAAAAGCATGGGATTAAGTATACACTCAACAGGGTTCATCTTGGCCAGGAGAAGAATCACCTCTTTGTCAAAGACTAAGGCAAAGGATGAGAGAACCTGACCCGATATCAAAGGGTTTGGAGAGGAAGAAAAAGGGAAAAGAGGGTGCCCACGATGAACTAGCCCACATTTTCTTAGTAAAGCAATGGGCAAGGTTGATGGTGGAAAGAGTGGAAGAAGGAAACTGTGCAGGAGTCCTGGAGAGGGAAGAGAAGGTTTATAATAGCTTCTCTGGAGAATGAGATAAGGAGTCAAATAGTGAGGGAGCTGAGGTTAGATAACAGGAATCTGTACTGCCCTCCCTCCACCTGTGTCCAGCACCTAGTGAAAAGGAGAGGAAGAGGTAGATGAGGGAAGCACAGAGGCAAGAGATGTGAGGCAATAGGACAAAGCCAGTCAGGATGGAGGAGAACATGGGGTAGAACTGGGAGGCTAAGTAGGAGGGTAAAGAGGGTAGGAGAGGGACAAAAGAGTCGAGGACAGTGTCGGGTCAAACTGTTTCCCTGTTGGGTTGAGTTTGGAGAAGGGAGAACATGCAATCAGAGCCAGGGGGATGGGCTGAGAAACCATGGAAAAAGGAAGGCATTGGTGGTTTCCATGGGGGCAAGGAATTGGTTGAGGAAGAATGTGGTGGAATACTAGAATGCTGTGGTTATTGAGGAGAACATTAGAGTTCCAGATTATGGAAGTAAAATGCTAGTCAGTGATGGCAAGAGCTAGTGTATGACCTTTTCTAGGAGGGCAGCTGGGTGGCCCAGTGGATAGAGTGCTGAGCCTGGAGTCAGGAGGACCTGAGTTCAAATTCAGCCTCAGCCACTTCCTAGCTATGTGACCCTGGGCAAGCCATTTAACCCCCATTTGCCTTAGTTCCTCATCTGGAAAATGGGCTGGAAATGGCAAATCACGCTAGTGTCTTTGCCAAGAAATCCCAAATGGGTTCACAAAGAATCAGACCTGACTGAACAATGAAATCTGTGGCTTTGGTGGAGTGAAGGAACAGATCGTGGGCTGAAGAACTGAGAGATTAGGGATTTGGGGATAGAATATTAAAATCCAGTAGTTTAAAGGCAGAAGTTGAGAAGAACTCTGTTTATTAACAGTTTTCCTTGGCCTCTGACCTAAATCTGCTTCTCTGCAGTTTTACTCATTTTTCCTGGTTCTTCCCCCTGGAGCAAAGTCACTCCCTGATTCCCTGCTTCCCTCTCTCCCTCACTCCCTCCCTTAATATGAAGTGCTTTCTTTGTGTCTGCTGAGCCCTAAGTGCTGGGTATGACAAAGACCAAAGCAGAACAATCTCTTCCTTTAAGGAGATTCTATTCTAATGGGGAGATAACATACATATATATGTATCCATACACGAGTGTTTCTTGTATGTTTGGGTAGATATTTAAAAAAAGAATATATATATACAGAGAGGAGAATATATATATATATAAAAGAGAGGAGACACAAAAGCTACAAATTACAAAAACAGTATCCATATATATATATATGTATATATGCATATATATATATATATTCTTCTCTACATTAAATATCCCCAGTACTTTATTTAGGTGTGGCATGATCAAAGTTCCCTTCCACATACATCAGCCTCCTAAATGATCCGCCCTCACAGCCACCACCAAAGACAAATGTAGTTCCCACAGTTGTATAGAAACCCACATTCCCTAGAAGGATGTTTTAAGCCCTCTCAGAAATACCTTCTGATTGAACACTACCCATTTCAGATCATTACTCTGCATCTGTGTGCTTTTATTTGCATTCTTCTTCTACGTACATGGCCATAGACACTACAGGTGTCTATTCTTATCCCATTTTACAGATGAGGCAAATGACTTATCCATGGCCACATGGTAATAATATTAAGAATGAACATTTGAAAAGCACTTACTATTTGCTGGACACAGTGTCAAGTACTTTACATATATCTCCTTTGATTCCTACAACAACCCTGGGAGGTAGATTCTATTATTATTCCCATTTTACAGATGAGGGAATTGGGGCAGAGAGGTAAAGTGACTTATCCAGGGTCAGCTCTAGTGTCAAGGAAAATGGGGAGGGGAGAGTTTCTTCTGTTGGGGTGAACAGTTCCTCATCCAGACTTTGTATTCTATGTTCCCTAAACCAAGACCTAGACATAGATGTGACCGCTGAGATCATTAGAATGGAGAGATTAGCAATATTGATGATCCCCAAAAGAGAGTTATTTGATATGTTTTTTTAAATGGTGCAGAAGAGAAGAAAGGATTTTTCAGAAGGAAGCATAGAAAAATAGTTTAAAAAGTAACATGTGGATTTATGTCCTTTGAAATTTATTTATTTTAAAGCAAGTGGTTTGAAATGGAGATATATGGTTTCACATACAATCTTTTGGTGTTCTGCTAAACCATGTATGGCTGGGAGGCAGGTTGCCGCCTTACAAAACACAGCAATAAAATGGAAGCTCATAGAGAGAAAGTGGAGCAAACAAACTTTTTTTTGAGGGAAGACATGCACACTGAACAAGGGCAGTTAGGTGGCATGATGGATAAAATGCTGAGCAGGGAAGAGGTATCTTCATGTGGTGGGCATCAGGTTCCCCCCACCACATATACCCCAAATTCCTAGAGAGACCACAGGTCAGAGATGACCTGAGGAATTCACCTTCGCAGAGCTGGTGGCTGAACCAACAGAGGATCCTCTGCCCTTGGCTCTGGATGTAGTTACACTATCTTGACATCTTATGATCTCAAACATCACTAGGCTTCTCCAGACAGGCAACTTCTTCACCTTTATGATCAGGATGTCATAAACGATGTATGCTTATGTTTAAGACCCCAGACCCAAAGGCATTATTATTATTATTACCTATTCTCCCTTGATTGCCCCACCTTTGTTCCCATTGTTCATCCCTCTTCCCATCTTTCCTCTCCAAGTCACATAGACCCCAACACTTTAGGATATAAAAATCTGAAACTTTTCTCTCTTCAGGGAGGTAGTTGGTCCTTCACTCTGCCTCCCTCCCATTCAACGTAAATAAAACACTCCATTTTTAAAGGGTTTCCATCAGAGTCTGTCATTCTTGAAAGGATATCCTCCCTGACCAGAGATTAATCTCCAGCCCCCCACAACATTCCTAAATTCAAATCTGGCCTCAGACACTTATTAGCTGTATGACTCTGGGCAAGTCATTTAACCTTGTTTGCTTCAGTTTCCTCCTATGTAAAAGGAGCTAGATAATGTATAGTTAGAGATTTTGTACCTTGAACTACATTACCCCAAATTCCTTTCTGTCTTACCTAGAATGCTTTTCCCTTTGTCCACCTTTGCGTGGTCATGTTTGTATAAGTTCTGAGGCTCTGCCTCCTTTCTCTCTTTTCTCTCTTGAGCAGGCTGGGTTAGATAGCTGTCTTACTTTAATTGTTATTAATAAACTTTAAAAATATAATACTTAATTATTGGATATTAATTTTAATCTCTACAACAAGAAAAGGGCAAATTGGTCCATCTCTTCCAAGAATGGACCCTCAAATGGGGGTCCCAAAGAGTCAGATATGACTGAAACAACTAAACAAAAACTCATTGAACCATGGAAAGATTAACATAGTTCAGACCATTGGGATATTAATTGGAATTAGACACTCAACCTGGATCAAGCAGGGTTTTTGAAAGGGTTCTTTTCTGAGTCAAATTGGAGCAGGCGTGGGGGGGAGGTAACTGGGAGCTCAGACCTGTGGGGTGGCACTGGGTTTGGTACTGGTGTTGACTCATTGAGGTCGGTGGGGTGGAATCACAAGAGCATTGTCTGCTAATTATAAAAGGACTTTGGACTGGACTTTTGGTCTTACTCTGATGAGGTGACTGAGTTTTTTGAGCCTCCTTAGAGTTATTTTATTTAGCTGGTTGTGGAGGCTACTGTATTCCTTGAAGCAGATCATTTCCATCTTTTGATTATTTGTGATTCTGGCTCTTGTTTCATCCTTAATGCCCTCTAGATGAATTTTCTTACTTGTATTTCCCCAACGAGTTTCCTTTAACTGGTTTTATCCCCCTATAGTAGGAGCAATATCTTAAATTCCTGCCCCATGTAGATTAGGCTAATGTTTCCTTGTGTCAACCTGAAAAATAAATCATAACTGTTAGAGCAGTAATTGAGAACAGGCCTTTAATCAGAGCCAACCACCCTGGGATGACCATAATCTCAGGAAAGAACTCTAGTAATCTAATTACTAGGAATTTCCACTGAACTGAAGAAAGTGATGTACTTTTATAGCTTTCTGGAGAGTGGGAAGGGCTTAGACTAGACCTCCCAAGTTCTGGGTAGAAAGTACTAGCCACACACAATCCAGTGTAACAGACTTTACAATACTAGCAGCAATGCAATGGCCCAAGACAACACTGAGGAATTTATGAGAAAGAATGTTATCCACATCTAGAGAAAGAACCGTGGGAGCAGAAACACAGAAGAAAAACATATGATCAATCACATGGTTCGATGGGTACATGACTGGTATTTTAATGTTAAACAAGCACTCTATTGCAAATATGAATAACATGGAAATAGGTTTTGAACAATGTATAACCCAGTGGAATTGCTTGTCAGCTCCAGGAGGGAGAAGGGAAGAGGAGTGGGAAAATCATGAATTATGTAACCATGGAAAAATATTCTAAATAAATAAATTTTTAAAAAAGAAATTACTAGCCACAGTCTAAGGTGGATGGTAGTGGCCTAAATGCGCTAATCCAAAGGTAGGGTGATTGGACCAGTGGATAGAGCACCAGGTCTAGAGATGGGAGGTTCCAGGTTCAAATTTGACCTCAGACGCTTCCTTGTTGTAGGACTCTGGGCAAACAAGTCATTTAACCTTCATTTTCTAGGCCTTACTACTCTTCCATCTTGGAACCAATATACAGCATTGATTCTAAGATAGAAGATAAGGATTTTAAATTAAAAAAAAGATAAGCCATCACTTAAAAGGTATTGAAACTGACTTTTGAAATTTAATTTGTTTTGAGGACTAAAGATATTCATTTGGTCTTGGTGGCATTAAAAAAAATGGTGGAGGGGGCAGCTGGGTAGCTCAGTGGATTGAGAGCCAGGCCTAGAGATGGGAGGTCCTAGGTTCAAATCTGACCTCAGACACTTCCCAGCTGTGTGACCCTGGGCAAGTCACTTGACCCCCATTGCCTACCCTTACCACTCTTCTGCCAAGGAGCCAATACACAGTATTGACTCCAAGACAGAAAGTAAGGGTTTAAAAAAAAAAATGGTGGGTTTGTGGTTACTTGAGTATGAAAAGTACTTGAGGGGTTCCAGCTGCTTCTTCATGCTTGATCCACATCATGAAGGTCAACATAGGAATAAGGGAGCTGCTTTAAGCTCAATGGACAGTGTTCTTTATGAATAGGCAGCTAGATGGTGCAGTGGAAAGATCATTGGATACAGAGCTACACTCAGGAATACCTGGGTTTAAATCCTGCCTCAGATCCACATTAACTTCCTGACTGTGGGTGAGTTGTTAGCCTCCATCAGCCTGAGTTTTCTTATCTGGAAAATAAGGATAATAATAGCACGTACATATCTTACATGGTTATTGTGAAGATCAAATAAGATAATGTGTTTTTATCTCTGCCAGCCTTAAAACACTATATAAATGCTAGCTATTATTACAAAAAGTTTTTTGAATATCATTCCCCTGCTATGGTGAAGTAAATCTCCTATTAATAAAATGTCAGATCTTTTATTTATTTTAAAATAAAAAAAATTTTTTAGACTCTTTCCTTCTGTCTGAGAATTGATACCAAGTATTGATTCCAAGGCAGAATAAAGGAAAGGGCTAGGCAATTGGGGTTAAGTGACTTGCCCCAGGGTCACACAGCTAGGAAATATCTGAGGCCAAATTTGGACCTGGGACTTCCCATCTACAAACCTGGCTTTAAATGTCAGATCTTTTCCAATTGTTTCATTTCATTCCAATATTGAATCTGAGATACCAGATTGGAATGTAGTTGTTGGTTTTAGAATGGAATGATCTCCTTGAAATCAGGGATGGCCAATGCAGAGGAAAGGGAGTCTGGAAATAGTGGCATCTGAAAGAGTTAAAAATGTAGGCTTTTGACTAAATATGAGAATTCTAAAGTAATAATGTGGTCACTGATTTAAAAATATTATAGCTTAAGTCAAAATGACTTTTAGCAGCTTTATTTACAAAGAGGTAGAAAGAGTGAAAGTGGGAAAACGTAGATAAAGAGGCAGATTCTAATAATCCTACCAGCCCTTCTTCTGAGAAGCCAGGTTCAGCCCTGGAAGGGCTTCATCAAGTCTGATCTCCACATGGATTTCTCAGTAAGCCTTAGCCAGAGGTTCTGATGGTATCTCCAGCCAGAGTTCCACCACTGCAGCCTCCTCCAAAGTTAAGGCAGGAATCTCAGTCACTTACCCAGAAAGCTCATCCAGGATCCAGGAAAAAGGTCTCCTCCAAGCCAAGGCAGGGATCTCTGGAATCAATCTCTCCAAACACCAGGAAGAGAATGAATGCTAGACCATGTTGGTCTCTTTTTATGCCCCTTTTTTTCATGTCACTTCCTGTCATTTCCTGTCATTCCCCCTTCTTCACAGAAACCAATGTTAACTTAGAAAAAATGCGGGACTATTAAATAGTCATAAAACCACTCTTTAATCAAGGGAAAGGGGGATGAGGGCTACTTGGCCTCTTATGCAGAGCTGCGCCTTGTGCAGAGTCTAAAGGAACACTGCTTCACTCTGCTCCCTGATCCCCCTGGGAGTGCCACTGCACTAGATGACCACTCCTAGGGACAAAGGAAATTGGAGAACTTATATACCTTTTGGGAAGATCCAGGGGCTGGGGAAGATGATTGACATTATACAGACAGGATACAATCAAGCTAGAGAAAGGGATCATAGCCAGAGGCTAGGGTGTAAGGGAAAGGGACTGCTTACACAAAGGATACTAAAGGAATGGTCCCTGCCCAGGTAGTCTTCCTGGGTAAGGGTCTCAGATACAATGGGGAAGACTACCTAGGACAAAAGGGTATTTAGCATTTACCCTGGGGTCCATTATTCAGTCTGCAACTGCTAGCCTGAGATTCCCCTCAGGGTGGATTCCCACGGGAACAGGGAACAAGCACAAGCTTTGGGGGTCTTCAACCTACAAACTATTTCTAAACTTGGGGTTCATCATACCTCACTAAGCTACAAGTTTGGGAACTCTAGATTCCATGTCGACACCAATGACAGTCTTTTAATTTGTCTAGCACTGCCTAAGGTTGGGGTTGGGGCGGGGGTGGGGGGAAGCAATAGCCTTTGGAAATATGAGTTTATTCTAGTAAGTGACTTATGAACTCTCATACTAATGGTAAGTAGGGGTATTTAAGTTCTTGATCTCATTAGCTAAAAATAGAGAAGGGGAGAGTTAATCCCATCTTCACAATCCCCCCTGTGATTCTTTGGGAGACTAGTCTCCCCAGTGAATCATTGAACATAACTAGCTTATCCCTCTAAAGATTTTCTAGCTAAAGTTACATACAATATTGCACTTTCTAAGAGGAAACTACAATAGTTGGAGAAAAGAGGGAAATAGAAGAGAGAGTGAGCAAAACCAATGTTTGCTAGATGCATTGACAAAAAGTCAATTAGGGGGCAGTCCCCTTTGGCATTAGAGTTTACAATCAGAATAAATGATATGTTCAACCCCCTTCAGTTCAACCAATTACCTCCCAAAGTTCATTCTGGATCTTCTGATGCAGTGTAGGTTTCTTTATGGCACTTTCTTCAAACAGTTCACTTTCTTGATTCGAGGAGTCAGTGAGCTTCTTTTCCTGAAATTTCTTTCAAAAATTTTTTAAGTCTTGAATTTTACAAAAATTATACACTGGGGAAGCTGGGTAGCTCAGTGGAGTGAGAGTCAGGCCTAGAGACAGGAGGTCCTAGGTTCAAACCCGGCCTCAGCCACTTCCCAGCTGTGTGACCCTGGGCAAGTCACTTGACCCCCATTGCCCACCCTTACCAATCTTACACCTATGAGACAATACACCGAAGTACAAGGGTTTAAAAAAAATTTATACACTACTACTTACCTTGATGCTTCCCATATGGACTTTGGAGGATTAGTTAATAAATTGTGGCCCTTCAGCAATTAGAGAATAGTGGACTTACCTTAGCTGAACTGTATCCTGAAGATAGTCAACGGTAAGTTTATTGGATATATATAATTTTTGTATTTGGGAGTGATAATAAATTCCAGGCCAGGCTCACCAATGTTTTGGCACTTGGATCTTTCAAACTGGTCATTTAAGCCTTCTCTATGTTTTTTTTTTTAATCTCTTTTTGTCCCTTTGGCAGACTAGTGAAGCTTATGAACACTTTTTCAAAATAATGTTTTTAAACATATATATAACAAAAAGCAGAGGATTATAAAGGAAACCGATTATATTATCAAAATATTAAAAAAAAAAACAGGTTCACAGAAACTCCAATTAAGAATCTTAGTTAAAGGATTTCCTTAGAACTCAAACTTTATCTTTGAAACCACAGAGAGGTATTGAAATTTTAAGATGGGGAGTATTTTCTTTAGCAGAAAAAGACTGCCCTTCTCCTGCTGGGACCAGATGGATTTGTATTACTAATGGTCATCACCTAATTACCTTGAGGAAGTCTACTGAATAAGAAAGCCAGGGGCTCTAGGGAATTATCTGTAATGTAAATTTGAAATCTTTGTGTCTTTCTAGCTGCAAAGAAATGGCTTTTGTCAGTAGGACCTTAGTGAGAATTGTATGTGAATGGAGAAAGAACAAGAGCTCTTTGGTTTTGAAAACACTGTGCAGAAGGAACTGCTGAGACTTTTAAAATAGCATTTGGGAGGCTCTTAGGAGCTTTGCCATGTGGACTAGTTGGGATTTTCTGGTGCATGGCATTGGGGAAGACATGTACTTGATCTTCCCCAGAATCTCTGAGTTTCCCAGGATAGAAGCAATGGGCAAAGGCATCCCATGACAAGGAGGATATGTATCAATTTTTAAAGTTTAAAAAGAGACAACTTCTTCTCTTTTTCTAAATTATGAATATGAATTTCTCTGTCTCCTTTTCTTTGGCTGTTGGTCTGTATCTGTCCTTCTCTTCTCCAACTTCCAGGGAGGAGTAGGTGAGGAACTTCTAAGAGCCCAGCCTCCATGTACTTTCCCCAACCTTAACAGATCTAACTAGTGATGGCTTCTACATGGCAGATAAAACTGAGAATTTTCTTGCCTTGTGTTCTTTCCCTGAGTATATTTGAGTGAGTGATCCTGTACTGGACTCCTAGTCTTGAGGCAGGAATCCACCTTATGAGTTTGTCTACCTGGAAAACTACAGAACTAACAAAGTAGGAGATTACAGTTGAAAAAACCAAGCAGAGCCAGTAGGTTCTGGATTATAATCTAGGAAGACACATTCAGAACTGCTGGGTTGAGACTTCTACTGAACTAAAGAAAAGGGGTTGCTTAAATAGATTTTAGGAAAATGGGTGGGGGCAACAGAAAGATTTCTTGCCTTTCACAAAAGCTTGGGAAAGATGCAAATAGCTAGTCACCTAAGCTTGGGAAAGACTCTATAGCCAGAGGCTAGAGTGATGGAATGGTGCTTAAGGTTTGATTGACTTCTTTAACTAAGTCCTGGGAAAGAGGCAAAACCAATTCATAGTTAATTCAGTCATTGTCATGCGAATTCTTTGTTTTAACACTCTAGGGAAGAGTCTGGGAAAAAGTCAATCTGGAGATTCCTTGAAGAAAATGCTGTCAAGTTTGAGAAGTCAGAAGCTCCTGGGTCCCTCAGTGAGGGATGATTGTGCCAACCCAATACTTTCCTGAGCAACCGGACTAGAATTGAATTGAGTGAGAGAGAACACCAGAAGAAGAAGTATAAGTGATATTTTTATTAAATTCTTCTCAGCAGAACTGCATGCATTCAGAATTCCTCTCCTAAGAAAAGGAGTCCACCAGCTACAGGATAGCTAACTTTTTTATTGCTCAAAACCAACATATCTCAGGGGGGAAGGATGTAATAGTCGATTCCTGGAGTAGGCATAGGGCTCCCTGGGAAACAGGGAGATAACAGTTTTATCTGGAAAATCTCTGAGGTTGTTCCTGATCCAAATTCAGTTGGAACAATCTAGTCAGAGTTCATTTGGCCAGTTTTTCAAGCTTAGCTTATCACTGCAAAGCATTGTGGTTGTGTCATAGGATCATAAACCCCTGGAAAAAATGGAAGCTTGAGCAAGTCCAACTGATCATTATAATCAATATTCCTTTCATTTTCACAGGGTTGTTGGAGAGCTGGAGAAAGAACCTGGGCCAGGAAGAGTTACTTCCTCAGGAATGACTAGCTCTAATAATTAGTTTAAAATTAGAGAGATTTATTAAATTGAATGCCAGCTGAATAATTGAGTTGAATGGCAGGGAGGCAAGAACAGGTAGAATACTGCCTCCTAAAAGAGAGGGTCTGTGATTCTTATACTGACATTCCATGACCAGAGATGGGGTGATGGAATTTGTGCTTTGCCCTGAAGAGAGGAGGGGGTGACCTGTGTGGTTTAGGGAATGATTCTATCTAAGGTACAAAAAGAAGCAAACTGGGAGGTGCCTATCTATGTTCATCAAAAAGCTGGGAGAGGCCTAAGAGAATGCCTCTCTCAGAAATCCTTCTTATTATTTGGCTTCTGTTGCTCAAAGGATGCAAGGGGAAAAGGAATTCCTTGTCCTTTTTTTTACCTGGGATACATTTGGGGTTTGGGGGTGTCTAGAGAAGCCCACACCCCCATATCAATAACTGGCAACTGGAAAAATTTCTTTCCTTGAAGAGAATAAACATTGACAGGAAGAGAAGTACAAATCTCTGTCCCTTTGGCCAGAATCCCTTTGAGTGAGTTGCCTGAGCCAACCTGTAGGAACTTAGCCTGACCTCATCATGTGGGATACAGCAGCAGCAGTGATGCCCTGGTCTGTGGCATGCAGCATGGCAGCAGGAGAAGGAGAAGGGAAGAGAGAGGAGCCAATCCAAAGTATAGAGAGGCAATGTGTGGTCCTTATCTAGGACAGAGTTAGCTTCAGCAAAGGGGAAGGGGCAAGGCAGAAACACTGACACATAAGCATTCAGGTTCTGGGATAGAGCTCAAGCTTCAATCATGGATGGGTATTGCTAGGCTCTGGCTCAAGGGGGCAAATGCTTGTCCTTGGCCAAGTTGGTTATGATGCAGACTCTCAAGCCGTGATGGTGAACCTATGACACACGTGTCAGCACTGACATGTAGACATTTTTGATGACACATGGCCGCATACAGAGAAGTATGGGGTTGCATGCTGAGGATGAAACATTTGCTATAGTGTAGTGTAGACACTCTGTGCCGGAGGTCTGTACGCCAAAACAACAGAACTCTGGCACAGAGCGTCTACTTCTGGGACTTCTGGGCTTTTAGGGGACCTTTGACCTCACTTCTGGCCAGCAGAGCAGGGAGCAGTGGAATGCTGTGGGAGATGCATCTCTGGGGGCCCTGTGATCCCCATTGCCAGCAACCACATAACCACAGCAACCATCATCCAGTCTACTGTGCTGGGGTGTCATGGATTTCTAATTGACCATCATTACTGACATGAGTGAGGGGGAGGCTGGGAGAGGTGAGGGCCTGTGCTATGAGTGCTGTTTCCTGCCATTAGAAATAGGGGCAGTCATCTTAATTTACATAAGGACCGCCATCTTGCAGCATAGTGCAGACTCCATTTCACCATTATTACTGTTGTGCATCCTTATTAGCCCCTATTTCTGCTTATTAACCCTGCCCTTTCCTAAAAGACAGTTACATGTGCCATCTCGTGGTCAGTTAGGCTAGTTAACCCCTAATTGCCTGCAGGGCTAATGGGCTATCTATAATTCTTTCTTCTGTCACTGCCTCCCTGATGGAGAACCCAAAAAATAAAAAACAAGGTTAAGTAAAGGAAGTGGTAGTAGCAGTAGCAGATCATTTTGTGTTCTATGTGCTGAAACAGTAGTAAGCAGAATGTGGAATATAAATAGACATTTTGAAACATCATTTCCAGCTCTTGAAAAAAAAGTGAGGATGAAAGGAAAGAATACATTTCCAGGCAGCTAGACCTTTATAAGAGCCAATCTAATTCTATCCTTAAATTTGTAAAAGAGGGGGAAGCTGGGTAGCTCAGTGGATTGAGAGCCAGGCCTAGAGACAGGATGTCCTAGGTTCAAATCTGGCCTCAGACACTTCCCAGCTGTGTGACCCTGGGCAAGTCACTTGACCCCCATTGCCCACCCTTACCACTCTTCTGCTTTGGAGCCAATACACGGTATTGACTCCAAGACAGAAGGTAAGGGTTTAAAAAAAAATAAATTTGTAAAAGACTCTACAAATTTAACAACTGCAAGTTTGAGCATTTCTCACTCCATAGCTCAGCATGGAAAAGCACTCAGTGAGGGAGAATTTATTAAAGAAACTCTCCTAAGATGTGCACCAGTTCTATTTCACAATATGCAGAATAAAGATGCAATTATTAAGAGAATATCTGTTACCACTCAGAAGAAATATCATAAAAGACCAAATAATGAGACTGAATACAAACGTACAACATCAATTAAAGAGAGACATAAGTAATTGTAAATATTTTTTGTTCTCTCTTGATGAAACTACTGATGTCACATCACATGCTCAGTTGGCCATTATTGGTTGATATTCTCATGGTCTCAAAACGAGAGAAGAGTTGATAAAGTTAGTATCAGAGCCAAGAAGTACATCAGGAAGCAAAATATGTAAGGTTGTTATACAAACATTCGGTGACCTAAGCATTGATATCTCTAAAGTTGTGTCAGTGACGACAGATGGGGCACCAAACACGGTGGAGAAAAAAGTCAGATTCGTCAAATTGTTTACAGAAGCTATTGGGCATCTAATTGTGCCTTTTCATTGTATTATCCATCAGGAGGCTTTATGTGCCAAGGCAGGATTCACTGACTTAAATGACTTAATGTCATTTGTTACAAAAGTAGTTAATTTAATAGCTGCTTGCCTCCTTCACAAGTGAGAATTTTCTGCACTTTTACTGGAGGTTGATTCCACCTACAGTGGACTGCTGATGTACAATAATGTAAGATGGCTGAGCTATGTCAAAGTTCTTGAGTGCTTTGTGGAGTACTTTGAAGAAATTAAGGTATTTCTTGAGGATAAGGATCTGGGAAACTTTCCTCAGCTCAATGATGATAAGTGGGTCAACACCCTGATGTTTTTTACAGATCTCTCTGTTCATATTAATGAACTGAATTTAAAGTTACAAGGTTTTGGCAAAAGTATTGATGTTATGTTTGGATACATAAAAGCACTTTTGAAAGTAAACTTAAAATTTTCAAGCGAGATGTAGAAACTAAAACTTATAAAGTATTTTCCTCAAGTAACAAAGTATTTTGAGAAGACCAGTGCAGCTGTACAAAATGAAATGGAACCCTTGCATATAAAGAACCAGCATGCTTCAGACTCGTTACTTGACCAGTTCAGTGATAGATTTAATCAATTTAAAAGCCTAGAACAGACTATGAAAATAATTAAGTATCCTGATGTAGTAGTTTACAATAGTTTGGAATTAAGTGGTTTCCAATGGATGCAAATTGATGATTTGGAGATACAAATTGCAGAATTTCAAGACGGCATCTGGATTCAGGTGTTTGTGGACTTGAGGTCAAAGCTTGAGAATCTGAAAAGGTGCCAGTTGGAGAATCAAGAGGAGTGCCACTACAAACAGGAAATTTGGAGTGCCTGGAACTGTTTACCAGACACTTTTAGTACCCTGAAAAATATAGCAATGGCTTTACTCACAATTTTCCCCTCTACGTACTTTTGTGAGACCTTATTCTCAGTGTTAAATAATATCAAATCCAACAAAAGAAACAGATTGACAGATGAAGTTAGTAGCTCTTGCTTGGGCTTGAAGTGTACAGAATGCCAAGCTTCAATTGAAGATTTAGCAGCTAAATGAATTTTCGTTAGCCAATGAAATTCAGCAACAAAAAAGTCACTAATAGGCAGGTTAGTTAAAGAATTCCCCCTCCCCCTCACTTATCTTAGTTCATGGCACCCCACACAAGTTAAATAATATCAAGACCAACAAAAGAAACTGACTGACAGATGAACAAAGAAGTCACAAAGCAGGTAAGTTAAATAATTAGTTTTTGGTTTATTAAATACAATTATATATTATAATTATATATTTTTGTTATTTAAACTATGAATATCATGAAATTATGGTTTTTTTCTCAAAATGACACACCACTCAAGTTATGCTTGGTTTTTTTGGAGAATTTTGACACGCCAAACTCAAAAGGTTGCCCATCACTGCCCTAGAGGCAATGGTAGAGGATAGAGATACAGGCTCCACTGGCCATGGATAGAGGCAAAGGCAGGCCCAGGGTAGCTCTTGGTTTGTTGTTTTCTAGAACTGAGACTGCCCTTCCACATTGCTAACTATATCATACCCAGTAGTCATTCAGTTGAAACTGCTTCCTCCAAAGTTACCAATGATCTCTCTTAAAATTTTTATTTTTTTCCTGAACTTCAGTCCCCCCCAAAAGAGCATTTTAATGTATCTAGCAGAACACCAAAAGAGGGTTTATATGTCAAACTATAAATCTTTATTTCAAACCACTTGCTTTCTAAAAAAAGGACATAAATTCTGCACATTGCTTTTTAAAAAGTCCTGCTCTTCTGTGCTTCTGAAAATCCTTTTGTTCTCTTCTGTGCCATTTAAAATTTTTGTAAAATGACTCTCTTTTCAGAAAGGGATAATAATATTGCTAGTCTCTTGTTTCTCCCCAACCTATCCTAATTAAAAACTAAAAGGAAAGGGAAAAAATTACTTGTAACAAGTAAGAATAGTTAAGCTAAATGAATCCCATGCTGTGGTCATATTCAAAAAATATATGCTTCTTTCTGCACTTTCTGTCTTTCACCTCTCAATCTGGATGTGGGTATCATGTGTCATGACAGATCCTTTGGAAACAAAGTCAGTAATTACGTTGATTAAAGTCTTTCAAAATTGTTTTTCTTAACAGCATACTTGACCTTTATGGAAAATACTTTATTATGTTGTTTGGAAAAATTATTATTATACTGTTTAAAATCCAATTTACATGATTAGAGATTGTTTGTACCTAAATTGTTTCCCTGACCTCAGTAACTCTCTAGGAATGTTGGAGATGGCTACAAGAAATTTTGGGTGCCCCCACATCATGGATCCCTTCATCCATGTCTTGTTTTTGGTATATCCAAGATGGCTTTTTGGAATGTCTGTGTTTTAGTTTTGATCAAATTTTATTGAATGTTTATATTTACTGATATCCATCTCAATCTACATTGCTTTTAAGTTTTTTTAACTTCAAAAGGTGTTTTTCCTGTGCTACCCTTTTCTAAATCTTATATAATATAAACCTTCCAGAGCCTGGAGGAAAGGAAACCATACTTCTTTTCTGGCTCCCATTCCTCTACTAAATGATGTAATAAATTTTTTGTGAAACCATTTTGGATTTTGGAGTTTGTTCTTGGGGACAGTACCTTGTTTAAGTTATTTTCCTGGTCCTTCTTATTTCAATTTGCATCAGATCCAGAGATATGTTGGAGTTAGCTCACACTAGCCCTTGATAGCAAACTGTTAAATTTTCAGTATGAGCAAATGCTATACAGATCAGGCCTTGGTTTATTGTTTTGTTGATTGTCTTGAGTTGGGATGGAGATGATGTTAATAATGCAGGTTAAATGTAAAAGTGTATTGTACACTTTCAGAGACCCAGGAGTTAAACACTGACTAGTAGACTGATGCTTGTAGTATTTTTACTTTGATTCAGAAGCTTTGGATCATTCTTGATGTTCCTAGAACTTTTCATCTTGGTGTTTCTTTCAGGTAGAGACTGGTAAATTCTTTTTATTTTCACTTTGCCTTTTGGTTATAAATAGATCTGGACAGTTTTTATTTATGATTTCTTTAAATGCAGCATCTAAGTTTTTTGTTTGGTTATGGTTTTCAGGGAGCCTGAAGATTATTAAATTATTCACTATTGATCTATTTTCTAGGATAGTTGTTTTTATTTCCCTTTGGTAGTAGATATCTTATATTTTCTTCTATTTTTCAATCTTTTGATTTTGTTTTAATATTTCTTATTTTCTAGAGTCATCAAGTTCTGTTTGCACAAATTTGTTTTTCAGGCATCCAATACTTGCACAAGATTTTCTATTTTCAATTTGATTTCAATTTAATTCAATTTTCAATTCGGTTCAATTCAATTCAATTCAATTTAAAAAAGGGAATTTTATTCCATTTCCAGTTTTCTTCTAAATCTCTTATTTCACTTTTTCTCTCTTGCTTCCTTTATTTTAGATAATATTGTAGTAGTTCTTGAAGCTAAGTCATTCCCAGAACCAGGCTTGGTTGTCTTCTTATTTTAACTTAACATCTTGTGTATCTCTTGACCCATACTGTTTTCATTGCTTCTTCTTCTTTTTTTTTTAACTCTTACCTCCTGTTTTAGTATCAGTTCTAAGAAAAAACAGTGGCAAGGGCTAGGCAATCAGAATTAAGGGACTTGTCCAGGATCACAGAGCTAGGAAGTGTCTGAGGCCAAATATAAACCCAAGTTTTCCCAACTCTAGGCCTGGTGCTCTATCCTCAATGATGCCTAAATGCCCTGTCTTTGTTGTTTTGTGTGCCTTGTACTTTTTACTCATATCTTCAGTTTCAGTTGCTAGTTTAGGATTTTTGCCAAGGCTAGGTTTTCCCTTCTTATGTACTTTAGATGACCTTCTTTTCCTCTGATCTTTATTTCCTAATTTCCCAACATTTCCATCTTCCCTGGTGTGACTGCACTAAGAACAATTCAGTTTTTCAGCCCCCCTGGAGCATCCTTAGTTAGAGCTTTGTGGTCTTCACTTCCCCTAGTAGTGTACTTATTGAAGTATGGTAGGTCTTCTGCCCCACCCACGTATTCTAGTTGGAACTCTGCAGGCTTCAGATGTCTTTGCAGTGTCTCTGCTTAGAAAACAAACAAAGGACTTCCATAAAATAGGAAACCTTCAAAATATTAACTCCTGGAAGAAGGAATAAAAATCAGGTGGGAACGGCATGAATGAATGAAAAAGAATTTCTAAAGTACTCATGTGCCAAATACTGGGAATACAAATAAGATAATCTCTGTTCTCAAGGAGCACACCTTTGAATAGGGAGAAGATAACATAGATAGAAAGATTCAGGGGCAAGTCAGATGGGAAAGTTTCCCTGGTTCTTATAGTACAGATGCAAGGTATATGGTGTTTTGGTACTGCACGATATAGGCAGTAATGCCCCTTCTTTAATGTTTTTTCCAGTGATAAAGTCATATTAGTTTATGGTATTGTGAGGGAACTAATATATAGAATGCTGAACTTCTCTCAAAATGTAGAAATAAGCACATAAGTTTCTTTTTTTTTCAATTGCTAGTTCTTTTAAAAAACAATTAATTAATTCAGAATATTTATCTGTGATTACATGACTTATGATTTTCCCCACCCCTCTTCCCTTCCCCATCCTGGAGCTGACAAGCAACTCCACTGGGTTATATGATGCACATGTTTCTATTTTCCTAAGAAACATATAATTTTCCAAAGCCACGTCACGCTAAGCTAGCCTGAGTTTGCTGAATAGATAGCCCACTTGCCCTATAAGGAATAAAATGTATGCATGGTTGGGATTGGTTAGAACTTTGTGCCAAGACTGTGAACCCATAGTCACCATTCATTGATGAACTGGGAGAGAGATGGGATGAGGGGCATCTCATTAGGGACCATATAAGCAACTGTGCATCTTCTGCTCAGGGGAACCCTCCATACTTGGGCCTGTGCCCTTTCTCATGAGAAAGAATAAACTTGCCTCTGCTCCCCTCGGCAGTCTCTGGTTGTCTTCAAGCTGTGCTGTACCGTACAGTATTGAACCATTTGAAGGTTCCAAGGACCTTGTTGGCAAGAACTTTCTTTTCTAGGTTTCTAGTACCTGCGGACGCAGCCACCAGGTCACATTGCCATGAAAGTTGCTTTCCAGGATGATGGCTGTTGTAACATCCAGATTTTAACCAATAAAGAATATGAGGCCATTTCCCCAAGAATAAAACTGTTTATTCATAGATGCCTGCATCTGCTAAAACAAATTTCACCAGCCTCCTAAGTGAAATACTCTGGGTGAGCCTTGACTCTCTCCTTTAAAGGAAGGTGTGTCCTCTTTCTAACTGGCCTGGCAGTTTGTCCCTTGGACCTTCCCTGGCAGTCCACTCAGGTAGATATTCCAAAAGAGAAGGTAAACTTAAAGACTTCAACTCCTCCCTCATTGCTCCATCACAGGAGAGGAAGGTCTTTGTCTAAATAAGGAAAATGCCAAGAAATATTTGTTGACCCATCTTTCTAATGAGTCAGAGTTCACTCTGGCTGATCAGCCCTACCTTTAATCTTTTTCAAGGTCTTATCAAAAGACAAAAGGTCCTAGCCCAGTTTGATAGTCTGGGGGGCTTGGGCATAACCTTGGGAAGCAGCCTGTTTCAGCCTGACCTTGGAACGCTAAGAGGGAAATGATTTCACATAGAAATATTGCTAATAAACAATATAATTCATTATTAATTTTCTTCACTGTGAAGCTGGCATGGAAACAAGACTGGGAGTCTGGGAGGTGCTATTGGACTCACTGGCCTGGTTAGTATTAGTTGGTCAACAGTTGGGGGAGTAAACAAAGATTTTTCTATGCTTTGATTTCAAGTAGACATTATTAAGCACTTACAGTGAATTTATATTTATGCAAATAAATATAAAACTATATGAATATAAATCTATAAACATAAATAAATAAATATAAATGTATACAAATGCTGTGGATACAGAGTTAAGAGGGCAATGGAAGGAGTTTCCACCTTTTCTCCATAAAACAGGAATCCTGGTTATCTCCCAATAAGACCTTCCCCAGGAGCTCAGCAGCACTACATTTTTCCCAGTCAATGCTGTCAGGGCACCAGGAGGCTGGCCCTCCTCTGGTCATTCTTCTCCTGGCTGCTTCCTCTATTGGAATAGTAGTTGAAAATCTTCCATCTTGAGACATGACTCCCTGCCTCTCTCTCCTAATCTAATGTCTTGGGCCTCAGTTTACTCATTGATCAAGTGGTTATAGATGCTTAATAAATACTTGTTGACTGATTGATCACTCCCTTTTACTGGGTATTATGTAACTAACTACTCTATCAATCAGTGGGGATATTCCTGGCATGGGCACTTACTCTATAGAGGCAAGTTGAGAGTTGCCAATAAGCCAAATCAACAAGCATTTATTATTATTATAATAATGTTGATAATAGCCATTAGATTATAAGCTCTCCCATTAGATTGTAAGCTTTTTGAGAGCAAGGGCTGTCTTTTGCTTCTTTTTGTATCCCTAGCACTTAGCACAATGCCTGATACATAATAGTTACTTAATAAATATTGATTGATTGATTGATTGATTATTAGTTATGACTTCTCCCATTGTTAAAGATGGATGGCCAGATGGTTCTGGACGCAGAAGCTTTGGGTGGTTCTCCCAGTTCCTTACCAGGAACAGAATTTTCCTGGAACAGCAACTAGTCTGGCCTCTTATTCCTTACCTTCTCCGTCAATATTTGTTTTTCCACCAGTCATCTATCTACAGCATGATGTTTGTTCAAAGGGTAGGAACAGATGCGGAAGGGGCCACTTTTCCTTGCTCCCTATTCTTACTCAGCTACCAGCTTTAGCTTCTTGGCATTTCCTGGTTGAGTTGGTTTGCTAGCTGGGGTGGAGTCCACCAAGACCTTCTAGCAGGGGCTGGGTAGTGATAGGGCTTATTGGTTGGAAGGGCAAGAGGGCATGGTTAGGTCAGACTGGAGTGCTAAAAGGAGTAAGGAGACCTGCCCTCCTTCTGACAGCCTCTGATCTGGACTTGTGACATTCAAAAGGTTGCTAAGCCCGGCTCTGTAATTCTATTTCCCCTTAGGAAAGCATGGGAGATGGGGCTTCTGACCCAGAACCATAAGGAGAGAATGACTTGAGGTCTTCCCCAAAACACAGAACTTAAGGGGGGCACTGAGAGTGCTTTTGAGCCTTCTGCTACATAAACTGAATTTAGCACCTAGTTAGCAGAAGCCTCTTCTCCCATTGGACATGTAAATGGGTGAAAGGGGTTTTTGATCTTAGCAAACTGAATGGCAAGTTTTCCCTTTTTCTTCTGTATTTTGGCTCATTTTATGGAGTAGGAATTGGTCTTTAAGCTGCACAGGGAGCTCTATTAACTGGTACAGCCATAAGGGGCAAGAGACAAACAGAAGGTTTTGTAACTGCGGAGGATAATTCCAAAACATCCATTAGGTGAAGTGACTTCTTCTTCATGAAACTCTTCTTTATTTCATAGGATCATAAATTTAGAGTGGGAAGGACCTTTGGGACCATCAAGTACAGTCCTAACATTTTACTCAGGAGGGGGTTACAGCACAGAGCAGGTAAGTAAGCAGGTAAGACTTGCCCACAGACATATACAAGGTATGATTTGTACCCAGATCTTTCCGACTCCAAGTCTAATTCCCCATCCAATATATCATCCTGCCTCAAGAGTGTTTGTGTGTATACACACACACACATACATGCATATATACATACACATAACATATATTCTATGAGTATGTATATACACATATTTTATATACATTTATATGTGTGTGATATATTAGGATATGAATTATTCTGTTCTATAATATGTTATATTAAAATATGAATTATTCCATTCTATAATATATTATATTAGAATATGAATCATTCCATTCTATATTATATTAGAATATGAATTATTCTATTCTAGAATATATTCTATTAGAATATACACAGAATATAATATAGAATAAATTATAGCTATATAAAATAATTATAATTAATATTATAATTATATGACATAATTATACATAACATATGATTATAAACATACAATACATATAATTACATATATATAATCCCAGCAGACTAGATTTACCTTCAGAGCTACACTATTCCTGACTGTCTGAAATTTAAAAGAATTTTTCTTGCTGAGCTAAAAAAGACAATTTTAAAAGTTCACTACTGTTTGCTAAAGAGTCAGGTTGGTTTTTCAAACCCATCTTTTTGGATGTATATACACACACATATGTACACTTATGGATTGATATATGCACACACACATGTGAAAAATAGAATAGTAAAATAAATATGGAGATAGATTCAGAGGCAGAAAGACTTAGGTTCAAATTCTGCCCATGACATATACCGACTGTGTGACCCTGGGTAAGTCATAGGCTGGCAATGACCAATATGACTTTTTATGCCTATGAGTTGTAAAACAGATGCAGTGTCCAATGGGTCCCTTACTAGTAGTTTCCTTCATTATAGGAATCACAATCCAAGTCCATTATTCTGTCCTACTCTTTGTGATCCAGTTGGGATTTTCTGTGCAAAGATAATGGAGTGGTTTGCTATTTCCTTCTCACTTTACAGATGAGGAAACTGAGGAAAAGAGAAAATGACTTGCCCAAGGTCACATAGCTAGTACGAGTTTGAGGTGGGCTTTGAACTTAGGAAGATGAGTCTTTCTGACTTCCTGCACCCTGTTCATTATGCTACCTAGCTGCCCTTTCTCTCTCTCTTTTTTAAAAATTATCCCACCCTCATTCCTTTTAAAACAACAAAACCAAAAACCAAGACAGTGTCACTGTCAGTGTTATATATAACATCAGCATCTGGGGGTCTTATTCCCAAACTCAGAGGCAGGAGGTATGTTTCGTTATCAGTCCGTAGAGCTGAGATGAATCATTACATTTTTTTCCTTGAGTTCAGCTGCCTTTTATAAACTCCTTTTTTTTTAAACCCTTAACTTCTGTGTATTAGTTCCTTGGTGGAAGATTGGTAAGGGTAGGCAATGGGGGTCAAGTGACTTGTCCAGGGTCACACAGCTGGGAAGTGTCTGAGGCCGGATTTGAACCTAGGACCTCCTGTCTCTAGGCCTGGCTCTCACTCCACTGAGCTACCCAGCTGCCCCCTAAACTCCTTTTTATAGAAGGAAGATTTAACATGTAAATAATAATCACCTTTCAAATGATCCCAGCGGGTTAGGTTTACCTTCAGCCACAGTCTGGAATTTAAAAGCAATTTATTTGCCGAGCTAAAAAGACAATTTTAAAAGTTCACCGCTGCTTGCTAAAGAGTCAGGTTGGTTTTGTTTCTAGATTTGGGGTTCGTATACTAGTTTAGTGGTTTGGGGAAAGAAATGAAAGTGAATAGATGCATTTTATGTTATTTATAGGATTTTAGAAACTCCCTGCTTGGTTCTATAAAATCGAAATTCAAACAGGGTTATTTTTGGTTCTAATGCCTTTTTCAATGGCAGGAATAGGAGAAAAAAAATGAGCCAAGACTGTGCAAGAATTAAAAAGCTAATAAAAAAGAATTTTCTACATATGTGGT
The DNA here is from genome assembly GCF_016433145.1 of Gracilinanus agilis. Classification (NCBI taxonomy): domain Eukaryota; kingdom Metazoa; phylum Chordata; class Mammalia; order Didelphimorphia; family Didelphidae; genus Gracilinanus; species Gracilinanus agilis. Next base: position 139,287,621 of record NC_058131.1, on the reverse strand, counting down.
ATTAATTACATGTAAGGTGTGCACACAAACGTGACTGATTTCTAAACAATCAATTCAACAAGCTAAGAGGCTATTACTCAGAATGGCCTGTCAGGTGCTGTACTAGGAGCTAGCCATACAAAGGCAAAAGGAAAGATAATCCTAGTCCACAGGGATCTCACATTCTATAATGTAATCTTTTTTGTTTTAATTTTTAAAAATTAAACATTTTCTCAGTTACATGTAAAAAAAAAACAAAAACAAAAAACACACACCTTACCTTCCATCTTAGAATCAATACTGTGGATTGATTCCAAGGCAGGAGAATGGTAAGGGCTAGGCAATGGGGGTTAAGCAACTTCCCCAGGGTGTCTAAGGCCATATTTGAACCCAGAATTTCCCATTGTTAGTCCTGGCTCTTAATCCACTGAGCCTCTTAAATGCCCCTTAAAATTTGTTTTTGAAAATTTGGAGCTCCCAGTTCTCTCCCTCTCTCTCTCCCTCCCACTCTTCTTTTCTCCCTGAGATAATAAGTCATTTGATACAGGTTATCCATGTGCGGTGATGCAAAACATATTTCCATGATTATATATAAATTTATATTTAATTATATTACTATATTTATCATATAAATTTATATATTTACTATATATAATTTTAAATTAATTAATATATTTAACTGGTTATGTTCTATCTTATTTTACCTTCCAAACCTCTCTCCTATACACTTCTTTCCTCTGACATGGCTTCCACTCTGGGGCAGAGCCTCCTCACGGGCCGCTCGTCTGCCTGCCAGAAGTCTCTCCCCACTCTAGTCCATCCTCAGTTCAGTTGTCAAATAATTTATCTTCCTCAGGTGCGGGTCAGGCCACGTGACCTCCTTTCCTTCCCAATTAATCAACTGCAGTGGCTCCCTCACCTCCAGGATCAAATATGAAATCCGCTGGCATTCAAAGGTCTTCACAACCTCACCCCCTCCTCATTTTCTAATCTTTTTACACCCCGCTTATCCCCAGGTATTCTATAATCCAGTAACAACCGGCTCCTTGACATCCCTCAAACAAGATCCGGCATTTTTACTGTCTGTCCTCCACACCTGGAATTCCCTCCCTCCTTATCTCCACCTCCCGGCTTTCCTCGAGTTCTAGAACCACCCCCACCCCCTCCCTCCCGCTTTCTCTAAGAAACCTTTCCCGAGTTCCTTTAATTCTAGTGTCTTCACTCTTCATTCTGTCCAATTTGTCGTGTACCTCGCTTGTTTTATACATTATTGTCTGCCCATTGCCTTTCCTATCGAAGTGTCAGCTCCTGGAGAGCAGGGACCGGCTTTCTTTGTATCCGGAGTCCTGGGCACAAATGCCGGAACATAGTCGGGGCTTAATAAATGCTCGTTGATTGATGACCTCACTGGTAGAACCCCAAGGACCTGGCACAAAAGAAAGCAAGGTGGCATCGTGGAGAGCGCGCAGGACTTGGAGTCAGCCAGTTAGTGAACATTAACCTCCTACTACAGGATAGGAAGTATGCTAAACACTGGAGATTGGAGGAAAGGCAAAAGACCCTCGCTGCTCTCAAGGAGCTCATTGTCTAATGGGGGAAGACATATCTGAGTTCAAATCTTTCCTTGGACACTGTAAGATTAAAAATTAATATCCAAATAGTCCAAGTATTATATTTTATAAAGTTTATTAATAATAACTAAAATAAAAAGCTAGAGTAAAAAGGGTGCTAACCCAGCTGGGGTCGGGAGAGAAGAGCCAGAGACGTGGAGTTACACACAACTATATACTTAAGCAGGCAAGGTGAGGATGAGAGGAAAGGGGTGCTGGGAGATATAGTTCAAAGGTACAAAATTTCTATTTATACAACACTTTATTGTTTCCTCATGGAAAATAATAATAATAATAATGATGATGATTATATTTTACTTTTTAACAATATATGATTACAATAATTATACTTACCTCACAAAATTGCTGTGAGAATCAAATGAGAAAGTATAGGTAAAGTGCTTTGTAAACCTTAAAGCTTTCTACAATATTGGATATTGTTTGTGGTTGCTGACATAACCCCAGATGACAGCAAAGATACAGGTTCAAACCCCTCCTTTAACCCTACTAAATGTGTGATGTTAGACAAATCTTTTCTGAGCCTCAGCTAACTCATCTATAAAAAGGGTGTATAAAGATGTATAGTATCTGCTTTAGTGGGTTCTTTTGAAGAATGTACTTTGCGAACCTTAAAGCCCTACATAAATGTGAGTTATTATTATTATCAGCCAAATGTAAACTTATGGAGGACAGGGATCCTCATTTATTCTTCCTTGGTATTCTGAGGCAATATATCAATTCCCAACCCATATGGTCTAAAGGAAAAATGACTGAGTTTAAGTCAGAAGAACTAGATTTGAATCTCAGTTTTGGCACTTCTTACCTGAGTGACTTTAGGCAAGTCACTTAACTTTTCTTTGCCTCAATTTCCTTCTTTGTAAAATGAGGGGTTTGGATGAGATGATCTCTAATAATCAACCTAGTTCTACAGCTGTGCTTTTATCTCACTCTTCTTTAAAAATGTTAAGAATTTCCCCTTCGCCCCACATGAATAATTTTCTTATTTGTTTTAAATAATATATTAATATAATTAAATTATATAAATAATCCATTATTTATAAATTTATTATTAATTTTTTTGTTAAAAGGCTATGTACCTAATACTGTTTGAGGGCAAGCTGAATACTTGAAGACTCCTCATTTGTATCATTTGTGACTTTATTTTGTACAATGTTTATTATTGTTGTTATGTTTTCTAAGTGTAAGGTGTTTTGTCAAATACCTTTGAATGATTGGAGGAATTAGTTTTCTTCTAGAGCTGCCATTTTAAATATGTAACCATATTCACACACACACATATACACACATATATATATAAATCCTTTCCAAATTAAAAAAAAAATCAGGAGACTTGGACTTGAATCTCTGGTCATACACTTACTTGCTATGTGATTGTGAAGAAGTCATTTAAATTTCAAAAGCCTCAGTTTCCATAGCTCTAGAATGAGAATAATAGTTCTTATGTTACCAGTCCCTCCAGGTGATAGTCTTTCCCTCTAAGGTTACTTTCCCTCTGCTCTGTATGTATCTGGTATTTACTTAATTGTTTATATGTTGTATCCCACATTAGACACTGCCTAGCTGGGTGACCCAGGGCAAGTCACTTAACCCCCATTACGTAGCCCTTACCATTCTTCTTTAGAATCAATAGATAATAATTCCGAGATGGAAGCTAAGGTTTTAAAAAGAAAATCATATTACCCTTACTTGTATCCTACTCAATAACAGATTATATATGTAATATCATATACTCTGTATATAATATGATATTTTATATCAATATAAATAACACAGATACGCTCATGAACTGATTGATTGGTTGGTATAGTTCTTTCTTTAGTAAACACTCTAATTTTCAATAGGATCTGATATGCTGCTATCTTGTAGCAGGAAGGATGCTATATTAGTAAGTTAAGAGAACTGAGTATTTAGTCCCAGCTCTGTCCTGACTAGCTGTATGACCTTGGGTAAGTCACTTAAATTCCACGCTTCCGGGGCTTCTTCTCCAAAACAAAAGGCTTGAACTAGACAGATGGTCACTAAGGTCCCTGCTTGTTTCTTAATTTCTGTGATTTTTTTTTCAGCCCCTGTTTTCCTCCGCTCGTGTTATTTTTGCTAGCTCTGCCATCCAGCCCATTTCTCATCTTTTTTTTCATGGTGGCTCAGGCCTACCTGTTGTTCTCATTATCCACAGGGTCCATTCCTGGAAAGGGTGTCCTGGGTTTGGCAGAATGTCTATTTGCCCATAAGCGTATCTAGTGAAATGAAGGGTGGTTTGGCATCCTGTCTCCCTGGTTTCAAATTCAGTGTTTGAATTGGACTGGGTACTGCCCCAGTGGCGTTCCAAGAGGCTCTGATTACCTTTGTTCTCCTGTGCCAGGTCCAAAGACCTGGGGAGGTCTAAGGAAATCACTTCTGCCTACTTTTTTGATGAGCCTGTCTGACAGGCGGATAATCCATTTATCCAGCCTTCTGAACATTTTGCAGTTTCTCTCATAATACTTTTCAAGTAGCCTGCCCCCATGGCCCCCGCTGGGCTAAGCAAACTGTGGGGAGGACAGAGGGAGCAGAGAGAGCTGCTCCACTGCCCCTGCTATTGAGACTTGCCATCTCCTTCCCCACCATCCTCTCTACCTTTCTCTGGCCCCTCTACCTCCCTTGATCCAGCAGCCCAGGGTGGTGTCACAGGATGGGCAGGGAAAGGAATCTCCCAACTGTCAGAGAACAAGGGTCTAAAGGCAAGTGGTCAGAGGAGGGCTCCCTATGGGGAAATCACTGAATCCTCTGGGGGCCTTGGTTTCTTTATCTGCTAAATGGCATTTTAGTCTACACGACCCCCTTTCCAGCTCTAAATGTCTGATTCTATGAGCCAACATTTCCATGTTGCACTAGTGATAGAGTAAGAACTGTGTTAGGATGCTACCGTACACAAACCATTTAATCTGTACAAGCCTTAGATGCACCCTTGGGGCTCAGTATATTTGCTGTTTATGAGACTATTGTTTTTAAACCCTTATCTTCTGCCTTGGAATTGGTTCCAAGGCAGAAGAGAGGTAAGGGCTAAGCAATGGGAGTTAAGTGACTTGCCCAGGGTCACACAGCTAGGAAATATCTGAGGTCAGATTTGTACCCAGGACCCCCCTGACTCTGGGCCTGGCTCTCAATCCACTGAACCACCCAGCTGCCACCCTTTATGGGAACATTTTGAAACTCAAACAAGATTCATGGATGTGAAAATGCTTCAAAAATAGAAAATTAATGGAAGGTATTATTATAATCCAGAACCCCCCAAATTCCTGGAGCCGTCCTGTTGAAAATACCTAGGGTACTTGGACATCCTAGACTTTCTAGACCAGTTCTTTCACCAGTCCATTTCTAGACCAGTTCCTCAAGTGTAAAATGGGGATACTAACAACACCTACTTTTCAGAGTTGTTGTGGGGAAAAGAGGAGATAATATACCTGGTTCGTAGCACTTAATAAATGCTTGTTTCCTTCTTTCCTTCCAATTTCCTGAAAAGAAAGTATGCTTAGACTACAATTGTGATTTCATCAATAGGGTGCTCCTGGCTGAGAAAAAGTTCCTCCACCAAGGCAGATGGGCACCTGCAATACCACTTAGAATTTTTGAGAATTTATCTGGGGCATTGAGAAGTGACTTGGCCAGGGTCATTGGCCAGTATGTCAGAGGCAGGACTTGAATTTAGATCTTCTTGACTCCAAAGCTAGTTCTCAATTCACTATATTGGGGATGGGCAAACTTTTTAAAGAGGGGGCCAAAGGAAAGGAAATGTTCATCTGTCAGTCTGTTTCTAAGGCAACACTTTTGAAGTTTCATTGTATTGTATCCTACTCATTGTATTCGTCAGATTAGGAATAATGTTGCTTGGCGGGATAGAACATTTCAGGGGGCAGCATCTGGCCCACTGGTGTAGTTTGCCCATCACTGCACTTTACTATGCTGCCTCTCAAAGAAAGAATACTTTTAATGAAGTGTTTGCAAAGGGAAGACCAGAGGATGGCTAGGTGGCTCAGTGGATTGAGAACCAGACCCAGAGACAGGTCCTGGGTTCAAATCTTACCTCAGATACTTTCTGGCTGTGTGACCCTGGGGAAGTCACTCAGCACCTTTTGCCTAGTTCCTTTTCTCTCTTCTTCCTTGGAACCAATACACAGTATTAATTCTAAGCTGGAAGGTGAGGGTTTTCAAGAAAGAAAGAAAGAAAGGAAGGAAGAAAGAAAGAAAGAAAGAAAGAAAGAAAGAAAGAAAGAAAGAAAGAAAGAAAGAAAGAAAGAAAGAAAAAGGAAGACTGTTAGACTGTGGATCCCAATTTTTATTTCAGAGAGTATAGTTTCTGCAGGCACACTCTCATTTTACCCTCTTAAGCCCAAATGGTCTGCAGGGGGTGTATGAGATCTGGAGCAAATTGCATTATCTCCCTGCCTTTCCATCCCCCCCCCTCCTAATAAGTCTTACAGAACATGATATAAATATTTTTGTAAGAATGAAATCTTACAGAGAACATCAGGGAGAGCCTTGAGGGGGAAAAGAAATCACTGAAGGGCATTAAGTAACCCTGGAAGGAAGGAAGGCTAAAGGGGGTTGGGTCTTGGTGGGGGTAGTATGGGGGCACAGGACCCCTGGATACCCCAAGTCTCTAGAGGAGTCCCAGATCAAAGAGTGTGTGAGGTATTTCCCAATCTGGCACCCCTGCAGTGCTTAGCTAAAGAAAGCCAGCCCTGATGCAAACTGCATGATCAAAGGAGTCTGAGAGATACATTCCGGAGCATTTCCCCAGCTTCTGATAAGCCCGGATATGTTTGCATTCTCTTCTGTTTGCATCTCAAACACCACTAGATTTTCTAAGATATGCAACTGACCCTCCTTTATGATCTGGGCTTACATGTCACAAACAATGTCTACCTCTGCTTCTGCTCCAGACACCAAGGCACCTCACCCGGGAATGTCACCTAATCCCTTTTGGTTGTCCCCTTCCCCACCAGCCATTCCTGGTCATGTAGTCTCTGTTCCTTTAAGGCAGGGGTCGGCAACGTATGGCTCTTTCTGCAGGAGCCATAAAGTCATTTTTTTTCAGGCGCTGTTACAGGAGCGGCACTGTGAGCACTGTACGGCTCTCACAAAATTACATTTTAAAAAATGTGGCATTTATGGCTCTCACGACCAAAAAGGTTGCCGACCCCTGCTTTTAGGTATAAAAATCTGGGATCCCTTCTCTTCAGGGAGGCATTCTTCACCTGCACCTGCCTTCCGGCCATTCACTTCATAATTTCCACTCTTTTTAAATATTCTGTGGAGCCTGCTCATTCTTTGAGAGGGTACCCTCCAGAATCAGACAATAGCAAGCTCTCCCACAGGAGAGGCACAGGAATTTTGCATAGAAGGTGTTTTCCGCTGTGGTTTGTTTGTCACCAGCTGCCCCAGGTGTCCTGTAAAGTACCAGCAGCTCTGCAACCCCTATGGAGTTGTATTTTGATAGAGACACACAGAGAGAAAACAGAGAGAGAGAAGAGAGAGAAAGACAGAGAGAGAAAGATAGATAGATAGATAGATAGATAGATAGATAAACAGAAAGAGAGAGACAGAGAAACAGAGAGAGAGAGAAGTCAGAGAAACAGAGAGAGGACAGAAAGAGATAGAAGATAGAGAAACAGAAAGAGAGAGACAGAGAAACAGAGAGAGAGAGGACACAGAGAGGACACAGAGAGAGAAGACAGAGAAACAGAAAGAGACAGAAACAGAAACAGAGAGAGAGAACACACACACACACACACACACACACACACACACAGAAAGAGAGAGACAAATAGACAGGAACAGAGAGAAGACAGAGAGAAACAGAGAGAGAGAAGACAGAAAGAAAGAGAGAAGACAAACAGGACAGAAAGAGAAAGAAAGAAGACAGAGAAAGAGACAGAGACAGATTAACAGAGAAAGAGAACACACACACAGAGAAAGAGAGAGAGACAGAGAGAAAACACACACACACACACACACACACACAGAAAGAGACAAATAGACAGAGGAACAGAGAGAAGACAGAGAGAGAAACAGAGAGAGAAGACAGAGAGAGACAGAAACAGAGAAAACAGAAAGAGAAAGAGGGGAGAGAGAGAGAGAGAGAGAGAGAGAGAGAGAGAGAGAGAGAGAGAGAGAGAGAGCAAGCAAGAGAGCACAGAAACAAATAGAAGATAGAGACAGAGAAAGGGGTGTGTGTGTGTGTGTGTGTGTGTGTGTGTGTGTGTGTGTGTGTGTGTGTGTGTGTGTGTGTGTGTGGTCACTGGGAAATTCAAAAGGTCTTAAGGGAGCAGAGTTCCAGTTAAGTCCTTCTCAGGGACTTTTTCTAGTAATCAGAATGTGGAGCTGAGCCAGCTGTTCAAACTCCCAAGAGATCCCAGGGCAGCAGGTGTTCTGGAACAGGGGGTGGGTGGGTGGGTGGGTGTCTGAGGAGGACAGCTGTTAAAGTGACCTGTTGATGATATTCCTCTGAGGAAGACTGAGAACAGCATCACAAAGCTTATTGCAGAGGGTGGCTGAAGAAGCAGGGAAGAGGGCAGTGAGAATTATAAAGGGTGGGTGGGGGGCGCCCTTCAGCAGCCAAGAACCAGATGCCAAGTTGTGGATGTTGACTCCTAAGGAACCTGCAGAGGGCCATCCACCTCCAATAAACCTACTCAAGCCAGGGGGCTCTGATTGCTGACATCTGCTAGCAAATGCCTGGGGAAAGTGTGGAGTTTGTCCTGGGACCAGTCTCAGAACCTGTTCTGCTTGAAACTCCAGAGAGATCCCTCTAAAGTTCCTTGAAAAAGAACTGGTTTTATTCTGCATCTCCTTCTCTCCTCCTCCCACCTCACCCTTTTAACACGTAAAAGTTCTGGGCCTGGGGAAGAGGTGGGGAACCCACTCAGAACTCCAGGCACTCCCTGGAGGGATCAGGGGACATGGTGAGGGTGGAATAGCCCAGCATTTCCCTTGGCAGCTTTCATTCTGGATCTTTTTTTTTTTTTTTTTTGTATCACAGAGCCTTTATGGAACAGTGAGTGGCACAATGCCACAGGACCTGGCCCATCAGGCTTGGAGAGGTTTCCAGAGGAGAGGAGAGGCTTGCAAGGCAGCTGCCCAACTTTGAGGATCATTTCGTGGCTGAGCTCCTTTGCCTCAGGCCTCTGTCAGCTGTGCCAGAGGCTGGCCTGGGAATTCCTGATGTGGAGAAAAAAGCAAATTACAAACAGAATTCAGAGTCCTTGAAACCTTTTTCCTCTTTTTTCTCAGCCAAGCCAGTGCCAGGGGGCGCTGTGGTGCAATGTAGTGAATTAATTACTTTTCTTGACTTATTGATTTACCAATTACATGTAATAACAAATTTCCACACCAGTTTTCCCAAGTTATATGATCGAACTTATGCCCCTTTCCTTCCCCCTCCTGGTGCTGGCAGGCAATTCCATCTGGGTTATAGATGTGGCATGAATTCATCAATTTTGCTTTTTTTAGTAAATGGCACCCGTTGAATGCCTTTAGATACATGTTGTTGTGTGATTTTCAGTATAGTTGTTTTTGCAATTGCAATTGGAATACTGGAGTTTTTTTCAGCACTACAATACTGTGATGTTATCTTGTCTGTTTACTGATACTGAATCTATCTGTTGCAGGCTTGCCCCTCCAATATGCCAGGAACTATTTTATTTTGTATTTGTATCTGTAGGGCCTGTTGAGCACAATGGCTAGAATACAGCAGGGAAAGAGATGGGAATAAGCATTTATATAACACCTACTATGTGCCAGGTACTGTGCTAAGCACTTAAAAAAAAAACCTTACCTTGCATCTTAGAATTAATTCTGTATATTGGTTCCAAGGCAGAAGAGTGGTAAGGTCTAAGTAATGGAGGTTAAGTGACTTGCCCAGGGTCATATAGCTAGGAAGTATCTGAGGACAGATTTGAACCCAGGACCTCCTGTCTCTAGACCTGGCTCAATCCACTGAGCCCAGAGAGGGGCATGCCAGGGCTTCCCCCTACTGGCGATACCCAACACTTGCTTCCCACAATCACTCAACTTCTGATCCCATTTGCTCTTCCTGCTGTCAGGAGGTCTTTCTTCATTTTATTTTAGTCCCAAGTATCTGAATGTTTTGTAGTGGGAGTGGGGTGGGGTGGATTCTCCCTCTCCTCCCTCCCTTCTTCCTTCTTCCTTCCTCTTCATGGAGTGATTATGTTGACAGTGATGTGTAAAGTGTTCTCCTCACCCCTTTCTCTCAAAAGAGATTTCTTTTGGCCTTTTATTTGGTGTACAATAAAACTGCATTAAAAGAGGGATGTTCCACTGAGTGAGAGAAAAAAAAGCCCCCTGCTAAGCACTTTTAAACTAATATTATCTCATTTAATTCTCACAATAACCCTATTAGATAGATGCTATTATTATTATTCCCATTTTATAGTTGAGGAAACCAAAGCAAACTGGTTAAATGACTTGCCCAGTGTCACAGTGTTAATAAATATCTAAGGCTGGATTTGTATTCAGGTTTTCCTGACTCTAGGTCCAGAGCTCTATCCATTGTGTCACCTTGCTACCTCCTAGGTATTAAATTGACTTGAGGGAAATCAAATGCCCAATTCATAGAAAAGCAAACAAGTCATTTTGGCCAGAAGCAGGCTCATATAAAATGTCTTTGAAAGGATGATGGCATTAGAATGTGAAGAACTTTAAGAGTCTAGGTGAGGAGTTTCTATTTTATTCTAGAGACAATAAAAACAGGGAGCCATTGGTGTTTTTCGAGCAAGGGAGTAATGTGTCCAAGTTATATTTTAGGAAAATGATTGTGGTAGTTTTGTGGAGGATGGATTGGAGAGAAGAGAGAATGGAAGCTGTGAATGCTTCCAAAGAGAGAAGAAGACATAATAATGAAGCCCTGAATGAAGGTGGTTAAGTGTGTGAATGGAAAGAAAGGGGCAAGAGATGTAGAGGTCTATAATAGCAATGTTACTTGGTGTTAACATTTTAGAAAGGAATTCCCATGAAGAACACACACCCAGGGCCTCATATACCCCTGTAGTAAGACTAGTACTGACTAAAAACAGGTTTGTTTCTTTCCTTTGATGAAGAAAAAATATGGTTTGGAAGATACCCAGTTTTGGTGAAACTTCAGAGAACCAGAGGTAAGATTAAAATTTTTTTGATAGAATCAACATTCCTTGAGTTGTTGTCCTTCCTTACCACTAATCAGATGAGACATTTCAGACAAGTTACTTAACTTTATTTAGCCTCTCAGCTAAGTGAGGTAGCTAGGTGATGTAGGATATACAGGATTGACTCTGGAGACAGGAGGATCTGAATTAAATTTGGCCTCAGTCAAGTATAAGTTGTGTGACTCTGGGAAAATCACTTAACCTTGTTTGCCTCAGTTCCTCTTATTTGTAAAATGAGCTGCAAAAGGAAATGGTAAACTACTCCAGTATCTCTGACAAGCAGGCAGAGCCAAGATAGCAGCTTAGTAGCAGTGAAAACTGGAACTATTCTGAGAATCCTTCCAAATGAACCTTAAAATAGTGCCTCAAAACAACTGAAGGCAGAGATCCAACAACAAGATGAAGTGAAGGGGCTCTCCTGTGGAAAACAACTTGAAAGGTAGGCAGAGAGAGTTGATATTCATGGGATAAGGGGCATAGGCCAATTTTGGGATTCTAGGATCCTACCTATGTCAATAGCAGAGCACCTCTCATCCACCCCTTGAAGTCCGAAGTGCTAGCATCAGCCTATAGTGAGGCCCCCTTGGGCCTTTTAGTGAAGCCCATAGCCCCAGGGAAAAATAACTCACAGTGCTCCAAGTCTTGCAAGTCATCAGCAGAGGAGACAGAACTAGCAGTTTTCAGGACTCCCAGGCCACAGGCAAAAAAAAAAAAAAAATAGAAAAGAAAAGGCTAGGAAAATGAGCAAACAGTAAAAGGAACACCTAACTACAGAAAATTTTTGTGGAGACAAAGAAGAGCAAGGCACTGATTCAATAGGACCAACCAATGAAAAACTTCAAAGAAAAATTGGAATTGGTTGCTCAGTCACTGGAAGAGTTCAAAAAGGAATACAAAAATTAAATAAAAAAGGTGGAAGTAAAATGAGAAAAAGAAATGAAAACCATGCAAAAAGAAAATAACAGCTTAAAAAACAAAATTAGTCAAGTGGAAAAAGAGGCATAAAAATCCAATGAAGAAAAGAGTGTCTTTAAAAAGAGATTTGACCTACTGGAAAAAAAATCCAATGGAAAAAGAATTCTAGGGGGCAGCTGGGTAGTTCAGTAGATTGAGAGCCAGGGCTAGAGACAGGAGGTCGCAGGTTCAAATCTGGCTTCAGACACTTCCCAGCTGTGTGAACCTGGGCAAGTCACTTGACACCCATTGCCTACCCTTACCACTCTTCTGCCTTGGAGCCAATACACAGTATTGACTCTAAGACAGAAGGTAAGGGTTTTAAAAAAAAAAAGAAAAAAGAAAAAGAATTCTATGAAAAGTAGAACTGACCAACTGGAAAAAAAGGTTAAAAAATCCAATAAAATAAAGAGTTCCATAAAAAGTAGAATGGACCTAATGGAAAAGAAGGACCAAAAGATCATGAAAGAAAATTAGTCTTTAAAAATTATAATTGGGCAAATAGAAGCTAATGACTTCATGAGAAACAATAAAACAAAATCAAAGAATGAAAAAAGTAGAAGAAAATATGAAATGTCTCATTGAAAAAGCAACTGATCTTGAAAATAGATCCAGGAGAGACAGTCTAAGAATTATTGCAATACCCAACAAGTCATGACTGAAAAAAAAAATCATGGACATGATATTACAAGAAATTATCCAAGGAAATTTCCCTGATGTTCTTGAACAACAGGGTAAAATAGAAATGGAAAGAATACACAGATCAATTCCTGTAATAAATCCCCTAATGACAACTCCCAGGAATGTTATAGCCAAGTTCAGAGTATCCAGGCTAAGGAGAATATACTGCAAGCAGCCAGAAAGAAACAATTCAAATATCATGAACCCCGAGTCAGAATTACTCAGGATCTGGTACGTTCCACATTGAAAGAACAGAAGATTTGGAATAGGATATTCCAGAAATCAAGGGAACTGGGTTTACAAACAAGAATCACCTGCCTATCAAAAGTGACTATATTCTTTCAGGGGAAAATATGGTCATTTAATAAAATAGAAGATTTCCAAGCTTTCCTGAAGAAAAGATCAGTCCTAAACAGAAAATTTGATATCCAAATACAAAATTCAAGAGAAGCATAAAAAAGGTAAATAAGAGAAAAGATTTTAAGGGACACAGTAAAGTTGAATTATTTATATTCCTACATGGAAAGATAATATTTGTAACTCTTAAAATTTTTTATCATTATCAAATTCATTAGAATAAGTATATATAAATAGAAGGTGTGGTAGCAAGCTGTTTAGGATGATATGCAAAAAAATAAAGGAATGAAAAAGAGGATTGCATTGAGAGAAATGGGAAGAGATATTTAAAATGTGATAAATTATATCACATAAAGAGGCAAGGGGGAAAAACCTATTGGAGGGGAGGATGAGTGTGATGATGGGTAATACTTAAAACTTATTTTTGTTGGAATTGGCTCAGAGAGAGAATAACAGTCAGATTATTTGGGGTATAGAATCCTATATTCTCCTATAGAGAAGTAGAAGGGGAATAAAAAAGGGGGTGATGATGAGGGGAGTAAGATAATGGAGGGGGAAGTTAGGAGGAGTGATTAAAAGACTCTTTAGAGAAGGGGGGAATAAGAAAGGTGGTGTTGGGAAGGGGAGTAATATAAGGGAGAAGAAAAGGGTGTGTGATTAAAAGCAAAGTACTAGTGTGGAAGGACAGAGTGAAAGGAGAAGGTGCAGGATTAAAAGGGGAAAACAAGATGGAGGGGAATACACAGATGGTAATCATAACTGTCAATGTAAAGGGGATGAACTCACCCATGAAATGGAAGTGGATAGCAGAGTGGATTAAAACCAGAATCCTACCATATGTTGTTTACAAGAAACACATTTGGGGCAGGTAGACACACAGAGTAAAGGTAAGAGACTGGAGCAGAATATTGGGCTTTGATTGAGATAAAAAACAAACAAACTAGTAGTAGCAATCATGATCTCAGACAAAGCTAACACAAAAATATATCTGATTAAAAGAGATAAGGAAGGTAAATACATCTTGAGAAAAAGTAGTATAGACAATGAAGTAATATCAATACTTAATATATGTGCACCAAATGGTATAGCCTTCAAACTTTTAAGACAGTATCTCTGCCAAGAAAATCCCAACTGAAGTTAGCACAGAGAATTGGACATGACTGAAATGAGTGTACAACAAGCTTCTCAGCTTCCTCTTTGTAAAATGGAGGCACTGATGCTAGTCCATTGATATATTACATGATTATACAATATTGTTACATTTTACATAACCATATATTATATAACCACTGTTACCATTGTTGTGGTAACAGTATTATGCCATACCATATCATTGTTGCCATAATCAATAAATGAATGAATGAGAAGGCATTTGTCAAGTTTTTCATCATGTATTAAGCACTGGAGTAAGGTTGGCAAAACTAGCTCAAAAGCAAGGCAGTCCCTGCCCTCAAGGAGCTCACATTCTAATAGGGGGTGACAACATGTATAGGAAATTTCAGCTACAAATAAGATGGAAAGACCCAAATGGTCTTTAGAAAGCAGTGGCAAAGCTGATGGTAATATAACTTTTAAAAGTTATTTTCACTGACAAACTATATCCATTCTGATGTTCAGGCATTTCACAGTGCCAAGGACTTTGGTGTCGAGAGCTTTCTTTACAAGGTCTTCAGTAGTATTGGCTGCCTAGGAGGTAGGTTCTGCTGCAACTGTAGAAGTAGTCATCAGGTCACATCTCCACAGGCATTGATTCTTTGGATGATGGTCTTCAGAGGACAGGATGGAAGCAGGTCTGATGGTCTAGGGGTTGAAGTAGGGCAGGGCATTACTATTCCTAGGTCTGAGGTCTCCTTGGGTCTTTGGGTCCTTGGGATCTCCATCAGGGTCTAAGGAGAGATGGTGGTGGAGTTGATGGTAGTAGTTTGACTTGCCTGACATGTCAACTCCTGACTCCTCATCACACAGCTACATTGAGGCTGGCTTCCTGCCCTGTTAGTGACAGTGGCGAATAGTTGAGTGGCTAGTCCCTTCTCCACAGGGTTTCCATCATTTCCTGGATGATGATTATTAAAATTTCAACAGATAAATTTACATGTGGAATCAGAGGAATGCCCATTGTGCTATCTTGCAGAGTAATTTTAACTCTCTTGGACAAAAGGAAGTATCTACAATAAAGGACAAATGTTTTCTTTTTAAAAATCGCTACAGAAATGCCCGATTGAATTTTTGATGTCCGTATGCTCTTCACTCTTAAAGGGTCAGAGTTCCAGGGGAGCTTTTGGTTTGGGATTGAGGCCATGCATACTGGTTTCTTATGCTACCTAAGCTGTGAAGACTGATTTTTATCCTTGCTTTAAGTGTCATAAAATACTTTCTCAAATAGTGAGGAAAAGATAGAGACCCTGGCTCTCTGGAAAGTAGCTTCTGGGGAAGTGGACTTCCCAAGATCCAGGCTCCAGGTCACCTGGGGTGGCCCCTCCTTAGCAGGAAGAAAGGTACTTGTCAACTCCTAGCTTCCTATCTTAACTAATTAGTATTGTTAACTAGGTACAAAGTTCAGCTGTTTGAACAATGCCAATAAACTTCAAGAGGGTCAATACTTTGTAAATTTTAGCACCTTAGGGCAAAGTCTCAGTTGCCAAGCCCAAAATTAAAAGCTCTGTGACACACACACACACACACACACACACACACACACACACACACACACATTTATACTTGTATATACATATATAGAGATAGGTACATATAGATAGAGCTATATCTCCTGCCTAATGGGCTGTCAATTAGTCCAAGCACTTCATTATCAGTGTTCTGGTTCGTAGGTTTTAAGACTGGACAATTCCTTTCTCTTACTCTAGAGTTTTGGCTGAGCCTAGATGGAAAGTTATTAAGGAGAAAGAAACCCTGATAGGCAATCTGCCCACCTCCAGGGAATTCCTCTCTCTGAACTGGGAGTTTGGGACAGGAGCCAGCTTGGGATCTCTTTTTCCTGTTGGAACACTGTTGTAATACTAGTCACCTATCCCTCATTTCGCAGATGAGGAAAGTCAGGTTTTTGACTATAATTTTTCTGGTAGAGTTGTCTAATTAAGGGAAGTCTTATCCTTTTAAATTATGTAGCAAAGAAAATTGTAGCAAAGACACAGTTTTCTCCAGGATGAGATATTTTAATAACAGCAACACTTAAATTGTTAGTAAAGTGGGTCATGCTGGCACCTCAGCAAAATCGAGGGACCTGGGGGCAGCTGGGTAGCTCAGTGGAGTGAGAGTCAGGCCTAGAGATAGGAGGTCCTAGGTTCAAACCCGGCCTCAGCCACTTCCCAGCTGTATGACCCTGGGCAAGTCCCTTGACTCCCATTGCCCACCCTTACCACTCTTCTACCTATGAGACAATACACCGAAGTTAAGGGTTTAAAAAAAAAAAAAAAAAGTAAAAAAAAAAAAAATCGAGGGACCTGAGTATAATCCATTTATTGGCTGGGTTACCAGTAACCAAGAAATTGCATCTATGACCTCTTCCTCAATGACCAAAGGCCCAGAGTGAGGGCCAGTGGGGCTTTTAAAACCTAGATGTGTCTCCCTTCTGATTGACCGGACAATACATAATTTGGACCTCCCCTGGCAAAGGTATGACAATCCCAATTGGTATGTGGGTTGGCCTTCAGTTATGGATGATCACTCCCCTGAGACTTAAGGAATGCTAGTTGCTTTATGAGACTTCACTGCCTCTTGCCATCTTGGCTAGAAAACCAAAAGCAATCTTAATCAGATTTCCTGCCCCCTCCACCCTTCATGGCCTTTGCTTTGGAGACCAAGTCACTTCCTAACTTGGGAAATGAGAAGCAAGTCGCCACTGGGGGAGGGCCTAACCCAAGCTGGTTCTGTTTCCTTGTTAACCAAAAATGTGGTTCCACCTTACTCAGATAGATAAGATGGGGCTGGAGGAGCTGGGGAGCCAAGAGTGATCACATCCTTCAACTTCACCCTAGTTTTGACTAGAAGATATATCCTTTTGAGTTAGACTAAGAGAAAGGGTTTTGACAAACTAGGGAAAAGAATGAATTACAGAATAATATTGATAATCAAATCATATAATATTAATTTTCCTTAATAAATTAAGAAACCTAAGGGGCGGGGGTGGGGGTCACATTTTGTCCTGATTTCTCACCTTCCAAAACATTAAACAGGATGTTGGGCCCACAATTCAATTCAACTAACCTTTAGAAAGTGCCCATTGGGGCAGCTAGATAGACAGTGTAGACAGGCATGGAGTTGGGAAGGCTTGGGTTCAAATCTGACCTTAGACACTTGCTAGCTGTATGACCGAAGATCAGGCACTTAACCCCAATAGCCTAGTTCTTGCTGCTCTTCTGTCCTACTAGAATTGATACTAAGACAGAAGGTTAATGATTTTTTCAAGTGCCCATTAATCATTTAATTAGTGGCTGTTAGTAGATTGCTATGAGGATAAAACCAGGAGGTAGAAATATTCAAGGTTGGTATTTAGGAGTGTCTCCGAGGCTGTGGCCCTTCAGCATCAGAGGTGTCTGTTTCCCAGACTCGTGGGTTCAGAACATTTTTATTTTTTCCTCCTAGTTTGAGCAGCCCTGCGGGAACTTGTTAGCTTCACAGACAATTCCCATTTGCAAAGCAGAAAGTCAATTTATGGGTTTGTCAATCTACCATCCTATAACTCCAATTAATATCTCTGTCCAAAACATTTTTCCTGAGCTACTAGTCCCCTATGTGAGCAGCTCTTATCTTACAACCACCTGAGGGTAGGGACTCTCTTGCATCCCCAACACTTAGCACAATGCCCACACATGGTAATTACTTAGAAAATGCTTTTATTGCAAATAATTGCAATGGTCTTTGAGGGCACAGACAAGGCCTTCCCCCACTACCCCCTTAAATCTTTATCTTCTCTCTTAGAATCAATGCTGTGTATTACTTCCAAGGCAGAAGAGTGGTAAGGGCTAGGCAATGGGGGTTAAGTGACTTGCCCAGGGTCACATAGCTAGCAAGTATCTGAGCTTGCATTTGAACTCAGGACCACCTGTCTTGTCTCTAGGTTTGGTTCCCAATTCACTGAGCCCCCACAGATCATGTCTTAATCCTGTCTGTATCCCTAGCTCTTGGTGTAGTGCTCTGTGCAAAGAATGTGTTTTTTTTCTTTATTAGTTTTTTTAGATAATAATAGATTTCCACATAAATGTTCCAAAGAACATGTTTAAAAGTGCTTAATTCCTCTCCTCATTTCTTAAATGAACTTGTTGAACTAGATCAGACGTTCTTGTTCAGGAACAAAGGATCTCTGGATAGATCTAGGAGGTCTGTGAACTAGGATGGGGGGAAAATCAAATCATTATTTTATATAATATTTAAGTGGGAAGTTAACATTTCCTCTAGTTATGAGTGTAGGCAACAAGCTATAGTAATATTAGCAATTATCTGTGACTGTCATCAATACAAATCAGATATTTTCAAAACACATTATAGCTATTACGGATATCTGAAAATTTCATTTATGCTTATTATTTTGAAATTACTATAGTTAGTAGACCTGTTAAGTCGTATTATTGTAACCCAAATACATTTATTTTGATAAATATATTTCAATAGAATTGACTTTCTTTGTAACCTTGTGTATTTTTTTATGCATTTAAAAATGTTTTTCTGAAAAGGGCTCCTTAAGTTTCCATCAAGCATCCAAAGGGGTCCATGATACAAAAATGAAAAAGTGCCCCTGAATTAGATGATCCCTAAGACCCCTTCTATGTCTAATAATCTATTATTTTGATAAACATTTGTTGGTGGTGATTATTATTTAGGGTACTGGGGAACAAAGATGAGGAGGATGATACTGTTCCTGTAGGTACTGAGACCGAATATTCATTACTGGAAAGATAAACCTTTCTGAGTTGCCCTCTGCTTAGCATCAAGTTCTCTAGGGAATTGAATTCATGGTTGGTGACCAAGGAAGCAGAGATCTGGGTAAACAGAGTATCTCTTGGGATGTATGATCCAAACTCTGAACATATCTTCCTAGGAATCATACATCTATTTCCTTCTGGACAGGGTTAGAGACATCACTATTGTCTGCTTTCTTTATTAGTGATTGTTGGGTAGCAAGGTGGTACATTGGAGAGAGAACCAGGCCTGGAGTCAGGAAGAGCTGAGTTCAAGTCTGAACTTGGGCACTTACAGTCTGTGTGACCCTAGGCAAGTCACTTAATTTCTATTTGTCTCAGTTTCTCATCTGTAAACTGGGGACACGCTGGAGAAAGAAATGGCAAATCGTTGCACTATTTTTGCAAGAAAATTCCATGGACAAAGAGTTGAACATGACTGAACAATACCAGTGGCAGGGGAGACAAGATAGTGAAGCATGGGTCTCCATTTCTAGAGGCAGATTGGCTATAATGGAAAGAACATTGAGTTTGGCTTCAGAAGACCCGAGTTGAGAGTTAGTTTTGTCATATTTTTTAATGTGAGCATTTTTTCCTTTCTGTATGATAAATTCCTGGAGGGCAAGGGCTACATCTTCTTTATTTCGATATTTTCCCCACATCATCTAGCATTGAAAAAACCGAGGCCTTAGAGAAGGACTCAAGGTCACGTGGGTAATATCAGACCTATTTCTATTTAATTTACACCTGAAAAAGCTTTACTCACCTTTATATCTTCTTATAGTTTTGGTCCTTTACGACTTTTACTTTGCTAAAGCCTAAAGTGAGCATGGTATTTAAAAAAAAAAAAGATTTTTTTTCTTTTCTCCTCTTCTTCATATGTTAAAAAAAAAAATCACAGGGCAGCAACATGGCACAGTGGGTAGAGTGCCAGGTCTAGAGTCAAGAGGACCTGGGCTTAAATCTGGCTTCAGACACTTCCTAGCTCTGTGACTCTGGGAGAATCATTTTAACCTTGTTTGTCTATCTCAGTGATTCCCATAGTGGGTGCCACCACCCCCTGGTGGGTGCTGCAGCAATCCAGGGGGGTGGTGATGACCACAGGTACATTTATCTTTCCTATTAATTGCTATTAAAATAAAAAAATAATTTCCAGGGGGATAAGTAATATTTTTTCTGGAAAGGGGGTGGTAGGACAAAAAAGTTTGGGAACCACTGGAATCTCTTACCCTTCCATTTTAGGGTTGTTATTAGGGACAGAAGGTAAAGATTAAAAAAAAGTCACAATCATTTCCTTTGATTCCCACCATTGCTATCCCCTTTATAACTAGGAAAAAAATAAGTAGCAAAACTGAGTAAAACATAATGGCATCAGGTCCTAGGTTCAAATCCGGCCTCAGACACTTCCCAGCTGTGTGACCCTGGGCAAGTCACTTGACCCCCATTGCCTACCCTTACCAATCTTCCACCTATAAGTCAATACACAGAAGTTAAGGGTTTAAAAAAAAATTAAAAACAAACAAAAAAAAAACCACAATGGCATCGGAAAGAATATGTAAAACACAGGATTCATAATATGTATTTCATCCTCTGACTTTTGCATCCAAGATTTTTCATTTCAATTAATCTGAGTTCAGTTACCTTTCAATATTGTTTTCATTTACATTATTGTAGTCATTGTAGATATTAGTCTCTTGGTTCTGCTTTCTTCCCATTGCTTCCCACCTATCTCTGAATTCCCTATAGTCATTGTTTCTCATTGGTGCGACAATATTCCAGCACGTTCTTTTTTGGTAGATCTATGATTTCTTAGCTCCCAGGGAGGAAATCTCTTCTACCAAATCAGATCTCTCTAGGACACTGAGAAGTGACCTGTTTAGGGCTGTGTAGCCAGCATGAATCAGAAGCAGGACTTGAACCTAAGACTTCCTGACTGTGAAACGAACTCTCTTTCTACCATATGCTACGCTGCTCCTGTATCACAATTTGTTCAGTCATTCCTCTGGTCATTGAGCATCTACTTTGTTTCCAGTGTTTTTGCTACCCCAAGAATGTGACTTGGACTATATTGTTACATATGGCCCCTAACTTCCATATATATATATATATATATATATATATATATATATATATATATAG
>NC_058131.1:139222972-139261850 GCF_016433145.1 Gracilinanus agilis | reverse complement strand
CTTCCTTCCTTCCTTCCTTCTTCCTTCCTTCCTTCCTTCTTCCTTCCTTCCTTCCTTCTTCCTTCCTTCCTTCCTTGCTTTCTTGCTTTCTTTCCTTCAAATATCCAGTTAACCTCATCTTCTCCCCCATTAGAGTTGGTATCATTTGAACAAAAGATACATGCATACATAAAACTATGACATTTCTTTTTATCAGTTCTTTCTCTGGAGGTAAACTCACACAAGTCATTCTTCAAACAATATTTCTATTGCTACATGTATGTCTGCTTTGCTCTGCTTATGCCACTCTTCATTATTTCATGTAGATCTTTCCATGTTTTCCCCAAATCAACCTGTTTGTCATTTCTTATAGCATAGTAGTATTCCATTACAATTATATGCTATTCAAAGGAATAATGAACTGGAGGAATTCCATGTGAACTGGAATGACCTCCAGGAAGTGATGCAGAGTGAAAAGAGCAGAACCAGGGGAACATTATACACAGAGACTGATACACTGTGGTAAAAATCAAAAGTAATGGACTTCTCTACTAGCAGCAATGCAATGACCCAGGACATTTCTGAGGAACTTATGAGAAAGAACACTGTCCGCATTCAGAGGAAGAACTATGGCAGTAGAAACACAGAAGAAAAACAACTGCTTGAACACATGGGTTGAGGTGGATATGATTTGGGATGTAGACTCTAAACGACCACCCCAGTGCAACTATCAATAATATGGAAATAGGTCTTGATTGATGACACATGTAAAACCCAGTGGAAATGCATATCTGGCTGGGGGGGGGTAGGAGGGGGAAAGGGGAGAAGGGAGAGAAAGAACATGAATCATGTAATCATAGAAAAACTTTCTAAAAATAAATAAATAAAATGTCAAAAAAACCCAATTATATGCCATAACTTGTTTAAATCCTTATCGTCTGTCTTTTTTTTAAAAGTGGCTTTATTACCCCAATTTTATTTTATTTTTTGCATTTTTATATAGCACTTTAATGTTTACAAAGCACTTTACAAATATTATCTAATTTAATCTTTACAACAGTCCTGGGTGGTAATAGCTATTATTACTCCTCCTCACCTTTTTTTTTTTATGTCTTAATATCAATTTTAAGAAGAGTTGTAAGGGCTAGATAGTTGGGGTTAAGTGACTTGACCAGGGTCACACAGCTTAGAACGGTACAAGGTCAAATTTGAACTCAGATCTTTCAGACTCCATCCTGTGCTACCTAGCAGCCCTGAACAGTTACTGTTTCCATCTAGCACCTATCAAAATACTTGAAATAAATGCTTGTTGAGTTAAGTTGAATGAAATGAAATTATATAACCAAGGTCATCCATTTTGGAAAGGCAGAGCTAGATTCAACCAAGGATCTTTCCACTCTAGGACCACTTGCTCTTTCCTTTATACCCTGATTTGTGTAATTTGAAGACTACTTTGTGTTGCAAGACTTATGAGTGTAGGGTCTGTTCTATTTTTAACATTTGTAGTAAAAGACAAGAAAGACCTAAGTTCTGAACACAGCAGCAAACTGTCAATCCTATTCTATCACTGTCATTAATGACAGTGGTACCTTCAAAGTTCTTGAATGGTCTATTAATTATTTTAATTTTTAAAATGATTGATTGTAAATGAGATTCAATGTCAAAGCATCAATTAGATTTGCTTTTGCAACTACTTACATTTAAATAATGAATTTCAATGCATAGAAAGTCATCATAACTTTAAAATTACCCCCTTTTAGTTTTTATCAGAATTCAAGTTTTACACCAAGCAGAGATTCATTCATTCAACAAGCATTTGTTTAGTGTTAAGATACTATGCTAGGGATTGGGGATACAGAGGCAAATGGGAAATAATCTTTGCCTTCAATGATTTTAACATCCTCCTGAGCTGGGTGAGTTAAATTGCCACTGAAAATATTCTCAGAATTTGAACCCTAATCCATGTGAATCCAGAGATGAGTCAGACAAGGGTTGTATTATAAGCCTAATTTTTTATAACAATTACTAGACAATCAGCATTTTGACCAAATGTGTAATAAATTACTGATCAAATCTCCTCAATATGAACCATTTATGTCCAATTCACAGGGAGGCAATGGTTCCATCACCCCCCACCTCCATCCCAGGATTATACTCAACATAATTCAGTCTATCTATTCAACTGTTGTACCTAGGCAGGACTGCCTCCGGTGGGTCTGAGTTGCCCCTTGGGTTGGTTTGAATAGCTCTCACATTTTACCACCTACCTTGTTGCCATCTGCCTCTCAGCACCAGGATCAATGGTGCTCCAAAGACACTATTCCTTTTTTCTACTGCAGGGAAGAAAATCAACTCTGCTTTGAGTTCTGGTAAAGAAGAGCTCTAGCTGTGTATCGGGGGATGAGTAAATGAAACCAACCCTTTATATCTGGCTAGATCTTAGATTTAGCCCAATACCATTCATATTTCTTTCTTCTAATCCTTGAATAGGAGACTAGCACACCAGGGGCTACACTTTAGGACCTGGACCACAGGCAGCTTGCTGAAAGATGCCCTGCCACCACTCCCTTCCACCTCTTTTTCTAGGCATAATAAATCAATATTTCCATTGCTAGGGGGCAGCTAGGTGACTCAGTGGACTGAAAGCCAGGTCTGGAAATCAGAGGTCCTGTGTCCAAATCTGACCTTAGACACTTCCCAGCTATGTGACCCTGGGCAAGTCACTTATCTCCCATGCCTAGACCTTACCTCTCTTCTGCCTTAGAACCAATACACAGATTTGATTCTAGGATGGAAGGTAAGGATTAAAAAAAAATTTCCATTGCTATAGTGAAGGACATGACATTTTAATGACTCGTGGCTTCATTTGGAATCTGTGTGATATGGAGTCATAGGCTGTTTAAGATGTCCACTTTTTTCCTACCTATCAACCCCATTTCTTCCATGTCCCTAACCCACTCATTCCTTCCTCTTCCGTGGTGCCCTCTGGAATTCTCATTCTATAGATAACAAATTATCTTCATATTAGACTTTTTCCTCTCACATTCCTTCTCTGCAATTTTGAAAACTTGCCTCTATTCTTGGTGACTCTCTACATTACTGGATGTACTTTTTGTCATGCTGTGACACAGTGGGTGAGGAGTGGGAGGAGGTATGCTTCTGCCTCCTCATCTCATTTATCTACCTTTCTTCCTTTGAAGTTTCGCTCCACCCTACCCTGAACCTCGTGAATATTTTCTTTTGGACCCCAGATATTCTCCCTCCTTTCTCAGTGTTCAGTACCTGGCTCACAACTTTCTTTTCCACCCTAACTCTTGCCCTTGTATTTTGAGATTTCAGTTTATATGCTGATGTCTCCTCAAATACCCTTGCTTCCCAGTTCATCATTATCCACAAATATTCCACATTACAATCCATAATGACAAAATTCATCTTATCATGTTGTTCTGTGTTTTCATTTCATTCCTCATCTTTTTTAAACCTGTACTTCATCTTCACTGCAATTTCTAGTCATTCCAGCCAGCTCTGATTTCTTAGCCCATCTTAGCTCTTGTTTTACTTTCTTCCCTTTGAAATCTTGACCCATTAGTTAACCAATACAATTTAACACCATCTCTTGCCCTTGAATCCTTTGACTGCTCAGCCCCTTCCACACCCCAACTCTGAATCACTCCCACCATTTGCCTTCCTTGCTCCTATTTTTGGGCTACAAAAATATGTTGTAGAAAATCACACAACTGTATGACCCTTCTCAGTTGTGCTTCTGACATTCTGGTCCCTGGGAGAGAAGACCAACATGTCTCAGCTACCATGCCATCCTGGAACTTTTCTTGACACCTAGGGTCTTCTCATCCAGGGACACCCACCAATCCCTGTGGTCTTCTCACCCCAGAAGACCCTACTGTTATCTAAAGCCCCATCAGGAGATTTCTCTTGATTAGTCTAGTCAATCTTCATTTACCTGTTGGCTTTGCTCCTGACTTTCTGGACTTTACCACCATTGTTCTGCTGCATTACTTTTTCCTCTCCCTGCTTTTCAGAGCCCTTTTGTGTATTATTTACAGTCACTGTAAACTTCTTGAGGGCAAGGATTCTTCTTTTGCTAGTATCTGTACCATTAACACTTAGCAAAGTGCCAGACAAAAGTAAGAGCCAAGTTTTTGATTGTTGCCTTGTCTTATCTGTGAATTGGGACCTCTATAGGTTTATGCTATTTGATCCCACCCAAATCCTCACTACTTAAATTGCCATCATTTCTCTGAGTTGTTATGATTCTTTCCCCTCAAAAAGAACAGGAAAATTGATCGAGTTCTTTCTCATTTTAATTCCTATTTTTATGCCAAATGCCTTTCCAATGAGTTAGTTCTAGGGTAAATCAATATCCACACAAAAGGAGAGGGGCCATGATTAAAACTTCTATATCCAAATGAGATTTATTGAACTATATTCTTTATAATCGATTGAAATCTCAGAAGGGCTGGAGATGGGTTTATGTCATAAATACTTAAGACTATTCCCATTACAATTTGGGGAATAGAGGCTGAAAGATGTTTATCAGCCTCAAAATGGCTTCCCTTTTGTATGAGAAAGATCCCACTCGGGATGCATAGTATGGTGAATAATGTGACACTAAAGTTGGTATGTTCTCTTTTCCTTGCTGAACGAGGAAGGGTAAAGGGTGATTGAGGTAATAGGAAAGAAATGAAAGGGATGGCCGAGTATACGGAAGGAATGGGCGAGGCGGTATATTGGATGGTAAGGGAATGGGTGAGGTATTCAGGAGAGACAGCTAACACAGACTAGACACTTAGGCTAGAGACAGGATATTGGGGGAAATAGGCTGAACCCTTCCAGGCAGGCAAAGGTATCTCTATAGACACAACGAAGGCTTTCTTGTCAGTTTCTCAAGTCCCTCAAAGGAGGAGTTGAACGGCTCCTCCTTGACACTGAAACTGAAGGGATTCAGGAGGAAGTGTCAGGCAACTACTTCCTTCCAAGATGGATGCCTCCAGTTCCCTCAAGAAATAAAAGAGATAATACTTCCCTCTTCAACCCTTGGCTAATTCTTAAACACAATGATTCACCAGAGGGTTTGATTAGGTAACAAGGGGATTTATTGATATTCAGGATTAGTCAGAAGGGAGAGAGGGGTTTAAGGTTTCTGACAGCTGCTAGGGAGAAACTCAAGATGGGGAGGGTCACAGGAATGGGTCAGACTGAGAGAGAACCTGCTCTCTCAGCCAGGGAAGATTTGGCTGCTTTTAAAGTTGAGAGTATGCTAAATCAATAAAATAAGGAATAGTTTGATTTAGGTATGTCCTACTTGCCTATGGGGAAACTAAATCCACAAAGTCTATTCACTAAAAACCCAAAAGCCATCCTTCCTCCCAGAGCCCACAGGAAATCAGGAAAGGTAACAGGGGAATAATATGGAGAAGGTCAGGGAGAGGTCCAGAGATATTAGCTAGTTCAAATTGTCCAGAGACAAGGCACAGGTCAAAGCAAAGCCGAAACCCAAAGGCAGAGCCTTCAGTTGGACCTTCTGCTCTCCTCAAGCTTCAGGTGCTAACTGAAATTCTCTGTCAGGATTCTAAGGCTTAAGTGCCAGAAGTTTTCAGTTAACTTTTGCAAGGGCAAAAGCCTTTATTGCATCTTTGCATTACAATAGTAAGATTATTTCATTAGTTTTCCTTTCTTCTCAGGGGTTCTATGGCAGTGACTGGTGGGGAGGCAAGGTGTTATCTGTTACCAGCAGTGGAACATCTGCATTTAGGGATCCTTCAGTATTGTTACTGGTTGATGATGTGAAGGAGGGGAAAAAAGGAATTCGGGAGAGAGTCTGACTCATCCCCATTGTTGACTTCAGGTCTGTTCTCATGGAGATAGGAGTCTGCTTTTCATGGCCACAGAGTTGAGTTCTAGCTTTCAACCATTTGCTAGCATAAACAAAAGGGAATACAGGACAAATTGGAGATAACCAACAGAGGGAAGTCCCTAAAAGAGGAAAAAAATCAGTAAAATTGATCATTACATCAAAAAGTCTGAAAATATATGCAGTATTCCACACCTGCAGACCTTTTACCTGTCCAGTAGAGGGGTAGGAAGGGATCTTCTTTTATCTTTTCTTTGTAATTCTGCAATATTCACTTTTAATTCTTTTGTGGTTTTTGCTCTTCCCTTTGCATCATTGTAGTCTTTGTGTATATTATTTTCTTAGCTCTACTTATTTCACTTTGCATCAATTCATGTAAGACTTTCCAAGCTTCTCCATATACATCCTATTTGTTGCTTCTTATCACACAATCATAGTGCAGTGTTTGTTGAGTGAATGAGTGAATGAAGGATGCTGTAAGCTTATTTGTGGGATCAGTGTTGAAGGTGGGTATTTGGGTGGTATAATAGATAGTGCCAGGAAGACCCAAGTTCAAACCTGGCCTCCAACCCTTTTAGCTGTGTGCCCCTGGGTAAGTCACTTAACCCTGTCTGCCTCAGTTTCCTCTTCTGTAAAGTCAACTGGGAGATTGAAATGGCAAACCCCTTCAGGATCTTCACCAAGAAAATTTCAAATGGGGTCAAGAAGGGTTGGATAGGAATCAGTGTTGAGGCATTTACAGGTTGGGTGCCCTCTTGTGGTATAAGGGACAATAGAGCCTTTTAGAAGGTTCTCTCTCCCAGGAAATAAGGTGGGTATCCGGTTTCTGGCTCAAGGAGAACACTGCCTAAAGGGTGACTCAGATTTTACTGTCTCACTGGATAATTAATTTAATGCCACACCCCTTTTTTTGTAGTCATAAGGATGGCAACAGGTACGAATTTGCATCCCTTATGCTGCAAAGTGCTGCATGCAGTATAACAATTGTCATATAGAATCAAATCTCTATTGGGCAGAGGAAATAAGAGAAGAATAAACATGAGGTAGTACAAACTAGTGTGCCTGGAATTAGAATTAGTTCTAATGGAACCAGGAGTTCCCATCCCAGTTCTACCACGAACATGACTTGGAACAAATCATTTAAATTCTCTGAGTTTCAGAGTTTTACCTATACAATGAAGGACCCTGACTAGATGATTTCTAAAGTCCTTTTTAGCTCTAGATCCTCTGATCCCTACTCTAGTCTCCCTACCCCATACTCTGTCTCTGCCTCTATCTCTCCCTTTCTCTGCCTCTCTCTATCTCTGCTTCTCTTCCCCTCTCTCTGTCTCATCCTTTCTCTTACTCTTTCTCTCTCTGTCTCCCTTTTTTTCCTTCCCTCTCTCTTCCTCCTCTTCCCCTGTCTCTATCTATCTCTCCCTCTCTCTGTCTCTCTCTCAGCCTCTGTCTCTCTGTCTCTCCTTGTCTTACTCCTTTCCTCTGTCTCTCTCCCTTCCTCTTCTCTCCTTCTCTGATTTTCTCTCTCTCCTCCTCCTCTGTCTCTCTCCTTCCCTCTTTCTCTCCCTTCCTCCTCTCTCCTCCTCTGCCTCTCTGTCTTTCTGCTTCTGTTTCTCTGTCTTTCTATCCATCATAGTAACACAGAGAAGGTTGAGGCCACAATTCTCTTGCTTTCTTAATCCCATAGCCCCAATTTCTTACCTTTGCAAGAGATGCTGTAGTTCTTTTCTTTCTTTTCTTAAACCCTTACGTTCTGCCTTAATATTTCAAAGCAAAAGAACAGTAAGGGTGAGGCAAATAGGGTTATAGTGACTTGCTGTGCTCCCACAGCTAAAAGTTTGAGGCCACATTTGCATCCAGGTCCTCCTGACTCTAGGTTTGGCACTCTATCCACTGTGCTACCTAGCTGTCCTGAGGTGCTGTAATTCTCAGATCCTCTGGTGCTCAGGAGTCTTCTGCCTCCGTTGCATTACTCTGGGAACAATATGGGAGGGGAGAAAAAAGCAAACTTTTTTTTCTGTCTCTATAACATAAAACATCAGCCCTCTTAGAGAAAGAAGAGCACTTAAACTTTGATTTGCCCTGGACAATCTCTGAAGCAAGAGGGTAATTTCCAAGAGGACAGAACCCAATCTTTCACCTCTTCTGTATCCCTCCAAGACACTCCCACAATGCTGTCTCATAACAGGTCCTCAATAGTTACTTGTTGACTGAATACTTACTTCTTCATCATGACTTACCAAGTCAGAGTGAAAATTTGAGCTGTGTATTAGTGGCTTCAGTATGAACATTCATCTGTGAAAGGGCTGAGGCAATTTGGTCTAAGCCAATTGGTCTAAGCCAAATTGGTGGAGAATGTGGCAAAAGAGACTATTTTTGTGTTTGGAGAGTGTCAGTAGGAAATTTGTATTTAGCAATGAGAAGCTTGTCGGGAAGAGAACTGGTGGAATAAAGGGAAAAGAGATGTCAAGGAGCACATCTGGAAAATTCTTGGAGGGGAGGAGTTGGGGGAAAGGTGCCAAAGCTTAGTTCTGCCAAGTTCCGGGCCAAGTTCCGGGATGGAGTGCCCTGCCTATCTTCTCTGCCAATGTGATTTCTGCACGTGTGTAGAGAAAAAGAAAAAAAAACAAACAATTTAAGACACCACCCCCCTCCCTCCTCCCCATCTCAAACCTTCCTCTGGGCTCTGCTGGAGATTGTGTTACATTCTGCAGGGAACTGGAAGGTTTAAATGAGTACTAGGCATTGTTAAGAAAAAAATCAGTGGTGGCTGTGGTTGAAGACAATGCCATCTATTCAGGAAATTGGATATTATGAGTCAGTAAGTCCACGGGAAAAGAAAGACAAGGAGACAATAGGCATTTCAAAGAAGCACTGGTTGTTTAATTGAAAAATCAAGAAAAACATCAATGAAGGATCACATCTACGCAATAGGTCTTCTCAGCATGTACAGCTTTTTTTTTTTAAGACACATCCAACAGAAGTCTCATAGATTTATTTTAAAAGGTCAACTGTTTTTTTAAAAAAACTTTTAAACAAAATCCTGGTGTACTTCAACCTTCCTCTCTCCCTCCCTCCCTCCCTTCCTCCCTCCCCTCTTCCTTCCTTCCTTCCTTCTTTCTTCCTTCCTGCTGATTACTTTGGTGGACAGGGAGCATTTGGTGAAAGTCCATTTCCCATTTGCACAAAACCAGCAGTAAACTATAGGGTTGAATGGATATTGTTCAAACCCGACTTAATTAAAATATGCATGCTCACATCTGGAGGTACAACTTATGTGGTGAGGTTTTGTCCATTTCCATCACATTTCTACAGAATTTGCAAAGACATAGCACTGACCCAGGCTTAGAGCTGCTTTTTCCAGTAGTGAGGAGGGAGTCATGTGGGCTTCAGCCACACACAAAGTTGTGGTCTAGGGAGGTGGGTGGTCTTGAGCTTTGGAAGAGAACAAAGCTCCCTGACCCATATGGTGGTCCAATCTAGGCTTTTAAACTCTTTAGGACCAGGTTCTAAAGTACTACTGCCTGTCAACATATATTAAAATACGAATCAGAAACCCAGTTTTTCATTACTGGAACTTTTTTCTATTGCCTCTTGTTTTCCCTTTTGGGACCAGACAGAGTAAATCTAATTTCTCTTTTATGTGTCAATCTTTAAAATATATATATACACATATATTAAAATCCTTACCTTCCATCTTAGAATCAATACTGTGTATTGGCTCCAAGGCAGAAGATTGGTAAGGGTAGGCAATGGGGGTCAAGTGACTTGTCCAGGGTCACACAGCTGGGAAGTGTCTGAGGCCAGATTTGAACCTAGGACCTCTGGTCTCTAGGCCTGGCTCTCAATCCACTGAGCTACCCAGCTGCCCCCAATCTTTAAAATATTCTATTATCTACCATATTTTTTTCTACCCTAGGCAAACCATACTCATTTCTCTCAACTGATTCTCACATGATCTTTAGTCCTTTTTTCATCTTGGTCAGCTTTCTCCCAACATGCTTTAGCTTCTCCTTCCTAAATGTGGTCTCAGTTCTGAGCACAAATTGAGTAGAATTGAGTATCATCTGACCAGAGCAGAGCAATAAGATGATTTTATTGTTGATGTTTAGGGATGTCCAACTCCTCATGACCCCCTTTTAAGGTTTCTTGACAAAGATGTTGGAATGGTTTTTCATTTCCTTCTTCAGCTCATTTTTACAGGCAAGGAACTAAGACAAACAGGACAAAGTGATTTTCCCAGGGTCACAAAGCTAGGAAGTGTCTGAGGCTAGATTTGAACTCAGGAAAATAAGTCTTCCTGATTCCACACTTGACTCTCTATCCACTGTGCCACCTAACTGTGCCAATAAGGTGATTACCTTCTTTCTAATGCAATTTAATATGAAGTTACCATATTTGGCAGTCATGTGGCTAGAGTACTGGAGTTGGAATTAGGAAGACCTGAATTTGAATCCTCCTTATTTGTAAAATTGAATTTCCTTATTTGTAAAATAAGGAAAGAAATTGTAGTAATACCTTCCTTATAAGACTGTTGCGAGGCTCAAGTAAGATAACATGCAAAGCACTTTGCAAACATGCTACATAAATGCTAGAAAGATGATGATAATGAATTTGCAGTCATAGTTTGGACAGCAGCCTTTTCCTTAAATCCCTCAGAATTGTCCTGGATCATTGTATTGCTGTTAGTAGCAAAGTCTATCACATTTGATTGTATCACAATATATCAGTTACTGTTTATAATGTTCTCCTGATTCTGTTTATGACAGTCATATTTTGGAATAGAGATGGAAGACATAAATCAAGAGGGCTATAGAATAGTTGGAGAGACAATATGTGCACATGAAATGTTTCAATAATCCTACCACACAGCACCAAAAAAATGGAAATATGCTCTAGGTGGTCAGACACACTGGCGTGGCTCTTGGAGGACTTGAGTTGAACCATGAAAGGATGGTAGGATTTAGACGTGTGGTCATAAGGAGGGGTACATTCAAGCTGGGAGCAAGGTTGAGAGAAAGCCAGAGGTATGAAGGAGCATGACATGGTAAGGGGAAAATAAGATAAAAACAAGATAATGGGGACTGGAGAGTTTTTGTTGAGAAGTTCTAATTTGGGAAAAGATTTTGAAGAATCTGAAATTCAAGACTGAGGGGTTTGGACTTATTCTATAGTCAACTGGGAGCTACTGAAATTTTCTGAACAGAGAGATGGCTGCAATCAATGTTTTCAGAAGATTTACTCTTGTGGTGGTATACAGGATGAATTGTGGGCGATAGAGACCAGTTTGGAAGTTATTAGAACACTCAGGAATAAAAGGATAATAGCTTGGATTATTGTAGTGACAATAAGAATAGAAAATAAGAAATTGATAAGAGGCATTTTAAGATTTGATTTATCAGAAGATTTAATTGATTGGAAATGGGGGTAAAAATGACAACAATAGGCAGCATTTATATAGCACTTTATAATTTTCAAAACACTTTGTCAATATTATCTCATTTTGACCTCATAACAACCCTGGAAGATAAATGCTGTTATTATTATCATTTAACAGAGGAGGAAACCAAGGCAGACAAAGGTTAAAATGATTTGCCTAGAGTCACATAGGTACTATTTGTTGTTAGATTTGAACTGATCTCTGACTGCAGGTCCAGTTGCTATAATTTGCGCCCCCTAGATGTCTCTAAAAAAAGAGGGGTGTCAAAAATAGGCAGCACTTTAAAAGACAGAATTGGGACTTTATGAAGGAAATGGCATTACCAAAGACAAGAAAAGATAAGGCCTATTTAGAAAACAGTGATTATATTAATTTTTACTTAAATTAAGGGGGTGGTAAAAGATACAATATAGTATCGTATAGAATGTCAACACAGGAAGACATTTTTATTGTTAACCATGTATGGAACATTGAGCTTATTGCTTGGAGAAATTTAAAGTCCTTGTCCCAACTTGTTTCTCTTTTAAGAGGAAATGTAAACTCTAGAAGATACCTGACTTCAAATTCCTCTTTTGACAGTTCCTAGTTGTGGAACCAATGGTGTGCTGGTAAAATTTTAATAACTGAGTCTCTGGAAAAAAAAAAGGTACATCACACCTAGCAGACTGGCTAAAATGACAACAAGGGAGAATAATGAATGTTGGAGGGGATGTGGCAAAATTGGGACATTAATGCATTGCTGGTGGAGTTGTGAACTGATCCAACCATTCTGGCTGGCAATTTGGAACTATGCCCAAATGGCTTTAAAAGACTATCTGCCTTTTGATCCAGCTATAGCACAAAGAGATAATAAGGAAAAAGAATTGTACAAAAATATTTATAGCTGCACTCTTTGTGGTGGCAAAAAATTGGAAAATGAGAGAATGTCCTTTGATTGGGGAATGGCTGAACAAATTGTGGTATCTGTTGGTGATGGAATACTATTGTGCTCAAAGGAATAATAAACTGGAGGAATTCCATGTGACCTGGAATGACCTCCAGGAATTGATGCAGAGTGAAAAGGAGCAGAGCCAGAAGAATATTGTACACAGAGACTGATACACTGTGGTACAATCAAACATAACGGATTTCTCTACTAGTAGCAATGCAAGAATCCAGAGAGAGCAAGGCTGAGGGACTTATGAAAAAGAAAACTAGCCACATTCAGAGGAAGAACTGTGGGAGGAAAAACATAGAAGAAAAACAACTGCTTGAATGCATGGGCTGATGGGGATATTATTGGGGATGAAGACACTAAAGGATAACTCTAGTCCAACTATCAATAAAATGGAATTAGATCTTGATCAATGATACATGTAAAAAATTGTGCGCCAGCTAAGGGGGGTTAGGGAGATTTGGGGGAGAGGAAAAGAACATGAAATATATAACTAGGGGAAAATATTCAAAATAAAAATAAAAAATAAAATAAAATAAAATCACCTAGAAAAAAAGGTACATGTGAACACTTTTAAGTTTAACTTATATTATTAACATTTTCTTTACCACCTCTTAAATCTAGATAGTCAATAAAACAATAAAAAAAGAAATCTAAGATGGAAGACAAGGATTTAAAAAAAAAAGAGTAAATGCCACGAGTATGAATCATAAGGGTCTATAAAAGTAGATAACTCTGATGGGAATTTCCTGAGGCTGACAGGTTAAATGGGTCATACTACTACTAAGTGTCAAATTTTGAACCCATGGTTTCCAATTCTCTATCCACTGTGGCATATCTCTTCTCTCTCTTAAATATACACACACTACACATAAACATTTGTTTTAATCAGCCCAAATCAGTTGTTTTTACCATCCCACCCCAGTCTCCCTTGCTGCCCTCAACACAAGGGAAACAAAATCTATTACAAACATGTGTGATCAAAACAAATTTTCATATTGATCATACTTAAAATAATATTTGTCTTATTCTACATTCTTTACCTTTCTGTCAGGAAGTGGGCAGCACGTTTCATTATTAGTTCTCTGAAATCATGGTTGGTCATTACATTGACAAGAATTCAAAATTATAGCATTTTATCATATCCAGATAACAGAACTGGTTCATCCATTCCCCAATTTATGGTCAGTCATTCAATACAGTTTCTACAAGAGTATGGCCAATCGTGGCAGTGATAGAAGAAAGTCATGTCTGAAGACATTCTTTCCCTCCAAGGGTGGGCAGATGAAAATATCTTGTTCCAACAGCCATGAAGGCAGCTGAAGCAGGCTCTGTAGAGTGCTTAAAGCTTGGTCAGACATGGAAGAAGCCAAAGTCGTCCACTGTATCCCAAGCCGTCATCCATCATCTTGACTTTAATCTTGCTACTGGACTTGGATGCCTCTAGAAGAGAGAGTGAAGCTGATGTCTTTGTGTAACTCTGCCTCACTTGAATCCAATTCACAAGCAAGTCAAGACATCGCCCCGGGATGTCATGGGTCCTCTTCAAAAATGAAGGACTAATGATGACAATAATTTACATATAATACAAATATAAATCAGTGGAACTGCTTGGCAGCTTCAGGAAGGGGGGAGGAAAGAGCCTGGGGGAAGGGGAAGAATCATAAATCATGGAACCACGGAAGAATATTCTAAATAAAAAAAGGGAAAAAAATAAATGTGGTTCCATAAGTCCTAGATTAAAAAAATAATTTACATATAAACACTGTTAAAAACAAAGCAATATATGCAATTCAACTTTAAGTACATTTTTCATTTGTCATTAGCCAGTAGAAGAGTAAATATTTTATATCATAACTAACCATTCTCTTCAATTTGTTAGGTGGCTAACAATAAAAAATAGATTTCTATCTCTCCGCAAGGGAGCTTGTAAAATTTAACTGCCATTTCCTACAACATATTAGTGTCAGTGAGCATTTTCACTTTATTCTTGTTTTAAATCAAGACACAGAAATAGATTCCAGGTGGGAACAGATTTAAGACTGTATTTGTCTGGAACTGAGCTACATATTGCAAACCTTTGTTCAAATAAAAAGTCCCAAATGTTGAAGTTAAATTTATATATTATTATATTAAACTTTTTTCAGTTGTAACATTTAATTGAAAATATTATTTGTATTCAATGAAATTTTATAAAATAAAGATATTTAAGGGGCAGCTGGGTGGCTCAGTGGATTGAGAGCCAGGCCTAAAGATGGAGGTCCCAGGTTCAAATCTGGCCTCAGATACTTACTAGCCGTGTGACCCTGGGCAAGTCACTTAACCCCCATTGCCTAGCCCTTACCACTCTTCTGCCTTGGAACCAATACACAGTATTGATTCTCAGATGGAAGGTAAAGGGTTTAAAAAAAAGAATATTTAAATATCTTTATTTATTTTATAGATAACAAAAATAATAGAAATTTTATAGATAATAGAAAACATATGAGGTTTTGCTGGATTATTCCTTTTAATTCTTAGAGCATGCCTTAGAGAATAAATACAATATTCATAATTATTTTCTAATTGGAATTTTATATGTAGATTTTCATAATTATAAGTAGAATAAATTTTCATATTCTGTAGTTATAATATAACATGTGATATAAAGTAATGACACAATGTAAAGTTATCATTATAATTATTGTAAGCACTTTATGAATAACTCTAAAAGAATATTTTGAATTGTTACCTCTTATTAGCTGTGCGTTCTTGGGCAAGTCACTTAACCCTGTTTACCTCAGTTTCCTCATCTATAAAATGAGCTGGAGAAGGAAATAGCAAATCATTCCAGTATCTTTGCCAAGAAAACCTCAAATAGGGTAATGAAGAATCTGACATGACTGAAATGACAACAACAAACAATAATAAAAATTACTGGATCAGACTACACAGAGAATAGTTGCACCTAAGTAGATAGGCACTTAATTTTTTTTCCCATTTTTTCCCCATTTATCTAATACTTATACCATTCTTTTCACTAAAGGAAAGAAATCTGAAATGGAGTCAGAAAACTTGAGTTTGAGCCCTGGAAGCTGCTCTTTGAGCCTCAATTTCCCTTTCTATAAAGTGGAGATAATACCTATCCTGCTGAACTCACAGAGTCAATTGTGAGCATCAAGTGAGAGATCATTTCATTGGAAAGTGATATATAAATGTCAGCTATTATTATGAACTAATATTGAGAGTCTATGATGAGCCCGGTCTGTAATTCGTAATTGTAAAGCATCGTTAGATAAACATGAACTCTTATCGTTATTGTGGTACTATTCTTTTAGAGCTTAGAATATTGAATATTCTGGGAATCCACCTAAACCAAATCATTAACTTTTCAGTAATAAGTCTGTTGAGTAAATAAACTAAATGGATTTGTGGTATATTTGACACTGATCATATGTTCTATTGTGGCTGCTTTATTGCTAGTGCATAAAATATTAAATTTGGCCATTAGAGGAATCCCACTCAGGCTTTCCCTCTCCTTTTCCCTGTTTGATTAGTCTGCTTAGGAAGTTCCCTCAGTGGACTAGCTGACCTTGTTCTAGTAAAGACATTCCATAGACAAGTCATGAAATGTGTCAATGAATGGATAAAGGACGACTGTTTGAAAGGACCCATTGGGTATCACTACAGCTTCCAAAAAGACTCTAAGAACTTAAAATGTGCCTGTAAAGATGGGCAAACTGGAGTCTGGAGTGGCTACATAGTGATCCCACCTGAAACTGTTGGAGGGACCCCAGCCACACATTTATGTCATAATGCCACAGGAGTGTACCCTTTTTAATGCTTCTTGGTTTTTCAATGCCATGTTATAGTGGTATTTTTGTTGTGTTCCTACTTATCTTTGCCATATTAATAGCTTTTCTCACGCTTTGGGAATAATATCAATAGCTTAATGGTTTATATTTTTGAATTCCTAATAAATATTTTTAGGATTTGAAGGTGAATCCAACCAGTTAAACTTTAAAAGCTAAGGCAATAATTGTCTTGTCTACATTTACATCAGTTTTTATACACAATTTTAGTTTATGACAATTTATTAAGTATATTTATTTACAGTTTATTCATCCAGTAAATGAGATAACAAATATTTACTAAGTGACTACACTATACAAAACATTCTGGGATATATAAGAGAGGATGAATACTATATATAAAATCTAGTTGGATTATATATGTGTATATATGTACATATATAGTCTAGTTTATAATCTAGTTTGATGTATATAAGACATATACACTTAAATGGTCAAATATAAGAATTAAAGAATATTAGACACACCAGAAAATAATTTATATGATAATTCTATTCAATAGATATTCAATGCTGCTATATTGCAAAGAGAAGTAAGAAACAATCTCTTTCCTCAAGGGGCTTATATTCAACCTGGGGCATATAAAATATACATAGGCAAGAAAATCTGAGTAAAGAATGAAGATTAGCAACTGGGGGTATCAGGAAATGTTTCTTGCAGGACATGGCACCTTGGGGTCTTGGAGCTTCATAGTGTGCAGTTTGAGGTATAAGTTTTGGATATCTCACTTTCTGTGTGTAAAATTTTCGTAAAGTCCAAAATTTAAAAAATTTTTGAGAGGAATTTCAGGAAAAGAAGTTCGCTAACTCCTTGAATCAAGAAAGTGAACTGTTTGGAGAAAGTGCCTTAAAGAAACCTACACTGCATCAGAAGATCCAAAATGAACTTTGAGATGTAATTGATTGAACTGAAGGGGGCTGAACATATCATTTATTCTGACTGTAAGTTCTTATGCCAAAGGGGACTGCCCCCTAATTGGCTTTTTGTCAATGTGCCTAGCAAACATTTGTTTTGCTCTCTCACTTGTATTTCCCTCTTATCTCCAACTATTATAGTTTCCTCTTAGAAAGTGCAATATTGTATGCACCTTTAGCTAGAAGATTTTTAGAGGTATAAACTAGTTATATTAAATGATTCATTGGGGAGACTAGTCTCCCAAAGAATCACAGGGGGAATTGTGAAGATAGGATTCTCCCCTTGTCTATTTTTAGCTAATCAAATGAAAAAACTTAAGTATTCCTACTTACCATTAAGTATGAGAGTTCATGAGTCCCTTATGAAAGTAAGTTCACACCTCCAAAGGCTACTACTTCACACTTCCCCTCGCCACCCTCTAGCCCACTTGGGCAGTGCTAGGCAAATTGAAAGACTGCCATTGGTTTTTGTGAAGAAGGGGAAATGACAGGAAGTGACATGAAGTGATTTGGAAAATAGGAGCATAAAAGGAAGAGCCCAGCATGGTCTAGATTCATTTCTTTCCTGGCTTCTGGAGAGATTAGTTCCAGAAATTCATTCCTTTCCTGGCTTCTGGAGAGATTTATTCCAGAGACTGATTCCCTTCCTGGTGTCTGGGTGAGTGGCTGAGATTCCTGCTTTGGCTTTGGAGGAGGTTGTGTTGGTGGAACTCTGGCTGAAAACACCATTGGGACCTCTGGCTGAAGATTACTGGACCCTGCCAGGACTGAGCTGGACACCAGAGCAGCACTTAGTTAGGCCAGACTATTCTCTACCTTCTTCTTACATTTTTCCACTTTCACTCTTTCTACCTCTATAAATAAAGCTGCTAAAAGTAATTTTGACTTAAGCTATAATATTTTAAACTCGGCAACCACAATATTACTTTAGAATTCTCATATTTAGTATAAAACCCTAAATTTAACTCTTATAGTGATCTTGAAAAAACTATTTAAACCTCTGGTCATTTTTTTTCATCCCTTAAGGTAAAACCCTCAAAAGGTAATTCGTACTCACATGACTTTGTTTCAAATGACTTCTTACTGTTTCCAAAAGTCAAATCCACTTTTGAAGGGCAATGAATCATCATTGCCAAGAACATCAAAGGAAATTACTAGAGACTCTTCAAGAAATGCCAAAAGTAGAATTTCAGAAATGTTTTGAGCCAAGGTAGGAAAACTTTGTCTGAATAAGCTCAAAGGCTTCCAAGGCTATGAAACTCAGGGTATTGTGTTGGCAACATACAACATATAAATCATGATTCTTGACCTCACAGAACTGATACTCTGGTAAAGAAGATCGCAAGTATCCAAATAATTAATATAAGGAAGAATGGTAAGGTGATAGATAGGTAATATATACAAGAAGTGTATGAATTTAGGGAAGGCCAGTCCTTGGGAGGTTATAGCTGTCCTAGAAAGCTCATGAAGATGTTGGGACTTGGATTGAACCTTGAAGGATGGGTAACATTTGTAGAGGTGGGAAGGCAAGGGTAAGGTGGGCATTCCAAGTGTTAG
Source organism: Gracilinanus agilis (assembly GCF_016433145.1). NCBI lineage: Eukaryota > Metazoa > Chordata > Mammalia > Didelphimorphia > Didelphidae > Gracilinanus > Gracilinanus agilis. Next base: position 139,243,306 of record NC_058131.1, on the reverse strand, counting down.
AACAATGTGAGTAAAGGCATAGAGGATATATAAGCATCTTTGGAAGTCAGTGGGCACCAGAATAAATGGAGTTCAGGGTTCAAAAATAGAGAAGACTAACTTGGTGTCTGAAGTCCCTTCTAGAGACAGTTATGGGTGTGTGTGTGTGTGTGTGTGTGTGTGTGTGTGTGTGTGAAAGTACTGGACTAGGACTCATAAAGACCTGAGTTCAAATCCCACCCTAGTCACTTAATTACTGTGTTATCCTGGGCAAATCACTTAACTTTTTTCAACCTCAGTTTCCTTAGCTGTAAAAAGAGAATTTTATAATCATATATATATATATAATTTTATAACTCATGCCTTTCAGAATTGTTGTGAGATTTGAATAAGATAGCATCCATAAAATGCTTTGAAAACCTTAAAGCATTATATCAGTGGTTCCCAAACTTTTTTGGCCTACGTCCCCCTTTCCAGAAAAAATATTACTTGGCCCCCTGGAAATAAAATTTTTTAAATTTCAATAGCAATTAATAGGAAAGATAAATGCACCTGTGGCCATCACCACCCTCCTGGATTGCTGCAGCACCCACCAGGGGGTGGTAGCACCCACTTTGGGAATCACTGCATTATATAAATGCTAGCTAGTTCCATGATTAGCACCTGCAATCTATAGTCCTTAATGGTATATAAATAGAATCACATTTAGGCAGCTTGGTAGTGCAGTGGATAGAGTGAAGATGAGTCAGGAAGACTCAACTTCCTGAGTTCAAATCTGAACTCAGACATTTACTAGCTGTGTGACCCTGGAGAAATCATTTCACCATGTTTGCCCAGTTTCCTCATTTGTAAAATGAGCTAGAGAAGGAAATGGTCAACCATTACAGTATCTTTGCCAAAAAAACCCCAAATGAGGTCACCAAGAGTCACATGGAACAACAACAACAGAATTACATTTTGAGAACACTAGGAGGTTTCATTATATAAGCAAATTTGTTGTGAATACTGAGAGACAACTTTAACAGAATGGTACAAGAACCAGGTTGGGAGCCAAGAAGACTGGGTTTCAAGTTCCTACTGTGACACATATTAGCTGTATAAAATGGGGCAAATCACTTAAACTCTTGTGGCTCCCGGCAATTTTCTTAGACTTTTAAATTACTGAGAAGATGCTGATCTGTATTGGTAAAGAAAGTTTACTCATCAAGGGAATTAGTTACTTCTGTCAAGGAAATCCCTACTTTAGTCTCTATGTGTTATGAATACTAATGAAGAGAAGAATTTTTTTTATCATCTAAATAAATAATCATCTCTTAGTTTATTTACTTTCTAAGTTTAGGTTTTGACACTGGATTTGGCCTCAAGCTAGATCTTTTTAGATCCCGACTTGTGAGTTCCGCTATGGGTAATTCCCAGTGAGGAAGCTTCCTCCAGCCACCTAAACCAAGCCATTCCTCTGTTGCTTATATAAGTTTTAGTTACCTGGGGTAACTGTGAAGTTGGACTTGCTCTGGGTTACAGAGCTAGTATGAATTTATATCAGAAGCAAGAATTAATTCCAGATGTTCCTGTTTCCAAGACTGATCCCCTAGACTTGTATTTTAAAAACTGAAAAAAATTAGTTGACTTTCTTCAGTATCTTTCAAATTGTATTGGACTTCCTTTCAGAGCTGAGAACCTCAGGAAAGATTCAGATCTTAATGTTCAATTGCATTTCTGGTGTTTGAACTTAAAAGTCAGAATTGTTTTTTTGGGGGAATAGGAAGGAGTATATTTTCTTCCTTTTTTTTTTCTTTCTGATTCTGAATCAGAGTTTTAACTTAAAAGTCAAGGCTTTGCTAGCAGAGACCAAAACATTGAGTTTGAATCTCAAGAGATGCAACTTTGGAAAACTGAGTGAGAAAAAACAGGACTAGGAAAAATACTTTTATACTAGAACATTTATTGTTGTGAGTGCTAGGGTAAAGATGGAGAAGAGGGTGGGTGGAAAAGGCAGGTTCCCTTTGTGAAAAAAATGCTCCCTTCCCCTTTGAGAATTATGAATTGTGGTAATAAACCTCAGGGATGGAAATGTCAAGTTAACCTGCATATATTGGCTCTTGAGTACTTTTAAAGTACAGTAGACGTCAATGGGAGTTGCTCTGAGAAGCGTGCTGTGACTTGCTAAATGGGAGCTTTCAAGGAAGAAATAAATATGACTTGGAGGGAGGGGAAGGGAGAAATCCTTTGTAGGCCAGGTAGGAGGGTGATGCTCAGGAGTTAGGATGGGGCTGTAAAGAGCTTATAAGGAAGACTTGTAGAGAAGATGAAGTGAGGGGAGGGAGAACTGGAGGCAAATATTCAAGAACATCTCCAAAGTGAAATTAGAGGAAAAAGGCCAGAAGAGGTCACAGAGTCCTTGGAAATAGCTGAAGAATGGTCAAATAAGAGGAAAAAGACATCTTTGCACCAAATGTCTCTGATAAAAGCCTTATATCCCTGGTGTCCTTCAAAGCTCAGATTAAGTATTTTTCTCTATGAAACTTTTCCTGATGCCCACAGCCTCTTCTGACACTATCCTCTCCAACATTATCTTTTATTAATTTTTGCTTATACACTTACATACTTATATACGATCAAATTTGTACTTTTTCCTCTCCCTTCCTCCAATATTGTGTAAACTCCTTGAGGAGAGGGACTATTTCTTTATGTTTCCAATAAATCAATTGATCAAAAGGCATTTATTAAATGCCTATCATGTGCCAGACACTATGAAGATATAAAAAAAGGCTAAAACCAGTCATTGGCCTCAGTCTTATATAAGGTATTTGCAGACTGGATAGGAGGTGATCTCAGAGGGAAGGTATTAGCAGTTAGACTATAGTAGGCAAGTTTTAAGCTGATACTTGAAGGAAGCCAGGAAAAGTGAGAGGTAGAAGCAAAGAGGGAGAGTATTCTAGGCAGGAGAACAGCCAGGCAAGGAGATGGGAGATGGGGTGTCATATGTAAGGAGCAACAAATAGCCCAGCTTAGCTGGATTATAGATAGAGTGTATCTAGGAGAGTAAAGAAGATTGGAGAGGTCTTAATGAAATGATAGAGGACTTTATATTTGATCCTGTAGGTCAGTGATGGGCAACCTTTTGAGCTTGGTGTGTCAAAATTCACTAAAAAAACAAGCATAACTCGGGTGGTGTGTCACTTTGAGAAAAAAACCCAAAATTTCATGATATTTATAGTTTAAATAACAAAAATGTATAATTGTAATATATATAATTGTATTTAATAAACCAAAAACTAATTCTTTAACTTACCTGCTTTGTGACTTCTTTGTTCATCTGTCAGTTGGTTTCTTTTGTTGGTCTTGATATTATTTAACTTGTGTGGGGTGCTGTGAACTAAGATATGTAAGGGGGAGGGGGAATTCTTTAACTAAACTGCCTTTTAGTGACTTTTTTGTTGCTGACTTTCATTGGCTAATGAAAATTCATTTAGCTGCTAAATCTTCAATTGAAGGTTGGTATTTTATACACTTCAAGCCCAAGCAAGTGCTACTAACATCATCTGCCAATCTGTTTCTTATGTTGGCTTTGATATTATTTAATGCTGAGAATAAGGACTCACAAAAGTATGTAGAGGGAAAAATTGTGAGTAAAAGCTATTGCTATATTTTTCAGGGTACTAAAAGTGTCTGGTAATCGGTTCCAGGCACTCCAAATGTTCCTGTTGGGCAGGCAACCAGCAGTTGAAAGATCAGGAACAGAAGGCAACTTGGCAAAACATTTGTCTAGGCTATCTTAAAAAATTGAAAGTCCCTTTGTGGTCACCATTAATATAAGAAATAAAATGAATATAAAAAAGATAACTTTAAAATTATTATGGGTTTTAAAGATTTATGAGTAGCCACTAGAAATAAAAAGCCATATGCCATGCTAGCTTAAGCTGTTTGAGTAGCCTGCCTTTCCTAGCTTCAGAATGCCACCAGGAAAGAAGACAAGGAAGCAAAGAGGGAGTGAAAAATCAGCCCCTCAGTTTTTATCTCTCTGTCTATATCATTGTGCAAGACAGGAACCCAGTGGGCTCATGGGAAATGTAGTTCAAGGACCCCAAAATTTCCAATAACACAAGAGAGAGTGTTAATTTCAACTGTTGGCAGTTATAACTGTTATTCCATGACAGTTTCACTATCTGGATGTGGCATTCTGACAGTTGGCTTCTGGCAGTTGACAGAGCCACATGCAGGACTTTTCTTTCTCAGGGCTAGAGAAGGTAACATTTTTGCCTCTCTCTATCTCTGTCTGAGTGAAAGACTTGAAGGAGTGGAGTGTTTTCTTTTCCAACTTGGGAAGCACTATTCATTTATCTGTTACTGAGTATAGATTGGTTAAACTCTGAAAAAAAAAACAAAGAAAACCTGGTCTTTGGCTTGGACTCTGAGTCTGTTAAGGCTCAGAGTGCTAACCTGATTCTTGTTGGGATTCAACCAGCTAGCCTTAGTTATCTTTATAACTTAAAGGTGATGTTAAGAATTATAGTGGTAGTTTTAGTTAGAATGGTATAAATTTGGTTAGTTAAATCAGGGAGGATTAGCATAGCTGTGAACCACAAGAGAAGCAGTTTCTTGTGGAACCTGGGAGTTTATTTGGGTGGAATTAGAATCCCTTAGAATTAGAAATCCTTTTCCTTATATATATTTAAATAAAAAGTTTAATTTTCTGTAACAAGAGTCTCTCTATGCCTAGCCCTGAAGGGAAGTTCATTTTTGAGTTTCACTTTACTTTACCACTGAAGATACTTTTGATAACATCTATCAAAAGTATCTGAATCAATTTTGAACCTTTATTTTTATTGTCTTTGTCTTTATATTTTGTTTTTATGCTGTTTTTATTTTTAAACCACAGAAATATCATCACAGAGACCAACATGTTCAAGTATCAACTCTAAAACAGAGTGGTGAAGGCTAGGTCAGTGATGGTGAACCTTTTAGAGGGTTGGGTGATGTAAGAAATGTCCTCAGGATCACATGGAGAAGGGGATGGGAGCAGCCGAACCCTGTTTCCCTTTGGCTTTCTGGTTACAAACTCTGGCAAACTCTGTTTTGGGGTGATGGCATGAGTGTCCACAGAGAGGGCTCTGAGTGCCTCCTCTGGCACATGTGCAATAGGTTCACCACCATGGGGCTAGGTAAATGGAATTAAGTGACTTGCCTAGAGTTAAACAGCTAGGAAGTGTCTGAATCCAGGCCCTCCTGACTCCAGGTCTGGTGCTCTATCCCCTGAGCCACCTAGCTGCTTCCTTCTCACCTTATTGATGAGGAAAATAATGCACAAGGAGATTAAGGTGAATTTTCCAGAATTACACACCTAGTGAGTGTCTGAGGCAGGATTTGAACCTAGATTAATTTGATAGATCTTCCAGAGGTTCCTTCCAGATCTACATGTGTTTTGCTGGGATCCCATGTATGATCTGCATTTAAAGATACCAGTGAAATTAGAGAGCTGGTCCTATCTATAGATACACATATAAATCAAGTCAACAAGTGTTTATTAAGCAATCATTATATGCTAGCCATTGTGCCAAATGTACACAATGACAAAGACATGTAAATAAAAAGATCTTTAAAAGGAAGCCAAACTCTAAACCATTAGAAAACCAGTAATGGTTTCTGAGAACAGAAAATGGAACAGAGCTCCCTCTTCTTGGCAGAGGGGTGGAGGACTATAAGGGCAGAAGGTTCCACACAAACATAAGATCAGCTTACTATCTTGTTTTTGACTAACTGTTTTTCTTTCTCTAGGGGAAGTTCAGTTCCAGAGAGGAGGCACATCCAGAAATGACTATTTTGCAATAAAACATATTTATTTTCTTAGAGAGAAAGGGAGAGACCAGGAAGAGGATTCAAACTGTCACATCTAAAGGTCAGAAATAGGTAGAGACAGAAGCCAAGAGACCATCCTAAGATAGGAAAAGGAGAAGAGAAAGAAGAAGCTTGAATGGAGGGAGTAGGGATAAAGTTACAGACTGGGGAGAGGAGAAAGAAATTCAGTATTTCAACAGTATCCAGTTGGACAGTTGCTAGGCTGGCAAGAGAGGGAGCTATGATGTCACTTACGTTTCTGCCAGAAGGCAGAAAAAGTGTACCTGGGAATCAAGCAGGAAAAGGCTATTTACTCCTCCAAGGACCAGAAAGTAAGGAGGTGGGGGAGAGAAATATGACCGAAATGTGGCCTTTTAAAGTTTGTGAAGTACTTTCCTTCCATGATCTCATTTGAACTTCATAGCAATCCTGTGACATAGATATTATTCCCATTTTGTTGTTGTTCAGTCATTTCAGTTGTATCTGACTCTTCATGATCCCATTTGGGTTTTTGTTTTTTGCAAAGATATTGAAATTGATTCCTATTTCTTTGTAAGTCATATGAGGAAACTGAGGCAAACACAGTTAAGTGAATTGCCCAGAGTCACACAGCTAGTAAGTATATAGATTTGAACTCAATACTTCCTTAATCCAGGCTCTATCTATCGCACCACCTAGTAGCCTATTCCCATTTTACAGATGGGCAAATAGGCTTAGAAATGTTGAGTGACTTTCCTATAATCACACAGTTAGTGTCAAGGATAGGATTTAAAACTTGCTTGCTCTGATTCTAATCTACCCAATCTGGCAGGCTGCCTCTCAAAAAGATGGCAGTTCCTTCCAGCCATGATAGTCAGTGGGGGTGAAGGTGGAAGTACGGTGGGTTAGATAAGCCTGATAGTTATGGCCTATTAGAGAGCTTTGTGCTCAGAAGAGACTGTTTAGGACTTTAAACCTATGCTAACAGTTGTGTAAATTTTAACAAATGTCCTCTTTCCTTCTGCCCTCCCTAGAATAGGGAATCTGTTCTCCTCTCCTAACTAGTTACTCAATCCCCACCTAATAATATTAATTATTATAATAATATTAGCAACAATAGTATGAACTAGCATTTATTTGGCATTTGAAGGTATACAAAGGACTTTTAATGCTATCTTATTTGATTCTCCCATTAACCCTGTGAAATAAGTGCCTGTTATTACTCTGCATGAAGCTATTATTATTCCTATTTTATAGATGAGGAAACTGAGCAAATATATTGACCTAACTTCATTGTACTGTAAGCTCAGGAACTAATTAATATAGTCCTTAGGTGGGAAAAATAGAAAGAAAAAAATATTAATACAATTTAATTCAAGTGATTGACCTTAAGCCAATCCCCTTGCTGGTCCTGCTCTGACCTTGTATTTCAGATCCTGTACAAGCTCTCACCTTGTTCCTTGAGTCTAAACCCTTGCCTTGTATCCTAGTTCTAGTAACTGTATTCTTACTTGGTTCCCTGTACCATACATAAGCCCCAAACTCAGCCTCCTAGTTCCACCTGTATTTCTTTTCCCAGGTTCTGCCATGGGCATTATGGGTACTCTCTGCTGCCAGACTCACTTCCCATCCTGCTTATGTGGACCTCCATCTAACCCTTACCCCTGCCTGTTTCTTGGCATGCCCTTCAGCTGCCCATGACTGGCCTGGCTCTTTGAGGTCCCTTCCAGTTTTAAAATCTATGGCTCTCTGGATGCTGACGTCCTGCCTGGGTCTCAGCTTATTATCCTCTGCCAAATTCTTTGCCACTCCACCCACCTGTCTAGACTTTCCCCCCATTACCCAGGGCCAAGACCTTCCCTGACTGCCTGCCTGCCCCATCCCTGTGGGTCTGTCTCATCTCAGGACCTGGCTCTCCTCTGTACCCACTTCTAGGGCTGCCAGAGCCTTCAGGCTGGGAAATCAAGTGCTTTAATCCTGAGAGAGTTAACTTAGGCGAATCAGACTTGTCGGGTACCTCTCCTGTAAGTGTTTTGTTTCTGGAAATTCTCTCACACTGTAGCAAAATTTTGCTGTGCATCTATCTATATTGCACATGCTGGATTGCAGCAGATGAGGGATGCCAAGAGAAGAAGAAAGCTGGAGGAGCCAAATAAGGTCTTGGGGACCAGGAATTTTTTCTTGATGGAAGAAATCTTCCCTTTTACACCTCTGGGGTCCCTTTAGAAGGAAATCTATTCGTATATGAATGTAATAGGACTTATTTGTATCCCCAGACCTCCTAAGGCAGAGGCACCCATGTGGAGATAAGGCAAGAATCTGTTTCTGGGACACAACACCCTGCTTCTCCCTATCATGTGGCTGGCAGCAGCTTCCTTCCATTGGCTTTGTAGCTGGAACAAGTTGCATCTTTAAAACTACTGGACCAGGTTGGTCTCATGCTTTCTTTCTCAGCATCCAAGAAGTGAAGGTCCTATTCATCAGAAAGATATGAAACATGCCCAGAGCTGAGGACGGGAAGGATAACCTTCCCCTTCTCCCTTTTAAGCCCTGAAAATTGGGCTTGTGATTTTGATCTGTCTCATTTGTGTCTTTCTAGTCCTAGAAGCAGGTGGCGGAGTCCCTGTACATGGTGACCTTGGAAGAAGGATTCCAAAGTATATTGGCTGCTCTCTCAGTAGAGAAGCCCTGATGCAAGGCCAGGGGGCCTTAGAACTTGGAGCTTTGTGGAACCATGCTATACAGGAACTGAGTTAAGATGGGAATCTGATCCGCATCCCTTCTCCTTAGGCTGACGTGGTTTAAGGGGGTAATTGTGTCTCCCCCAACGTGTTGGGGGAGGGTGTTTATATGTTTGTCCTTGCTATACCTTTGAAATAAATAATCCCATGTAAGTACTAATTTGATTATTAAGTGATCATAGGAAACTGGGGTGGCTGGGACCTCTAAAATGAAGGGAACACAGTTAACAGAGGCTTGAGTTAATGACAAGAGAGACTAGACATCCCCAACATTCTTAAGAGTATGGGAGAACCTTTGAGGATGAATGGAATGTAACAAACCTGACCTTTAGGTAGCTGGGGGCCGTGGTAAGCACTGATACACACATACAATGTAATACAATTTATATATTATATGTAACAATTTATATATTCTATACAACATAACATATGTTGTATATATTATGTATAAATATAGTCTTTTTTAAAAAACCCTTTCCTTCCATCTTAGAATTGATAATTCTAAGGCAGAAGAAGAGTGATAAGGGCTAGGCAATGAGGGTTAAGTGACTTGCCCAGGGTCACACAGCTAGGAAGTGTCTGAGGTCAGATTTGAACCCAGGACCTCCCATCTGTGGGTCTGGCTCTCAATTCACTGAGTCACCCAGCTGCCTCTCATATATTCTTGTTTATAGGTGTAGGTAGTGAGCTACTAATAGGCATAGTAGATAGAGTTCTGGACCTGGAATCAGGAAGCTCTGAGTTCAAATCTAGCCTCAGACACTTAGGAGTTGTGAGATCTTAACTAAGTCCCTGAATTTCTGTTTCCTCCTTGTAAAATGGGGGTCATAATAGCACCTACCTTTTGGGAGGATCAGATGAACTATTTATAAAGTGCTTAGCAAATCTTCAAGCACTCTCTAATCATCATCATCATCATCATCATTATTGGCAAAAAGCATTTCAGACTGATTTTCACACATTTTGAACTAAAGGGAAGAAGAAATTAAATTTCTCTGAGAAGAAATGAAACAAAATTCCATATTTGTCTACTTTTTGTGTCTAGATGAGGGGAAGACAATCTCAGAGGTAACACAAATGTTCCTAATAAATGAACTGAGAAAACTCAGGAGCCGAGCCCAGAAGAACAATGAGAAATCATCCTGGCTGTCCTGGATCTGCCTTTGGCCAAGGTAGGATGTTGCTGCTGCTGGCCTTCCTTTCCAAGGAGAACAAGGGGTTGCTCACAGCTGCAGAAGTTACGTTTGCATTCTAAATTTTCTCCCTTTTTTCTCTCCTCCCCCCTAAACTAACCCAATCTTGGCGTAGTGGGGTAGATTCTGACCTGCCAGGCCTGAGAGTCCCTGTTGACTTATTTCCCAGTGCCTGGTGGAGAGAGGGAGTTGGTGGGCCCACCAGGCCAGAGAGGACAGACCATGCTTTGTACCCAGAGGCTTAAAGGAGGCTTATGATTCCTGAGAGCACCCCACCCGTAGGGCCTCCAACACAGGCCCCCATTGTAGAGACATGATCTCCAGGGAAAGAGGGGGAGGGAAAGGAAAGTTGAGAAGAGTGAGGGGCAGGGCGGGAGTTCTATGGACAAGCTAAATACCAGCTTTTCTTTAAGGAGGTCTGGAGAGGAAGAGGACTTCAGAAATCCCTCGCTTGGAGATAACGATGAAGGGATACCAAGGGATGGAAAAATTGGACCCTCATCTAAATAGGAAGTTTGCCCAAAGCTTCCAGTTGAAAGGGAAGGACTGTCCAGAAGAACCAGCCAGTCAGGGAGAGAAAGAGCCGCAGAAAGTCTGTGGGTTCAATAGCACTTCCAGTCTATACCCCTTGAATGCTCTAACTCTGCTCTAAATGCAGTTATATTCTTTCCTTGGTGGCCTGAAAACCTTGTTTCTGCATCTCTTGCCCTCATGCTGATTCAGGATGGGAAAAAATATTACCCACAGTCCCTCTCACAAACTAGATGTTCGGCTCACATTTTTCTAGACCATTTAGACAAAAACCATAACCAAGGTCCCTGTTTGAACCTTCACTCCAGAGATGACTTGAGCATGTAGAAGTTTTATATTGAACGATAGGGATAGGGAATGGGTCTGTGATTTTATTAATGCAGAGAACTCCCTTAGGTCCTGGGTTCAAATTTGGCCTCAGACATTTCCTAGCTATGTGACCCTAGGCAAGTCACTTAATCTCATTACTTAGCCCTGATTGCTCTTCTTAGAATTCTTCTTAGAATTATTGATTCTAAGACAGAATTAAGGGTGAAAAAAAAATAGAGAGAACTCTCTTGTGAAGCAATAAATGCCTTTTCCAATGCAAGTCAATATATCCTTGGTGACTCATAGTCTGAGAGAACTGCCCAGAGTCCTAAAAGTTTAAGTGATTTTTCTAAGTTGTGTATCAGAGGCAAAATATGAACTCAGAACTTATTGGCTTTGAGGTCAGTTGTCTAGCTGTCGTGCCACATTGCTTCTATATATTGAATGAACGAATGAATGAATGAATGAATGAATGAAAAAATTAAATGCTTACTATGTCTCAGGTACTGTTGTAAGTGTTGGGGATACACATACAAAAAGAAGAGGCAGTCCCTTTTGTCAAGGAACTTAAATGCTAGTGAAGAAGACAACAGTAGGGACCAGGAATAGGGGTTTGGTTTGGGAAGTCATTCCTCAGAGTGCACTCATAGGGCAATCAATTGATAGCTCTTTCCAGCAATGGGAGTGCTGATTTCATCTGATTACTGATCCCAGATCAAGGGGCCTCCTGAAGGCGGCAGGGCAGACAGGTGGCAAAGGAGGAAGGAAAGAGAAGAGAATCGCATATTGTAGTTGCACTGAGGCAATGGCATCTGAAAAATACCCCTACTTCTGCTTTTTTTATTTGTTTAATGGGATATAAGATGAGAGGCACGAGTAGGCACTTTCTAGATCATAAATCTCATTCTATTATCTTTCCCCTCAGACCCACCCCTTTTCTAAACCTCTTTATTTCTATTTTTTAAAGAAGAAAACATTTTTTAAAAATAGAAAGCGAGTGGGCTGAGTTTATCCTTTGCCCTTCAATAAGCATCTAAGCTTAGCCCAGCCTAGAATCATCATCCCTGTGAAGGCTGCTGAGGGAATAGCAGGGCTTGTTTCCTCTAGAACTGGGAACCTTCCTTTGGTCTCTTTTCTCTTCTTCCATCCCTCGGTTGCCTTTGGTATTCTCCTCAGGAATATTGACAATCGTTTCTGCTTTACCATATCACAGGTCAGTTGCCCTGCCTCCCTGATGGGGCTAAGAAACTGGTTTCCAATGCCACAAGGGGGTATTAGAAAGGAAAGATAGGAAGGGAGTTAAGAAAGGAGGGAGTAGAAGTGGGCCAATAGTGACAGAATCAAAGCAGGAGGAAAATTGAAAGAACAGAAATCAGAGCAGAGACTATTAATGTAATTGCACAGCAAGGACTGGAGTTATATTTTAGTATCAAGGATAATGAAAACCAGATTGAAATATGATACTTGGGAACAACTCTTCTATGTGGCATCCTTCAATTATGGCCCTTATGTTTGCTTCAGGACTAGCAGAGAACTTTCTTGCTGCTGATGTTTTGGCCTAAATTCTAAATTAGGTCTCATTGGTAGTACTCGTGTGGGGCCTCAATTCTATAAAAGCTGTAGAGTTTGGATAGAAATCAAAGTGAGTCTTTATAGCTGGAGAGCTGATCCTTTTCTTGCCTTATAGATCCAGGGAGATCCTAGACAGGTAGATAGAGTGTTGGGGCTGGAGTCAGGAAGTCTCATATTCCTGAGTTCAAATCTGGTCTTAGACACTTACTAGTTGTGTGATCTTGGGCAAGTCACTTAACTCTACTTGCCTCAGTTTTCTCATCTGTCAAAAGAGTTAGAGAAGGAAATGGCAAACCACTCAGGTATTTTTGCCAAGAAAACTCAAGGGAGGACATAAAGAGTTAGACATGGTTTAAATGACTGAACAAGAGAGGCATGTACTTTTGAGCTGTTTCCCCACTTCTTTTCTTTCTGAAGAGCATCAAGCAGATGGACACCCAGTTCTCTTTCCATACTAGAATTAGAATGTGGTCTCCTTGAGAGGAGGGACCATTGTATTATTTTTTTCCATTTGTATTCCAGTACTTTGCACATAGTAAGTGTTCAATAAAGGCTTCCTTCCTTCCTTCCTTCATTCATTCATGCTACTATTATCTCAGAGAGTCTGAGACTTTTCATTTCAAACATCTCTTAAAGGGCAAGGGGTGAGGGAAGACAAGGTGGCTTTATAAAAAGCGATACCTGCTGAAGAAATGAGAATTTATATTGGTGAATAAGAGCTAAAGGTCAACTTTTTCCTGTGCTTTGTCTTAGAGAAACTGTAAGATATAGAGAAAAGTTGACCTGAATCCAGGATTTGAAGGAGATATAAAATAAAGTAGAAATGGTTTTAAAAATGGAGTGATATTCCTTAAGTAAGTCATTAAACTTTATCCAAATTACAGAGATGATTATGACGGAAGCTAGAAAGACCTTTTGGGGCCCAGATCCCAGCTTCACATATTATCCATAATTCTAACTCAGTGCTAATGAGAGTCATGGTAATAGGGGCAGAGTTGGACAGAATGCCACAAAAAACTTTCAATGGCTTTCTATTGCCTCTAGGATAAAATTCAAAGTCTGGCTACCATGATCTTCCTTTCCAAGTTTCCTCCACTTACCTCCACAAAAGTTCCATGTATTAAATTCAGATTCAATGGTCATTAATATTTGTTGCCCTTCTGTGGTTATTCCTCCAACTTGAATTTTCTTTAGAGAGTTGGGGAACCCCAGGAGATGGTTACTACCTCCACACTTGATACCTTCTCCCCTCTGAAGATGACTTTAATCTGAGGTAAGATCAGTGATGAGTGAGTCTTTGGAACCAACATATCATCAGAAATTCCTTGCACCATTCCCACTTCCCTCCTGGCTGACTCTGCTGTACTCTGGCCTCCACACTGGAGGGTGTAGGAAACTCCTCTATACTTTTTGCTTTCCTCTCTTTGTGCCATTTTCCCACATTAGAATGTAAACTCCTTGAGAGTAGGAACCATCTTCTTTTCTTTTTTTGGTATCTCTAGCACTTAACACATGTTATAAAAAAGTAAATATAAGGGACTCTTCTTCATACTGTTATGCTCCTAGGGATATTGGTTTGGGAAGCTGTGCCTTGTATTCCCCTAGGTAGCTGGTGCAGGGGGACCAGCGAACCCTGTCACCCTGCTAGATGTTATAATGCCCTATTTCTATAATGGTGCCCAGGCAAGACCTTTAATGGTCAGGTAAATGGATAACCCTTTCAGGTCCCACCTGGGGTTGGATTGATTATTAATATTGGGCTCTATTAGCCTTGGATAATGTTTTCATTTGACTGTGTTGCTCCCTCCCCAAGGGCCGTGATGTAATGACCACTCAGGAAGGTACTTAAATAAACTTTATCTATAGATGTTAAATAGGGAAAGGAATAATCAGGAATGGATTGGGTATAGGAGATGCTGTCACTATAGCTATGATCAATAATCCCTCAGGACTGTAGGCTGTTGTTCAGTCAGCTGGAGCTAGTGGTTTCACACTCCTCTGGTTCAGGTTGGCCACTACCAAACCAGGGAGGGCAAACTGCTCAGTTGGTACAGATATTGTGATTTCTCTTGGCTTCCCTGTTCTCAGTTTGTGATGTCAGCCTGCATAGCCTTTAGGAAATAATTACCCTTCACCTCCCTCTGCTTCTTCTCCTTCCCTCCTCCCCGTTACCTCCAGGGACCAGATACCTAAATATCTAATGATGATCAAATGCCTAAATATCTAGGGAGATTCAAAGAGGATCAATGGTCAAAGCTCCAAGACCTAAGACCTGAGCTTCCAGGACCAAAAAGCCCCTCCCAGATGACAGTTAAGGTATTTATCCTCAGGCCAACTGCCTTTCCTCCTGTCCTCAAGGCATCCGGGAACATTCCCATGTCTTCCAACTGTCTCCCTTGTCAATCAAGGTGAGACTCAGAGTTTGAATATAACACACACTAGCTATATTGTAAGGGTTTAATAAAATTTCTCCCTCCCTTCCTTGTCTCTCCTTCCCTCTCTGTCTCTCTCCCTTCCTCTCCCTCTCCCCCCTTCCCCTGCCCCTTCTTTATCTGTTCCTCCTCGTATCCTGTGAGGTTTTACTTTGAACACTGGTAACTCATGACTCCCTACCAATGTGTTTCCCATTAACAATCAGCCAGTAGATTTAATTTGTTTTGTACCAAAGGCATTTACTAAGATGGTATAGTAAAAGTGCAAATAGCTTTTAGAAAATATTACACTCTTTACTCTTCAATAAATAAAAACAAAATTTGCAGGAAGAATGGACTCAAAATTAGAGTACAAAGGCTATGTAGCATATATTAGTGAAGATGAACTGAAGAGGCAACTCACAACTCCTGGTACTAGAAATCTTTTCTAGACAGTCCTTACATAGCTTCTTCTGTGTTTAGCTTTCTGTTAGGAAGGCTACTCAACTGGATGCCTCGACTTTCTTGAGTACATAGTTGATACTGGTCTCTGCTTTGAGGAGTCACATCATGCTGCAGTTTTGTGTTTGTTTTTGGGCACCATATTGTAGAGAGGGCATTGAGAAGCTAAATACATATCCAGGAAAAGATAACTAGTTTGGGGAAGGGCCCCAAGATCATGCCAAATAAAGATCAATTGAAAGAACAATGAATGTTTAGCCTGGAGAAGAAACAAGTAGGTATATAATAATGAACTTCAGCACTGAAGGGCTGTTTTATGGAATAAGGATTAGAGTTGTTATGTTTGGTCCAGAGAAAAGAATAGGGATTAATGGGTGAAAGCTGTAGAAAGTCAAATTTCAGTTTGATGTAAGGAAAAAGCATAATGTGAGACTTCAAGTTGGAAATTGCCTATAAGGAGTTGGGATGCAGTCCTAGATTTTAGAAGGGAAGTCAGAGATGGATGCATCAAGTTGGGTGTCATCTGCATAGGAGTGATAGTTGAAACTTTTAGAGTTCATGAGATTGCCAGGGGAGAGATTATACTCTACTCTACTCTATTCTAAAACAACACAATATAACATAAACATAATGCAATATTTTGATCACTATTTAAAATATACAATACAACATAATATATAGGATAACATTATATATATATGTGTGTGTACACATATATAGTGTATACACACATATATATATGTGTATACACATATATATACTCTTTTTGCCCTCTCTGCCCTCAAATTTGGACGAGAAGTCAGAGGTTCTTGCTTGTAATAGGCCTTTGGGAGTTCTGGTTCACACCTCTGCCTGGTTTCTTGTTCTCTGAGGTACCTAGTTCCCGAGTCCCTTACTCAGTGGCCACCCCTAACTGGATGTGAACTGAACCTTATTTTGGAA
Source organism: Gracilinanus agilis (assembly GCF_016433145.1). Taxonomy (NCBI): domain Eukaryota; kingdom Metazoa; phylum Chordata; class Mammalia; order Didelphimorphia; family Didelphidae; genus Gracilinanus; species Gracilinanus agilis. Next base: position 139,227,352 of record NC_058131.1, on the reverse strand, counting down.
ATGTTTCATATTATTTGCACTCCTTTGCTTGCCTGTAGTTGGAGTGGCATTGGGAAACTAGACAAACTCAAACTGTGCTTGCCTTAGAACACTTGAGTCTGAAATAGCTTATGTACTATTTGGGAATTGTTTTGGGGATAGAGGCAGATATTTTATTATGCTTTGTCTTGTTGCTGGTGGAATTGTTTATTGTTTTTATTGATTCTAGGCCAAAAGTAAAGTATCCAATCATACCTATCCATCCGGATCATACCTATCCGTCCTTGAGGAGAATTGTCTCCATTTTGCCAAGGTGACTGGACACCTGATAGCACGATTAGGGCAGAGATGGAATTTGTCCTAGGTGATGTTCTACAGATTATTCTGAATGAATAAATCCACATTAATCTATACGTCCTTCATACTAGCTTAGTTCTACCTGTAGAGACAGGCAGAGATGAGTGATAGAAGGTTATATGCTTCCTGAGAGCCAGAGAGAGCTCAAAACTTGCTTAGCACTTCTATGCAATGGTGGAAGAGATGCTCATGATCAGGGTGAGTGTGAGAGTCCCAGGGGCAGATTCTTCTTATTGAACAGAACCAGGATAGTGGCTATCAGTGCCATCTGAGGTGTAAAGTAGTTAAAGAAGAGAAAAAGACCAAGGAGGACTTGTAGGGTAACTTTTAAGGCAGGGATATGCTACTCAGCTCATCAGGGTTCTGAGAGCTGGTTGTTAAATTTTCTGTATGAATACTTACACCTCTGAAATCAGCAAATGCCACAAACCAGGCTTGGTTTATTGTTTTGTTGATTTTTTAGAATTAAGTTAGTGAAGGAGGAAATGTTAATAGTGAAAATTAAACTTAAAAGTGTGACTACCTACATTTTCTTTCCTATAGAGAAATAAAACATTTACTAGCACATGAATATTGAAGATGTAGGAAATATGAGCCTGGGAAGGAGAAATAGGGAATATAATGCACAAGTATAAGTAGAGGGATTTACCTTGGTAAGGAGGAGGGGTACTGCTTTCTTCCTTCTCTTCAACTATCACACTGATTTATCCTTCAAGCTAGTTCCCATCTCCTGCATGGACTGTTTCCTGACCACTCAGAGTCAGAGTGATCTCTTTCTTCTCTGAATTTATTTTTCCTACTCCTTTGGCACAAGTCATATATTAAACTGCTCTTGGATTATATTTGTTCAAGTCTTGCACTGTTATTCATTTTTGAGTTATGAATGCCTTGTCTCTACAACTAAATTATAAGAACCTGGAGAGTTGTATGTATCATATTTCTTTACAGAGCTGCTGGGGGCAGCTAGGTGGCACAGTGGTTAGAGTGCTAGACTTGGAATTGAGAACTCATCTTCCTGAGTTCAAATCTGGTCTTATCCAATAGTTGTATGACCTTGGGTAAGTCAGCTGACTCTGTTTGTCTCAGTTTCCTCATCTGTAAAATGAGCTGGAGAAGGAAATAGCAAACTACTACAATATCTTTGCCACAAAAAATCCCAAATAGCATTGCAAGGAATTGGACATAACTGAACAACAACACAGAGCTATAATTGGAAAAATGTGCACTGAGACAAACAAGGGGATCGTTTGGGAAGGAAGGAAGAGTGCCTTGGAACTTTGAGGCTTCTACCCTTCAGAAAACTTGGAATCTGAGGGAAAGAAGTATGATGGCGAGTAGGAAAAAGTGAGTAGGGAACAAGGATATCAGTAGACTAGGTCATGGGGGATGGAAAAAGCTATTACTGAAAGAGAAAAAGTAGACTAGGGGAGAAAGTGCCAGTGAAAGTTAATATCAGCATCCTTTAAAATATGAGCCTTGGGACAAAGCCATAACTGCACACATCCTTCCCCCTCTTTACTCTCAGTTATGCTTTTACTTTGTATTTTTCAAAATACTTGATAAAAGTTCCATGTACTTAGTAGATGAAAAATAATTGATGAGGGTGGAGAGTGCAGCAATGAGGGAAAGAGGGAGAAATGAGGTCAAGCGAGGCTCAGTGGAAAGTACAAAAAGATTTACTCTGAGGATCTGGGTTTGAATTTCCAGTTCTTCTACTTTCTCTCAGTACGACCTTAGACATGTCACTTCACTTTTCTGGGATTTGTTTTCCATATTTGTAAAATGAGGAAGTTATACAATCTCTAAGGTCCTTTAGTTCTATAGTAATGCACAAAAACCATGATTGTTCCTGGATAATGGCAGATTGACTTTTCTGGAAATCTGCTGCTTTTCATTATTTCACTCTCTATGTACCTCCTGAGTGGAGGACAGGCTGGTGAGATGAGGTGCCCACTGGCAAATCTATTGTATTTAATTGCAGAATTGAATTCAACTCACACCTCAGGCCTCAGGAATGAAGAGCTTTTACAATCAATGAGTCTGTCAGCCACTTTTATTAGGGGCCTCCCTGTGTGCAGAGCCCTATAGTAGGGCCTAGGAAAATTACAAAGGAAATAGAATAAAGACTCAGCCCCTGCCTTTAAGATGCTCACAAGCCAGCCTTAAGATTGGGTTTTTGCATATCCGAACAGATCTGTAACCAATAATTTAGGCTCCCTGAACGAGCTTCTTCACAGAATGTTTCCCAGAGCCTATGGCTTCAAACCAACTTTTTAAAGACAAATCCAGTTGGCTGAGAAGGAGACCTTGAACTTGGGGCAGGGAGACAGAGACAGAAGCTACTTATGGGAAGGGAAGGAGCAGGATACAGTCCTGGTCAGGTCAACATGTCCTGAGATATTTTATTCCCTGGTTACTTCTTATTTTAACTAATTATTCTTGCTTTTTAGGTATTAAACTCAGTGGCTTCTTACCGGCTGATGAATATGTGTTGTTGGTTCCTTAGTTAGCTGGTTCCTCAGTGGAGAAGACAGGATTTTAAAGACTAACTAGTCTAACACCTCCTCCCTTAACCCCTCTCTCCCCCATTTTACAGATGAGGAAACCGAGGCCAAGACAGTGATTGGCCCAAGGTCACACAAGTAGTAAGTACCAGAGCAAAGATTTCCCCCCCTCTGTCAGCCTCCTAGATCCTATAAGGCAAGGATCCTTTAGGAATTTTCTTAAAGCAGGACACACCTGAATGTGGAGCTTGAAGTATGGCCAGATTATGCTCACTGATGGAGGAGAAACAGTACAGTTAATTCAAAACAGCTAATCCTCCAATTCCTCTTGGTTTAGGGCCTCAGTCTCAGATTTTTTTCTGGCAGCAGGCCTTTTCTGGCTTATGTTTTGCTGACGTGGTATGTGGGGAAGTGGCTCGGGTCTGGGCAAAGGCTAGCCTGATAGGGCAGTCAGTCTGAGAGGCAGAGCTTGACCCAGAAAGCCTTTCAAAGCTAGTAACCAGCCCAGAGACTTGGGAGAACTGACTACAAACCTCAGTGGCTCATCTTTCATTGCAGAGACTTGACCATAACGTAGAAAAAAAAATTTTTTTTTAAATTAATTAATTAATTTAGAATATTTTTTTCCATAGTTGCATGATTCATGTTCTTTCCCTCCCCTCATCCCACCCCCTCCCACCGCCAATGAACAATTCCACTGGGTTTTACATGTATCATTGATCAAGACTTATTTCCCTATTATTATTATTTGCAACAGTGATTGTTTAAAGTCAACATCCCCAATCATATCCCCATCAAAACATGTGATCAATTATATGTTTTTCTTTTGTGTTTCTCCTCCCACAGTTCTTCCTCTGAATGTGGCTAGTTTTTTTTCTCATAAGTCCCCCAGAATTGTCCTGGGTCATTGCACTGCTGCTAGTACAGAAGTCCATTACATTCGATTGTACCACCATGTATCAGTCTCTGTGTACAATGTTCTTTTGGCTCTGCTCCTTTCACTCTGCATCCATTCCTGGAAATCTTTTCAGTTCACATGGAATTCCTCCAGTTCATCATTCCTTTCAGCACAATAAGATACCATCACCACCAGATACCACAATTTGTTCAGCCATTCCCCAATCAAGGGACACCCCCTCATTTTCCAATTTTTTGTCACCACAAAGAGTGCAGCTATGAATATTTTTGTACAATTGATTGTAACTTTTAAAAAGGAAATCACTTTATAATCATCTGAATTCATTACCCTTGCATATTGTAGATCTCAACAGCCTGCTCTTAGAATTCTCTGTTTAAAGAGTCACCTTTTAACCTTTAGTTCAAGTTACAGCTCACTTTCACTGGGACCCCGATAGGTTAGATTAGATTTTTTTTCTATCTTCTTTTCTGAACTCTTTTGCTTCTCTCTCCTCTCTCTCTCTCTCTCTCTCTCTCTCTCTCTCTCTCTCTCTCTCTCTCTCCCCCTCTCTTCTTTCCTCTCTCCTCCCTCCCTCCCCCTCCTCCCCATCAATACATACACCGACCCAATGACCCAATGCCA
>NC_058131.1:139172814-139222664 GCF_016433145.1 Gracilinanus agilis | reverse complement strand
TCTCTCTCTCTCTCTCTCTCTCTCTCTCTCTCTCTCTCTCTCTCTCTCTCTCTCTCTCTCTCCCCCTCTCTTCTTTTTTCCTCCTCCTTCCTCCCCCCCCTTTGTGCTTAGCTATCCCTGTCTGATTCATAGATTATAGAGAAATTCCATTTGGGCTCCTCTGGTGCAAATTATACATATTGGCTTCCAAGTCTACTTTCCACCTCAAGAGAGATGTATGTGCAGCTGCTGGATCCTGGCCCTTGTCTGTAGAGCCCTCTCCAACAGGGATGCGTGAACAGTGCTTTTTTGGCAGAGGAACCAAATAGTTTCTCCTGCCAGTAAGAGGCCCTTTTTTCCTCTTTGGCTCCTTGATTTTTCAAGGAAAAATAACCAAAGCAGATTCTGTTCCTCCAGTGTAATTCAAAGTGCAACCTGGGATTTCGGACTTGAAGTGACTGAAAAGAAAACATTTCTCAGTTAGAAGGGAAGGGAATAAACATTTACATAGTGGCTACTATGAACTAGGCACTGTGTTAAGCACTTTTACAAATATTATCTCATTTATCCTTACAATAATCCTGTGGGTGCTATTATCCCCATTTTAAAGTTGAAAAAACTGAGGTTAAGTGACTTGCCCAGGGTCACACAGCTAATAAGTGCTTGAGGCCAAATTTGAACTTGGGTTTTGCTGATTCCAGGTCCAGTATTCTATACAATATTAAAAATTATTATTATTATGATTACCCTCCCTCAAAGGCTTGTTATTTTTTTTTAATCCTGTGAATGTCTTGAAGTTCTTTTGGTATATGAACTGTTGTTATGGTGATTGTGGGAGCAAGTGAGGAAGAAGAGCTCATTGGATTGGAAAATTCACCCTTTAAGATCATCTAACCTGTACAAAGTACAGGACCACTCTGCTATCAGCTGCCTATTCAAAGTTAGTTATTAAACTTCCAGAATGTAGAGGATTTTGTTTTGGGCTAATAATAATAGCTAACATTTATAATGTGCTTTAAAGTTGGCAAATCAATGAATACATATTATTTCATTTGATCTTCATAATGGTCCTGAGAGGAAGGTGCTACTATTATTATACCCATTTTATCATTGAGTGAACTGAGGCAGACAGAGATTAAGTGACTTTCTCAGAATCACAGAGCTAATAAGTGTCTGAGGCTGGATTTGAACTCAGTTCTTTTTGCTTCCAGATTCAGTGCTCTACTTTATTAGCAGCTTACTATAGTAGGAAATGGGGTGAAGGAGGGAAAGAAGAAGGGAGAATATTGGAAAAAGTGCTTAAGGCAGAGAGTAGGAGAAAAGGGAACCCAAGATTACCTTTATTAGGGCTACTTCAATCCCTTCTACTTTGGAGTGAGTGTAAAACTCATCACCAATATTTCCCAACCACCCTTCAAATCCAGGCACAGGGACTTTGCTGTGTGACTCTGGATAAGTCATTTAATATTTTACTTTCAAGATGGAGGAAGTAGAGTCACCATCTTTCTCTGCCACTTCACACATTTTTTTCAAATAATTCTTGGAAACATTTGGCCTGAAATGATTCCTTTATGATCTGATTACTATTTGCGAATAAACGAATGACAGGTTTTCTTGAAGAAGGATATATTCTTTGTTCTAGGGAATTTATAAGGAATGCAATAAGGGGAAATGGACAGCAAGAAATAATTTCATTTGAGCAAAATGAAAGGATGTCAGCTTCTTGAGATCAGCAATGGTTTCACCTTTTGACTTTGTGTTCCCAGCCCAAGACCTGGGGCATAGAAGGTACATTATTCACTGATTTAAGAGCTGGAAGGAACCCTAGAGGTCATCTCTTTTAGCTCCCTCATTTTACAGATAAGGACATTGAGGGTCTGAGAGATTAGGTCACTTACCCAAGGTGGCACATGAAGTAAATGGCATGGTCAGGTCCCATGGCTACAACTATCCTGCTCTTTCCACTACAGTACAAAGCTTCTCCAATGAGTGATCATGATCTCACTGATCACTTCACTGATTGGGAAGAACATCTGGATTGTCAGGGCGATAAGACCTCTAGAATGGCCCCTGGAAGTAGATGTTGGGCCTTTAGCCTTTCATATTAACAAGAAGACATAGATAACAGCCAGTCGTTTGTCCTGGAAGCTTCATATAGTCACTTGCCTAGGGGCCTTGGGAAGGTTAGATGGTCTTGAAGGGCAAATTTTCCAATCCAACCAGCTCCTTTTCATCTTTTTCTCCCAGAACTACCATAATAGTTTCTATATCTATAGCATTTTAAGGCATGTGTGGGAGTAAGAAAATTACAATCCTGTGGGGGAGGGTAATAATCATAATAATTTCATAACATTTTATTTTTCTCTCAATTACATGTAAAATTAAAAAAAATAATTATTTTTTAAAATTTGAGTTCAAAATTCTCTCCTTCCTTTTTTCCCTCCCCTCTCTCTGAGATGGCAAGTAATCCTATATAGATTTTATATTTGTGTGATCATGTAAAACACTTTTTCATATTAGCTATTTTATGGAAGATATCTTGAATAAAAAGTGAAATTAATATTAATATTAATAATAGCTAGTGTTTTTATAGTGCCTTAATGGCTTACAAAATATTTTATAAATGTTATCTTAGTTGATTCTTATAACAACCTTAGTGAGGGAAGTGATTTTATTGCCCCCATTTTATAGATTAGGAACTTGAGCCTGCAGAAGCTGAATGACAGCTAGTAAAGGTCTCAGATGGGATTTGGATTAAGGTTTTCCTGAAAACAAGTCCCGTACTCTTAGTCACTGCACTGCCTAGCTGCCTATAGAGTGTAAGCGTTATTATCCTTATTTTGTAGATGAGGAAATAGAGGAAACCCTTGGTGACAAAGACCTGAGATTTGAGTACAAATCGCCCAACTATAGGTCCAGGATTGTTTTTTGTTTTTTTTGATCTATGGTATAATCTCTCATTCCATGCTTCTAGCTCTTTGTTTATTTGGATCTTCCCTTCTGCAAGAAATATTTTCCCTATTCTTTTCTGTTTAACTAAATCCGAACTCACTTTCAGAACTTATCTCAAGACTCATATTTTCTTGCAAAATCTCTCAGGTATTCCAGTGCATAAGTTTTGTTGAGCTGTTATCCTGCATAGATTGCATAATCTCTCTCAGCCTCAGTTTCCTCACCCATAAAATGAGGGGTTTGGGGTTGCCAGGCCTTGCTAGTCCTAGCTCTATGATACTACTGCTCCTACAGCCTATCATCTACTTCTTAGCACTTGATTACACAATTTCTCTTATTTTCTAATTGTTTCGTGGGCATGGAGTTTGTGTGTCCAATTAGATTACTCTCTCTTTGAAAGAAAAGACTCTCTCTCTCTCTCTCTCTCTCTCTCTCTCTCTCTCTCTATATATATATATATATATATATATATATATATATATATGTGTGTGTGTGTGTGTGTGTGTATGTGTGTGTGTGTGTGTGTGTGTGTCTGAGGTCAGATTTGAACCTAGGACCTCCCATCTCTAGGCCTGGCTCTCAATCCACTGAGCTACCCAGCTGCCCCCCCTTCTATATTTTTTAAATGTTTTGCTATTAGTCACAGTATTGGGTGTGTAGTAGGCACTTAATAATAAGGGACCTCTTTGAAATAGGTAAATCACTTTAATATATACATTATTTCATTTGAACTACACAGTAGAAGGTGAACTAATAACTAGTACTATGATTCTCTTTTTATATATAATATATACAAACTCAGATTTCAAGAGGTTGAAGTGTGCTCAAGATATAACAGGTATCATCTAGAAAATGTATAATCTGAAATCATACAGATGAAAGATTTCTTGTTTTTCTTCAAGGCTCAGTTGAGGTTCCCTCTACTCTCTGAAGTCTTCTTTGATTCCTTCTCTTCTCCCCTACCGCCATTTTTTTTCATTTCTCACATAAAGTTTCTTGCATTTTAATTTGAGAATATTCTTTAACTTTTGTAAGGAGTAAAAATTAGGGTTTAGTTGGGTGAATATTAAAGGTTTTGGTTACCAAGGAATTGAATAAATATCAATTCCTAATGAAAGAAACCTCAAGTCAAAATGACTTTTATGGTAGTTTATTTACAAATGAAAAGAGAGAATGAAAGTAAGAAAATCAGAGAGAGAATAAGGTAAGATAATAAACCTAACACACTAAATAATTTGCTCTGGCCCCTGGCTCAACCCGGGCAGGGCTAATTAGTTCTCAGCCAGAGAAGGCTCAGCCTTGGGCTGAGGGCTGGGGATGAATGAAGCAAAAGCTTCAGTCATGAAGCATCTCTTGAAAGGAGAGTTCCTTTAGAGAAATCCAGAAAAGGTCAGTCTTTGCACTTACTATGTAGTGTAGTTCTATGTTAAGAACAGTCTCACCACCTCCAAGGTCCCAGCCAGAGTTCCTCTAAGTACAAGAAATGAACAAGAAATGAGTTACAGGAAGTTGTTACTCCTTTTAAAGGTGCTTCTTTTGCATCACTTCCTGTGCCTTCCTCCTAGTTTACATGTCCAATCACAACAGACACTTTACTTAGGACTGCCCATGGGGCAGTCAGTCAGTTCTGATTTGTCACCCACTTTCACACACATGGGTTATAGACTTCCCACTTGAGAATTAAGTGGTGGTGTTTACATCTTTGGTCATTAAATCTAAGAATGGGCAGGGTAGATTTAATTTCATTATTACACTTTCCTTGAATAGACATGAAACTCCTTGATGGCAGGGACTGTTATGTTTTTGTTTTTGGATTCCAAGTATCTAGCACAGTAACTTGCATATATAATTGAAGTCTTTAATAAATGCCTGTTGTATAGAATTGAATTAGAAAAGGAGATGGATAGCCATATGGCAAGAAAGACAGATGGCTAAAATATTTCTTTTTATTTATTTATTTGTTTGTTGATTTGTTTATTTATTTAAATCCTTACCTTCTGTCTTGGAGTCAATCCTGCGTATTGGCTCCAAAGTAGAAGAGTGGTAAGGGCTAGGAAATGGGGGTCAAGTGACTTACCCAGGATCACACAACTGAGAAGTGTCTCAGGTCAGATTTGAACCTAGGACATCCCATCTCTAGGCCTGGCTCTCAATCCACTGAGCCACCCAGCTGCCTCCTGGCTCAAATATTTCAATGATAATAGGGCCCAGGGAAGACCTTCAGTACATTGGAAAGTTCCCCTGTAGCAGTTCTGTGGGAGAATATGGTCAAGAATCACATAGGTTAAGAAGGTATAGATGAGTTACAATCTACACTGAAGAGGGTAACACTCATATTGATGAAATCATGGGGGTCATTGAAATGTTAAAGTATAAGACTTCAACACTTGGTTAAAGTTGGTTAACTGGTAATATCAAGGTCTTCTCTAAGTCTAAGATTCTGTGATTTTGTCTTGTAAAATTCCTTTTTTCTAAGAGAGAGAGGCAGAGAGACACACACACATACAGAGAAAGGCATAAAAGTTTTTTCTTTTAAATTTTTAAAAAATCGTTGGGCTTCCTTGGCTTTCTTCACATCCCAACTAAAAGCCCATCTTCTACAGCAAGTCTATTTCAACTGCTATTAATTCTAGTGCTCCCTTCTGTTGATTGTCTCCAATTTATCTTGTATATAGCTTATTTATACTTACTTATTTGCAAGTTGTAAGTTGTCTCCCCCCACTGGACTGTGAACTTCTCAAGATTAGCTATCATCTTTTATCCTTTTATTTGTAAGTCCAGTGCTTAGCACAGTCCTTGGGAAAGAGGCATTTAATGAGTTCTTGTTGACAACTATTTCCATATTGCCCCTCAACTTAGTAAGCAACAGAAACACTAGTTTAACACTGACCTCCTAACTTCAAGTCTAACCATCTTTCCATTATATTATATTGTTCATACTATGAATAAAGCACTATACTAGGCAATAGAGATTCAAAGAGGGGTGTCTTTGCTCTCAAGGAACATATAATCTAACTAGGGAAAAAGCCTGGAGGTGTACTGATAATCATGACTCAAGAGAGAGCAATGTGCCAAATGGAAGGAGAAAGAATCATTTTAAAATTCAAAATAACTCTGTGTGTGTGTGTGTGTGTGTGTGTGTGTGTATGTGTATGTGTACAGCTGAACCAGAAAGCATCCCCGAGCAATCAGAATCCACCTTAAAGAAGCCTTGGGGACTTTGTATGATCAAAGAGAAAAACAGCACAGGTGGAAAACAAGCCCCAATCTGGGAAGAACAAAAGTACCCTTGCCATTCAGATGAAGTTTTTTTTTTTTTTTTTTTTAAGGAAAGGAGATGAGAAAAAGAAAGAATTCATACACCCCTTTCAGACCATTTTAGAGGGGAATCAGAGCAAATGATGAAATGGTCCTCATTTGGTTCTCCAGCCTCTTGTACCAAAGCTAGAATGTTTCTAGGGGGAACGTTTGATTGAATCTCATGGCAATGGCTGCCAAATTATCAGGAAGCAAGCAAAAACTGGTAGACTGAGGATCCAGACAGGAGGATCATATTTAATGTTCAAGATCAGAGTCACGGTGACCCAAATTTCTTCAAGGATTCTTAATGCCATTCTTGACTCCAAAACCATTTCTTGCTCAGCCCTTTCTCCCAGGAGGTGGTAGCAGCATATATGGATATGTATGGAAGGAGGTGGGGATAGTAATGTCTATATGAGAGAGAATGATAATAGCTAGCATTTGTATAGAACTATAGGGTTTGCAAAACACTTTCCAAACATATTATCTCATATGATCTTCATGATAATCCTGGAGGTAGGTGTTTTATTATTATCCCCAATTTACAGATGAGGAAACTGAGGCTTGAAGAGATTAAGTGGCTTAGCTATAGTCACACTTCTAGTAAGTAATGGAGGCAGGATTTGAACTTTGGTCTTCTTGGCTCCAGTTCTAACATGCTGTGCCACCTACTTTTAGTTATAACTGGCTATAAAATGGAGTAAGAGTTGCTAGAGCACTTTCCAGGAGGAAAGTGAATCAGCTAGAATCTAAAAAGGGGGAAGAATCCATGTGCTGTGGGTGGTATTTGAAACTTACCTCTATCCTTGGGGAATTTTATGTCTCCAATTGACCTGGATTAACACAGCCCCAATATAACAATGATAATCTTGTTTCAAGTGAATCCCTCTTTAAAATCATTATTCCTTGCTATCCATCTCTAGAGAACAAATTGTTGGAATAGGAATGCAAATGAAAACATAGCATTTATCACTTGTTTATTTGGGTATATGTTCTGGGTTTTTGGTTTTTATAAGATTATTCACCTACAAAAATGAATAATATGTGAGTGTGTTTTGCTTGATAATACACGTATAGCCCAGATTGAATTGCTTGTCATCTTTGGGAGGGGAGAGGGAAGCAGGGAGGGAGACTATATGGACCATATAACTTCGGAAAACTTATATGGAAATTTATCATTAAAATAAAAAAATTTAAAAATGAGAAATTTCCTCCAAGCCATCAAAATGGTGAATTGGGCAAAATTTTTGGTACATTAACATTTCTCTTTCAGTGCCCTTCTTTCATGCCTTCTACCCACTTTTTAAAAATTTTATTAATTTAATTTTTATTTTGAATCCACCCACTTTTGAATCCCCAGGGTCCTCATGTTGTACTCTGTGGAACCTTACCAACATCTGCCTTCTTTTGGAAATATTTCATAGTGAAAAATGATCTCATTTTTGTAAACCATCAGATTCCTTTCCCACAGTGCTCTAAGTTAGATTAACCGGTAGAGTATCTGTTAAATTAATTTATACTAACTTGTGAATGAAAATAGTTTAATGTATTATGCCTCTGTAAAAAGTTTGAGATGACAGGACAAATTCTATAGAGGATTTTTAATATTTCATACCTATCCTCAAGAAAACTGCTAGGAGATGATCAGTGGTATCCGATTAGGGAAATTTAGGTAGAATATTTAAACTTACCTCATGTATATCCTATTGAGACAAATATAGATACACTAAGTATAGCATTCATCCAATAAGCTGCTTTTTATTTTTTAAAGTTATTGGATAAAACATTTATTAAGCTCTTACTATATGCCATACATCTCCATCTCATATATTCATACTGGCTATTTATGCCTGACTTAAGATAGAACCTTCTAAGCTGGTATTGGTCTGATCAGCCACAGAAAGACAATGAACCCAACATAGCGATGCCATTTTGGTCCTCTTTGAGTTGGAAGGACAAGAACCAATTTGTGCCAGGCATTGTGCTAAGAACAGGGAATATAAATATATACAAAAAGAAAGACTATGCCTACTTCAAGAAATTTACATTCTAACGTGAAAGAACACAACCCGTAAAAGGGACCTGAAAAGCTTGGTGAAGGGGAGGAAACCATGTTCAGAAAGAGTCTGGGAGTCATGGACTGAATCAGATTTGTAGTTAGTGTGACAGATGAGTGTGTTTCCTCAAATAGAGGTTCAGGGGCAAACTCACCAATTATTCTGACAAAAGCACATAACCTGGTTATTTCTATTTCTAAACTATAAAATATTCCAGTTGAAGGAAAGATGAAAATTAATCCGAACATCCAAGTACCAATTGAGCACCTTATTGTTGATGCCAATCTTTGTTCATCTTTCTCCTACCTTTGGGCTTCCCTAGACAGATCTCTGTTTCTCACCTTTCTGGTTCAATCTGTTCTACTTTGTGTTTATATGCTATTTGGAATATCAAATATCAAATATCATCTTAAAATTCTTCGACTCACTCTAAGGTCTAAATTCCCCATACAGTTCTAAGCTTCTTTCTTTTCCCTGAGTTTGAACTGTGTTTAAAAAGAGATGCAGGGGAGCAGTTAGGTGGCTCAGTAGATTGAGAGCCAGACCCAGAGACAGAACATCCTGGGTTCAAATTTGACCTGAGTTACGTCTTAGATGTGTGACTCTGGGCAATTTACTTAACCCCCATTGCCTAGCCCTTATCACTCTTCTACCTTAGAACCAATGCACAATATTCATTCTAAGATGGAAGATAAAGATTTTTAAAAAAAGAGAGATGCCGGAAACCAAATGGATACCCGTCAACTGGGGAATGGTTGAACAAATTGTGGTATATGATTATGATGGAATACTATTATGTTATGAGAACTTATACAAAGTGAAGCAAACAGAACCAAAAGAACTTTACCTACGGATATTATAGCACTATTGTAAAATGATCAACTGTGAAGGACTTATCTATTCTCAGCAACACAAAGATCTAAGACAATTCTGAAAGACTTCTGATGAAAAATACTATCCATCTCCACAGAAATAACTGATGTAGTCTGGAATGCAGCTTGAAGTATACTGTTTTTTAATTTCTTAATTTTTTTGTGTTTTCTTTGTTTTCTTTTACAACACAACTAAATATAGATTTCATGACTGCATATATTGACATCAAATTGCTTACCTTCTCAAGGAGGCAGGAAGGAAAGGAGGGAGGAAGAGAATTTGTAACCAAAAAAAACCATGAATGTTAAAAATTGTTTTCACATGTAATTGGAAAAAATAAAATATCCTAGAAAGTTTTAGAAAAAAATAAGATATATACAATATAACTACTGTCTGGTTTCAACTTTTCTTCATTTACCCAAGGCTTTTCCCTCTGGGAGAACAGCTTCTTCCTTTTTTCCACTTGCCTTTTCAAAGGTGGGAAATTCATTCTTTCTGGTGATTTGACACAATCAACCAAAATATGTGTTAAATGGAATTTTTAATGTACATTTCCTCTGATATCACTTGGTTTTTATTGGTAAATTTCCTTTATACATAGTAGACAACTTTAAAAGCACAACGAAACCACAAGCAAAGTATATTCCCTGCAAAACAGTTAAGTAAAACAGTGATTCTTCAACTGGAGTAATACAATTTTACACCTTTTAAACATAGTTAAGTATGTTTCTTTTCACCTTCCTTGGAGCGTTTGCATTTTACAGGAAGATGTCTGGAGAGTCGATCCAAAGGACTGAAGAATATGTCTTTAACAGTGGAATTTCCAAAACTATGGCAATTATGCCAACCCTGAGTAAGTAGAGACTGCTGGGTGGGGCAGTGGATAGAGCAAGTTAAATCCAGCTTTAGACATTTCCTGGATGTGTAGAAGTGGGGGGGAGAAGGTGGGTAAATGGGGAAGATTGTTGTACTTCTAGAATACCCTGGTTATGATCTACGTTTTTTATCTTAAACAATGAACTTGCATTGTGTGGCTAACATCATTAGTTCATGTGGCAGTTCTTTGTCTCTTATGCCAGAGAGCCTGGCACAGAAGAAACTATGGTAGGGGTGGGAGTGGGATTAAAGGTTGAGGAAATATGCCAAGTTGTTTTGTTTTTATGACACTGGACTGATGGTAAATGCTTTTAGCATCTGCTAAGTTTGTCACCCTGAGGCAAAGCATCAGTCACCCTGCCCTTATTAGGGTTCTGCATATATGTCATCATCCTTCAATATTTCAATGGATCTGTGATCTCATTAACATGGATGGGTGCTCCTACTACCAGTGCAAATTGCAATGACTTTTCATGCTTCTCTGTTCTACATAGGGGACTCATGGTATCAAAAATATATTAAATCTATTTATTATAAGAAATAATTTTTCCTTTACCAGTTTAAATAATAATGTTTTATTACTTTCACTACTAGTTTCTACATTTTTATCATTTCCACTGTGTTCCTTCCTGATCTTCCTACTATCATCTTTTTATTATTAATTAAATTATTTAAATTTAATTTTTTCAATGAACAAATTAAATTTTTTCAATGTACAAAAATATTTCCTCCTCCTCCCCCTCCTCTCCCTCAAGGAGGAGAAAAGGAAGAATGGTAGAGTCCTTGTAACAGATATTCATAGTCAAGCAAAATAAATCCCTGCATTGACCATGCACAAAAAAATATGTCTCAGTCTGCACTCTGAGTCCATCACCTCTCTGAAAGTGGGTAGTATTCGTCATCATCAGTCCTTGGGAATCAAACCATTTGTCATCATCATGACCAGCCATTGGCACTCAAATTGCAGCTAGAGGCTGTACTCAGAGTTTCAATAAGCCAAGTCTAAGAAACGAATGTGACCTCATTGGCTGACTACTTCTGCATTATGGTCTGGATTCCCCCACCCCCACCCCAAGTCTTTCTTTTCTTTTTGATGCTGAGAGCAGTAGAAGTACCCTTAGCCTGTTCCTTGGCCCCTGCCCTTACATTCTGAGTTCTGTGTAAGGTGCACAGAGAGTTGGTGAGAGTTGGTGTTCCTGGACAGGCTACATGTCCATTGGTTATATCAGTGGTTCCCAAACTTTTTTGGCCTTCTGCCCCTTTTCCAGAAAAAATATTACTTAGCATCTCTTGGAAATTAATTTTTAAAAAAATTTAATAGCAATTAATAGGAAATATATATGTATTAATGTTTCTATCTTTTTCATAAAATATAGTAAAGAAAGGTGTAAATTGGAAACATTGAACTTTGAAATTATGAAACTATTTATTGAACTCAGAATAGAATGTAATACAAAAAAAAGTTAAAACATTTGAAATCATCTTAATGAGAAGGATGCACCTGTGGCCATCACTGCCTCCTTGGATCGCTGCAGCACCCACTAGGGGGTGGGGTGGTGGTGCCCACTTTGGGAATCACTGGGTTATATCAACATTATGCCTCTGTTTGTGGGACCTGATATGAGCCTCTTCATTCCTCTATGTAGGTAACTTCTCTCCCCATCTGAATGAAAAGGAGAAGTCTTTCCAGACATGTCATGTCTTTTTCCTCTACAAATTCTAGGTTTTAGCCAAACTAGACTCTTTTACTAACCTTCCATCGTATCTCTGCATGTTTGCTTGAGCTGTTCCCTGTGTCAGGTATATCCTTCTTTCCTCTCTTTGTTGAGTTACTACTCATCATTTAAAGCTCAACTTGAAGGTTATCTTATCCATAAGGTCTTCTCTGATCTCCCAGGTCCATAAGAACCTTCATCCCACTGCAGCCCCCACATTATAGAATATATATATTTGAACTTCTCTAACATGATCATCATGTTTGTAAGACTGCCTCCTCTGTCTGTCCCCTCTCCTCCTCTTTTCTTTTCTTAATGGGGTGGAACTTGTCAAGGAAGAAGAGGAAGGAATAGAGAGACAAAGGAGGAGGCAAGTAGTATATGAAGGAAGTGATATGGGATATAGGTTGGCTTGAGGGCTTTTTCAAGGAGAAAGAACTTCACAGGCTTGCAAGTGTTCTGAACCTTGGAACCTGTGAACTTATTTCTTTACAAATATTTTGATGATTGTATTTCAATAAAGTTGGTTTCCTTTGCATTCTATGTTTTTTTATTTTATGTATTTAAAAAACATTATTCTGAGGAAGGATCCATAAACTTTCTCAGATAGTCAAAGGATGCCATGACACAAAAGAAAGTTATAACCCCTGGCACAGAAAGAAATGCAATGGCTATTAGTTGAGATAGCCAGCTTCTTGCCCTATAGCCTCTTTTCTGGTGAGAAGACTTTAATGGTGAGAAGAATTTAGTAGCCTTTGGTCATGATCTGGCTCAAGGCAAGTGGGAAATGTATGTGGCATTGACATGTGGCCAGAGGAGATCATCCAGGGATCATCTGAAAGAAGAATCAGCATCCAAGCCAGATTTTAATGGAATAAGGGCCAGAGTTGTCCTTAAAGAAAAAAACAGACCAGCTGGGGCAAGGAGAGCCATCAGAATCTTTCACACCCAGACCAGCCATTTTATTCCATGAGTTTTATTTTTTTTTTAACCCATATCTTCCATCTTAGAGTCTCTACTGTGTATTGGTTCCAAGGCAGAAGAGTGGTAAGGGCTAGGCAATGGGAGTTAAATGACTTTCTCAGGATCACACAGCTAGGAAGTATCTAAGTGATTTCATGAATTCTTAACCTTTCCCCTTCCTTTGCAATGAAAGACGGAGGTTTGAATCTGAACACTAGAACTGTTGTTTTTTTTTAGATTCTGTGTTTGGGCCTACCTGCTGAAAAAGAGGAGTGGGTGGTTGTTATGGGGAGGATCTGCCAGCACATGTTAGTCTAAAATTTTAATGTATTCGGTTTTGTTCCTCTTTCTATTGTGATGAGTAAAAAACAAAACAAGCACTGTGTACAATTATTCTATAATTATGAGTAAACATCCCTTGAAACACAGAAGGGAGGACAAGAGGGGTTGGAACTTTCCAGTGGCTGAGGGCAAAATGAACTAAGAGTCTGATTGGATAAATTCATATATATTAAACCTTTGGACTTAGGAGAAGAAGCCTACCACTCACAAGAGGGATAGAATCTGGGGAGAGAGGTAGCTCTCTGAGATCTATGCAGAGCTGGGCAGTTATCCTTGGAGCATCTTCTGGTTTTGAGTGAGATGCATAAACTCTGCAGATGAACGTGTGATGGATAGTGCTTTGCACTTATTTCTGAATAAGACCAGGCAACTGGCAAGCAGTGCCTCCTGATGGATAAATGTTGTATTGTACATTATGGTCACCTCTGTTTTTATATTACACTTGAATAGATTATCATGAAGGCAGAAACGATATCTTGTCTAAACTTCACACATCCTCCAATATCTGTACAGCGCTCTGCAAATCACAGACACTTCATAAAGAAGTACATAGGAATTGAAACTTATCCAACTGTTCCTTCTCAGTCTCCTTTGCTGGATCTTTATCCAGATCATGTCTCATAACCACAGATATCCCCTCAGTTTTGTTTTGGGTCCTTTTCTCTTCTCCTCTCTATATTATTTTGTTTGATGATCTCATTGGGTCCAATGGATCCAGTTGTCACCATGTAGTCACCCTCATTCCTTCCTCTTCTTTCTTCCAAAATGTCTATTAGACATCTTGAACTGGCTGTGCAGTGGACCTTTTAAACTCAGCATGTTCATGTTTTCCCCCAAATTCTTTCCCCTTTTCCTCACTTCTCTATTAGTGTGGAGGGCATCACCATCTTCGATGTCTCCCAATTAGCAATCTAGATGTTGTGCTTGACTTCTCACTCCCTCTCAAACCCAACATCCAAATGGTTGACAAGCCTTGTCATTTCTACATTTGCAGCATCTTTTGGGTATATGCCTTTTTCCTGAACCAAGGTACAAGTTCTTAGCATCTCATAGCTAGACTATTGTAGTAGTCCTGTGATTGGTCTTCCTCTCTCAAGTTTCTTCCCATTCCAGTCTATTCACTATTCAGTTGTCAAATTTGTCTACCTAAAGTACAGATCTGACCAAGTCACTCCCTTACTCAGGAAACTCCAGTGGCTTCTTGTTTTCCCCCAGGATCAAATTTATAAATCCCTCTATTTGACTTTTAACACTTTTCTTACCTTTCTAGCCTTTTTCCACTTTATGCTCCTTCAGTGGTACTGACCTTTATAGCCTTTCACACAAGATATTCCATTTCCCTATTCTGTTTATTTTTTCTGACTGATCCCATGTGAGCCTAGACTTCTCTGCTTCCTCTGCTTCCTTACTTCCTTGGCTTTCAAGTCCCAACTAAAAATGTCCCTATTTCTTCTTTCTTTTCTTTTCTTTTCTTTTGATTAATTAATTTTTTGTTAAATTTGAAGTTCTGAGTAGTCTCCCTCCCTTCCAGTCCCACATTGGAAGTGGCCAATATTTGACACAGATATATATGTAGAGCCACATACTTTCATATATCAATTCTTTCTCTGGTAGTGGACAGCATTTTCCTTCATAGTTGATTTGAGTGATCACATTATTCAGGATAGGCTTGGCCATTTAGTTACTCTTTGAACAATATTACTATTTTATATGCAATATTTTCTTGGTTCTGCATGATTCACTCTGCATTATTTTGTGCAAGTCTTTCATTGTTTTCTAAAACTAATCTACTTATCATTTCATCACCATCATATACAACAACTTATTCAGTCATTCCCCAATTGATGGGCATCCTCTCAATTTCCAGTTCTTTGACATCACTAAGGTTGCTGAACATAATGGTAGGTTCTTTTCCTTTTCTTTGATCACTTTGGGAAACAGACCTAATGGTGATATTGCTGAGTCAAAGGGTATACATAGATTTATAGCTCTTTGGGAATAATTACAAATTGCTCTCCATAATGGTTAGATCAGTTCATAATTTTGCTAGTTGCGTATTAGTGTCTCAGTTTTTTTGCATCTCCTCCAATATTTGTCATTTTCCCCTTCTATCATTTTAGTCAATCTAATAAGTATGAGATAATATCTCAGAATTGTTTAAATGTGCATTTCTCTAATCAATAATTATTTAGAGCATTTTTAATAGGGCTACACATATCTTTGGTCCACCTGTTCATATACTTTGACCATTTATCAGTTGGGGAATGACATATTCTTATAAACTTGACTCTTTCTATATTTAACCCATAAGACTTTTATCTGAGAAACTATAAACTATTTATAAATCCCCCCATTATCTTCTTTCCTTCTAATGTTGGCTATATTGATTTGATTTGTACAAAACCTTTTTAATATAATGTAAAAAAATTATCAATTTTATACTCTATATTCTTATTTATTCAAAAATTCTTCTCTTAATCCTAAATCTAATAGTAATATGTTCCATGCTCTTCTCATTTACTTATGATATCTTCTTTTATATATAGGTCTTATATCTATCTTGATAAACAGTGTAAGATATCAGTCCATACCTAGTTTCTGCCAGATTACTTTCCAGTTTTCCTAGCAATTTTTACCAAATAGTGAATTCTTATCCCCCAAACTTAGATCTTTTTGTTCATCAAACATGAGGTCACTATAATAATTTACTTATATATTGTATACCTATTCTATTCCACTGATTTATCATTTTGCTTCTTAGCTAGTACCAGATAATTTTGATAATTATTGCCTTATAATACAGCTTAAGATCTGGGGGCAGCTAAATGTCTCAGTAAATAGAGAGCCAGGCCTAGAGATGGGAGGTCCTAAGTTCAAATATAGCCTCAGACAGTTCTTAACTGTGTGACCCTGGGCACATCCCTTAACCCCAATTGCCTAGGCCTTACTCCTCTTCTGCCTTGGAATTGATTCTAAGTCAGAAGATAAGGGTTTATTTATTTTTAAAGATCTGATACTGCTAGACTTCCTTCCTTATATATTTTTCCATTAATTCCTTTGATATTCTTGGTCTTTTGTTCTTCCAAATGAATTTTGTTTTTATTTTTTCTAGCCCCCAAATAATTTTTTGATAATTTAATTGGAATGGCAGAATAAGTAGATTATTTTAGGGAGAATTATCATTTTTATTACACTGACTCAGTCTGCCCATGAACAATTAATATTTTCCCAGTTACTTAAATATGACTTTATTTTATAATTTCATAATTATGTTCATATAATTCTTGGGTTTGTCTTGGCAGATATACTTCCAGGTGTTTTATATTGTCCATAGTTCTTTTAAATGAAATATCTTTTCTACTTCTTCTCATAGTGCTTTGTTTTCTGTTGTTGTTCAGTTGTGTTCTACTCTTTGTGATCCTGTAGACCATAACATGTCAGGCCCTTCTCCCCTTCACTATCTTCTGAAGTTCATCCAAGCTCATTTTCATTCCCTCCATGTCACTCTCTATCCACCTCATCCTCTGCCACCCCCTTCTCTTTTTGCCTTCAATCTTTCTTAACATCAGGGTCTTTTCTAATGAGTTTTGTCTTCTTCGTATGTGGCCAAAGTATTTAAGCTTCAGCTTCAGTAACTTGTCCTTCCAATGAAGAATTTTAATTAATTTCTTTATGTTTTGGCTGATCTGATCTCTTTGCTGTCCAAGGGATTGCCAAAAGTCTTCTTCAGCACCACCATTTGAAAGCATTAGTTCTGTGGCACCTGGCTTTCCTTACCATCCAACTCTCACAGCCGTAGATCACTTCTGGAAAAACCAAAACTTTGATTACAAGGACCTTTGTTGGCAAGATAATGTTTCAGCTTTTCAATATGTTGTCCAGATTCATTTTCCTTCCAATCTTGGGGCTGTAGATGCCTTCTGCAGTGATCTTTGAGCCCAAGAATATAAAATCTGACACTGCTGACATTTATTTTCCCCTCTATTTACCTAAACCAAGTGCTATGATCTTAATTGTTTGTTTTGTTTTGTTTTGCCTTCTTTACCTTCTGTTTTAGAATTGATACTAAGAATTGGTTCCAAGGCAGAAGAGCAGTAACAACGAGACGATTGGAGTTAAGGACTTGCCTAGGATCCTATAGCTAGGAAGTGTCTGAGGTCAAATTTGAACCCAGAATCTCCCATCTCTAGGCCTGACTCTCTATTTAGGGACCCACCTAGCTGCCCCCAAACACAGTAAGTTCTTAATTGTTGATCAATTAAGAGTTGAAAAGGGCCTTAGAGAGCATTTTGAGTCAATTCCTAAATATTGCTGATGTGAGAAATGATTTGCTCATGGTCATAATGAGCTAGTGTTAAAAATTCAGTGTCTCATTATATCATTATAAAGGCAGGAAGTGAGGAAAAGAGGAGACAATGATAGAGAGAATTATAGAGGAAGGCAGGCATGAAGAAAAAGAAAGGGAGAGGAAAGGAAGAAAAAAAATCATTAAGTATTTATGAAATGCCTACTGTGTGTCAGGCACTGTGCCTGATACTGGAAATAGATGGAGACATAAAGAAAGGTAAAAAGACAATCCTTGTTCTCAAGGAGCTAATGGGAAAGACAGGATAAATTTGAAGTAATCAGCAGGAAGAAGGCATTAGAATTAAGGGGAAATCAGGAAAGCCTTCTTGTAAAAGGGCAGGATTTTCAGCTGAGACTTGAAGGAGGCTAAGAAAGCCAGGAGGTGAGGAGGAGGAGGGAGAGCATTCTAGGCATGGCAGACAACCCTGGGAAAACGTCTGAAGTCAGGAGGTAGAGTGAAAGAGTAAGAAAGGCAGAGAGAAGGGAGAAAAAGGAAGAGAAAAAGAAAAAAATGGCAGATAGATCTCAGCAGATGTCCTTGGTTAATACACTCAGCAGGAAGTGGAGCTGGTTGTATTCAAAGGGATTTTTTCATCTTCATATGTATCTAGAGAACTGAGCAGCTAGGAAAAAGTATGTAAATAAATGAATCCTTATCATTTCTCTCCTTGGCTATGCCCCTTGCAAGACTGCCTGTAGATGAGTGAATGCCTAGAGGGATAATTCTTGCAAAACAGCCTGAAAAAGGTCTGCTGAGGTGGTGGTTACCAGAGGCTCTGGGGCTGTTCCCTCTCTAGGGATCAGGTGTCAGAAGTGCAGGTTACCCCACAGGCCACCAAACAAATGGTTCATTGCCCTCTGGAGATGTCAGTCCCATGGGAGACTGGATAACTGTACTCCTCGTTTCTCTTCGTTCTATATTTTTATGTTGGGAACATAGAATAGATTTTTTTTGGTGGTAAAAAGAACTTGGTGCTTTTATTAAGAAACATTTCATTCCATTTCCTCCTTTTCCCTCCCCTTACCTCATGCAACCTAGAAAAAAAGAAAGAGGAATTGATTAACTGGAATCTGGGAGAAGATGTAGAGAATAAAATAATTACCACATTTATCTGAGGCATTTTTAACTGAACCTCTTTAGAAAGGGAAATTTTTCTAGGCAGTCATTTTGATGACAAAAGAAATATAATGAATTTTTGGGTAAACTAGAAAGAAAAGGGAGCAAAGACCCAGTTCTAATCCCAATTTTGCCACTACCTAGATGTGTCGCTTGAGTTAGGTCTCTTAATCTCTCTGGGCCTCATTTTGTTCATCTATTAACTAGGCAGGATCAGCTAGACAACCTTTAAAGTCTCTTCCAGCTCTAAAATTCGATGATCTGTGATTTATGAACATTTCACAAATGATTAATACATTTCTTTTTACAGTCAGTGCCTTATGACTCTTCCCTCTCTGCATCATAACATTTATTATCTTTACCAGTCCACTGGTACTTAGCATGTCCTGCCTTTTATTGCTAGTTGACTTTTCACGTGCATGTGTCTCAATTTACCAGTTATGTTATAAACTCCCAGAGTCTGGTGTGCTTTTCCATTTCATCCGTATCAGCTTGGCACAGTGGAGAGACACAGTCTGTCTAGAAGACCAACGTTTAAGTCTTGCCTCTGACACATACTGATTATGTGATCATGGCGGACAAGTCCCTCAACCTCTAGGCGCACCAGGAAAGTCTCTAAGACAAGAAGCTGGAGGCAAATTGCAGAGCTGAAATGGGGAAGACTAATAATCAACCCAAAAAACCTTCCACAGTGCCTAACACCAAAGAGGAGCCCAGGGAATGCTCGTTGACTTGTTACTGAGGGTATCTACAAGGCGAGTAGTGCCTTACACTCTTCTCTTTTCCTCATATAAGAGAGAGTATCCTACCGAAAGTGTGCCTTGATTTATGTGATGAATGTAGTATTTAAAAGTTGAGTGGAAATCAAACCGTATTTTATTTTATTAATAATTTCTTTTAAAAACCTTTACTTTTCTGTTTTAGTAACAATTCTAAGCAAATGGGGTTCAAGGACTCCTTTAGGATTACACTGGTAGGAAGTATATGAGACCAGATTTGAATCCAAGCCCTCCCAGTTCCAGTCCTGGCTCTCTAACCACTGAACCACCCAGCTGCCCCCAAGTCATATTTTAAATATACCACAATATCATTAGTTAAAGGAACCCTTCTGAAAATCCTTTTGTAAAGGAAGACCAGGCCTTACAGTTTGCTTTTATGAAGCTGGGCTTTCATACACCTCATTCTCTGCAAGACATATTTTTCTTAAAATTTAAAAAACTAAAACCTATCTTCATGCATTATAGGAAATAGCAATACTGTGTTGAATCAATTCAGAATCAACAAACAATGACACATTATTGTATTTTGTCCAACTTTTCATATATTGAGTTTGCCTGAAGTCAGTTTCAGCATCATACATTGTCTCTATCTTCTCTCTTTCTTCTCCCCTCCACCCCCCAAATGCCAGTGGTCATAATGGAACCAGGGAAATAGGCCTTACATTAACTTGACAGCCTTTAACACAAGCTTCAGAAAGGAAAATTTAGTAGTTAATTTGTTTTGAACAGATCTTTGCTGCCCTTTATGAGTTCTAGGTCTCTGTTAGGTCAGAAAAAAATGTCTTTGTAGGAAAACATCCTGAAAGATCTTGGTCCTAGGGATTCTAAGAATCCCAGAATGACATGGTACATAGTGCTTGACTTGGAGTCAGGACGATCTGGTCCTTTTAAAAAAATTAACCTTTTTTTGGGTCCTATTAATAAGCATTTATTTTCTTTGCTTCTCATTCCCTTCCTCTACTGGAAAAAGGGGGGGTGGGGAGAAAGCCTTTGGGAAAAATATGTACAGTCTAGCAAATCAAATTCCCACATTGGCCATGCCTAAAAATGTGTCTCATTCTATATATTGATATGAGGTGGGTAACATTCTTCATTGGTCCTCTGAAATCTTTGTAGGTCCTTGGGTTGATCAGAATTCTTGTCTTTCATTGTAGCTCGCTTGTTTGTTCTTTTCACTATGTTGTTGTCATTTTAAAATGATTATCCTTGTTCTGCTCACTTCATTTTGGATCAGTTCATGTAAGATGTCCTGAGTTTCTCTGAAATCTTTTATCATTTTTTTATAGAGTAGCACTCCATTCCACTCATTTACCATATTTTGTTAAGCCATTCCCCAATGGATAGAGCATCCCTTGAGCTTCCAGCTTTTTGCTACTATCAGAAAATCTACTATAAGTATATATATTTGGACACATAGGTCCTTTTCCTCTTCCTTTGCTATCTCTGGGACATACACCTAGTCAAAGGCTGGGTCAAAGGCTCTGAAGTTTAGTAACTTTTGGGGCATAGTTCCAAGTTGCTTTCTAGAATGTCTGAATCAATTCTCAACTTCACCAGCAGTACATTCACCTGCCCATTTCCCCATAATCCATTGTCACTTTCTTTTTCTGGTTCAACTTTGCCAAACTGTTGTTAATTTGATCACTTTTAACATAGGCCTTGGAGGCTTAGTAGCCAGGTTGTCCAGAAGAGCCTCCTACTTGGGCCCCATAAATTCTAGGTCTCGGTTAGGATGGAAGAAATTTCTTGGGGTAGAAATCAGAGTTGCTTTAGTTCTCATTTCTTTCTAATTAATAGTAATTTTGAAACTGTTGATCTGGAATTTAATATTGCCTCAAGTATTTTTAAGTTGTGTGACCTCAAACAAGTCAATGAACATTTGTTTTCATTTATAAAATGGCCAAATTCATTCTAAGAGTTGTGAGGCTCATATGTGATAATGATACAGAGCTTTGTGGATTTTAAAACACTATAGAAAAGTTGTTATTATCCTTTTCTACCCTGACAAATCTTTTCCTCCAGGCTATACAGAATCTTAGGAACTTTCAACATCTGGTCCCAATAGCTGGTTACAACCCTGACCTTTGCCACAGCTTTAGAACCATTTCCCAGAAAGCGGAGGTGTTATCCCAACTTGGGCAAACAGTCCAAAGTCCCTTTTGAGTAAGCCCAGGCTAATTGCCCAGACTCTCCCTGGAAGGGAGCTCCATGTGACATTTTCTCCTGATTTCCTCTGCTAGAGGTTTGATGACATTGGACCCCATTTGGATGGTTTGTGCCTACAGCTTCCAGGGCAGCCTCATGTAGATGGTGGTTAGAAGGGACCGCCATATTGTTGTGTTTGATGGTATGTCTTGAGTTAGGGTCATATCTAGACAGCTCACATTTATCTATTTATTAGCTCCTACATGGGTGGGCATCATTAGGGTCATGAAGGAAGTAGGAGACAGGATTCTTACTCTCAAGGAACTGGCTGGGGAGACAAGACCTCTATGAAACAGCTAGAAAGCAAGGCAAGACCATGTTAATCGTAACAGTTCCCAATATATGAACAAAGCTTTATAGTTTACAAGGCACTTTACATATATTATCAAATTTCAGCCTCAAAAGAACCTTGTGAGGTAGGTAGAGCAGATATTGTTATTATTGTTCCCATTTTACATGAAGAACTAAGGCTCTGAGAACTTAAATGATTTAGTAAAAGCCCCATAGCTAAAGAAAAGTTGCAGAAGCAGGATTTTTTGCATTTATCTCCCATTTTTATCTGGTTCTGGAGTAAAATATAACCTCCTGGAGACCAAGAACTATTAAATTTTTGTATTTGTACAGTGTTTTTCACATAGCAGGGGCAGCTAGGTGGCACAAGAGCTAGATTGCTGAGCTGGGGTCAGGAAGACTCATGTCAGAGAGTTCAAATCTGGCCTCAGATTAAGGCTGTGTGATCCTAGGGAAGACACTTAACTCTGTTTGCCTCAGTTTCCTCACCTGTAAAATGCACTGGAGAAGGAAATGGCAAATCAATCTAGTATTTTTGATGAGAAAACCCCAAAGAGGGTCATGAAGAGTCAGACGTGATTGAAACAAATGAACAATTTACACTGAGGAGAAACATAATAGAATTTTATTTGATCGAATTGGATTTTGGACAAGGTTTATTTCAATTGTAAAAAGCTGAGGAATCTGAGGATTATTTAGTCTTTCTTTACAGCAAGCTGAGTATCAAGTGGGGTCCTTTAGGCCTGCACTTAGGGGCAGGATGAATCCTCGGTTCAAAGTCAGAAGATTGCTTTGTTCCGTTTTTCTTTTTTTTTGTGTGGAGGGGTGGGGGGGGGGGGGGGAAGGTGCTTCTTTCTAGGTTCCCAGAAATAAGACTACCAGGCAGCCTTCTATTATACCCAAAGGAAAAGGTTGGCCCAGCTTGGGGGTGGGGGTAGGGAGGGAAGGGAAAAGTAAAGGAAGGCAAGGAAAACCACCATTTCTTGAAGAACAGAGAGGAAAAGGGGCAGCTAGGTAGCATAGTGGATAGAGCAATAAGGCTGTCGTCAGAAGGACTTGGAATCAAATCTGACCTCAAATATTTCCTAGCTGTGTTACTCTGGGTAAGTCACTTAAGCTCCATTGCTTAGCTCTTGCCACTCTTCTTTTTTTTTTTTTTTAATGGATACTAAGGCAGAAGGTAAGGGTTATTTTTTACAAATGGAGGAGAAAAATATTGGGAAGGGATGCCTAACTCTTAGGATCCCATCAAGGCAAAGGGGACTCTGGGATTGGAGAAAGAATTTAGTAAAATGCCCTCAAGGCTCCAACGTTTCCCCAGGGGAGCTTTAGGGTTTGTCCTCTGGGTCTCTTTACAGCCCTGGAGCCCAGCACAGTTATTGCCCCCAGCCCTGGGTGGGCGTCTTTCTCCCAGTGGGGCAGCCCTTCTCTTGTGCTTATCCTTGGCTTATTTTTAGCTGCTAAGAACAAAGTACTTTATTTGAATAGTGCTTCACTAGACCCTGGGGAAAACTCAGGGAAACTTCCAGAAACAATGATCTCTTCCCTGTGTGCACAGAATGTGAGCACTTGCCCAGTTTAGAGACCAAGGTCAAAAGACAGGACATGGCGTCCTCATCCACTAGCTTCTCTAAGGGAGTGCTGGTAGGAGCCTTCTTAAGAGGAAGGAGTTGAAGGGTTTGATTAGGCAACAGGAATTCAAACTGGTTTGGATGGAGGTGGTTAGAATGAAAAGGGGGGCAAAGTGGGCAAGAAGGCTGAGACTTCTTTAAACACCAATCCTGGGTCACTTTTGAGACTGTGAATTCCTTCAGAGCAGGGACTATTCTTTGCTTTTCTTTGTAACTCCAGCTTTTAGCAGAGTGCCTGGCAGATAGGAGGTGCATAATATTTATTGATTGACTGATTTCAGAAACCTGATGGAATAGAAGACTAAGACTTGTCCCAGGGCTGCCTAGACTTGAGGGAGCAAGTCAGGGAATCTTTGGGTCCAGGAAATTGGGCTCTGGGAAGGCTTTTCACTTGTAGTCTTCTGTGATGGGTTCTACTCCCAGAGGCAGAATTGAAAGGATTCCAGCTGTGAAGTCAGAGGCATTGAGTTCAAATCCTACCTCCAATAATTAGTCAGATTTCTGTTTTTCAATAGCTGTCTGCCATCCTGGAATGCTCTTTCTCCTTTTTTCTGCCTCCTGGTTTTCCTGGCATCCCCCAAGACTCAGCTAAAATTCCACTCTCAACAAGAAGCTTTTCCCAGTCCCCTTTAATGCTAGTCCCTTCCCTCTGTTGATTATTTCTAATTTATCTTGTATATATTTTTTGTACACAGGTAATTTGCATGTTGTCTCTCCCACCTCCTATTTAGATATGAACTCTTGGCACCCAAAATTGTCCTTCCCTTCCCTTCCCTTCCCTTCCCTTCCCTTCCCTTCCCTTCCCTTTCCTTTCCTTTCCTTTCCTTTCCTTTCCTTTCCTTTCCTTTCCTTTCCTTTCCTTTCCTTTCCTTTCCTTTCCTATCCCTAGCCCTTAGAACAGTGCCTGGTGCATAATAGATACTTAAATACTTAATGGCAACCTAACTTGACAGAACCTCTGTGGACTACAATATACTTATTTGTAAAATTAAAAAATTGATTCAGGTGGCTTCTGAGATTCTTTTCTGCTCTAGGTCCATGATCCTGGGGTTATATGAAAAGCATTGCCCAGGGAAGTCAGTGTATGGGACAGCCTTGGGTTAGGATGGGACAGAGGGAGCAGAGACTGCCTCCTAATGAAGTACAATGCGTGAATCATCTTGTTTCCTCAACAATCCATCTGCCATGCATTTGCCTGGGTTAGTGACCTTTTTAACGAGTGTTTGCTACCCCTATTCTCCTGCTCATTGAGAGTGGCAGCAGGTTGAGGGAACCTGCTAGCCTGTTCCTGGTCAGTGAAGCAGGCTCAGAGCTGAGCTCTGTTTCTGCCCTTCTTGAAGGTGCTGTCACTATTTTCTAAAGAGGCTTTTCAGGTTAGGCTGTGCTCCCATAAATCCCCTTCTGTGTAACTAGAGAGAGAGAAAGAGTGTGGGGGCTGAAGGGCCAGGTATTCAACATAAGTCCTTTGTTTGAAATGTCTAACTAAGCAAAGCTGTCTGCAAATGTTTAAGGTCTGAGCCAAGAGCACCCACGCAGAACCAAACTCCACATCCCAAGGCTGCCCAGCTCCCTCCTGACCGCCCTCCTGCCCACACAGGATAGAGAAAAAAGAGAGGCTGTTCTAATCTAGAAAGATGAAAGCCAGAAAGGAGGGGGGTCAAGGGATTTAAAATCACAAAGGGTAGGAACACAGCAAACACAGATTCATTCACCAGATTCTAAAAAATTAGAACCAAGAGGCCATTCCCTTGAAAGGTAGTTTTGAGACCAATAAATGGAAAAATTACTTGACACACCAAGTATTGAACTAACAGAACTCATTCCTTTAGTGATTTATTTCCCCCAAACTCGTGCCTCCTCCAAGCTGCCCTACTTTAGTTGGGGGCATCACAATCATTTCAATTATCTAGGTTCCTAACCTCAGAGTTCTCCTAGATTGAAGTGCCCTGTGCCTTCCCCCCATCATATCCAGAATAGTTGCCAAGTGTTGTTGATTCTGTCTCCACATCATTTCTCACATCTGACCCCTTCTTTCCACTCACCCAGATAGCTACCACCCTAGTTTAGGCCTTGATCATCTCTTACCTGGGCTATTGCTAGAGTTTCCTAATTGCTTTTCCTGTTTTCACTCATTTCCCTTTCAAATTCATCTTCTACACAGCTGCTAAATTAGTATTTCTAAGTCACACATCTGACTATTTTACTCCCCTACTCTAACATTCTCAGTGGTCCTTAAGAGAAAACACAAACTCCTCAGTCTGGTATTTAAGGTCTTCCATAATTTAGTCCCTGCCTTTCTCTTTAGATTTATTCAACATTATTTCCATGCATGCATTCTGTGTGCTAACCAAAATGTCCCATGAGCTGTTTCCACGAAGTCAGCATGCTATTTCTCATCTCTTTGTCTTTGTCCAGAGGCTGCATTCCCCATCTAGAATGCTCTCCCTCTTCCATCTCCATCTTTTAGAGCTCTTCAACTTGGGTGCCATCTCCTGATCCCCCTTTGGTGGCTCTCTTCCCCTCTTAAAATGACTTTATATTTGTTTATCTCTGCACGTTGTAGGTTTTTCATATCCCCCTATTAGAATGTAAACTCTTTAAGATCAGGGAAAGGTTAGTTTCTTGTTAGCATGTCTTTCTCACAGGAGATGGTTTAAAAAAGTGCATTGATTTGAACCAAGAGATTTCATAGGCTAAAAATGCAAATAATAATACAACAAACATTTATTAAGCACCTACTATGTGCTTGGAATTGTGCTAAGTGCAGAGGATGAAAATAAGGAAAAGGAAGATAGTCCCTTCTCTCAAGGAGCTTACAAGGAAGAAAAGGAACACAAAGGGGCTGGGGCAAAGTGGAATCCGAAGAGAGTAGCTGATGGGAATGGTGAATTCACATGACTTCTTGACTCTTTATTTGGAGGCCTTGGGAGGAGTTTTTGCTCCAACTTTCCAATCCGAGGGGCAGAGGCATCCGAGGATGTTAATGAGGAATGAAAGTCAAAACTCATGCAATCTGTAGGATGATGCATTTCCTGATGGTGAATTTTTCTTGGGGATTAAGGGATGGGTGCATGATGGTGGCAGAATCCCCTCTAAGGAATGCAGCTGATTGGAAATGAGTTTCTGAAATGGTTAGGAAATATCCTGGATCATTATAGAAAATGGTCTCCACTGGATTATTGACGCTGAGGTTGTTTGAGATGCTGATTTCTGGCCCGTGGAGGTTGAAGGGCAAATACATCCTCTTGGCTCTACTTGGCAGTTCTATGATGGTGAACAAGTCATTATTTATCTTTGTACCCTTGTTAAATAGCACAGTGCCTTGGGACTAGTAGGTGCTTGATAAATGTTTGTTGAACAAATGCCAAAATAAGTCATTTATATTTTTTGGGCCTCAGTTTCTTCATTAGTAAAATAAGTAGAGTATATTAGATCAATGGTGTCAGATTAAAATAGAAACATGGACCACTAAATCATACATAAGGATCACTCTGGGCTGTGTATTGATTTAGAAAACCACACATGTATAAATTTCTTTTTTTTAAATCAATACATCAGCCCATTAAAATCAGATAGCAACTACATTTTAATGTGGCTGGGGCTGTCTTTGGAAGTGTTGGAAGCCACACGCACTTGACATCGATGATCTTTAAGGTCCTGGACAAGCTATACTCCTGGCTTTCTGAACTTTCTCTATCATGCCATAAATACCTCTTTACCTTGGAAGTACCCTCTGTTCCTTCAGCTTCTTCTTATTAATGGCTACTTCCTTCTAGAATCTCCATTTTAAGGAGGACACACAAATCAGCCATGTCTTCCTTGGCTTCCTTCCTCTCCAGGCTGAATTCTTGACTCTCCAGACTTCCTTTACCATATTCTCACACAGGTAGGTCCCACGTCAGAGAATGTGTACGAAATGGACCTTGTAAGGCCATTCTAGGATCCTCACATTGGATACTTCCAGGGCCCCAAAAGAAACATGTGACTTCATGCTTGTACTTTTGAGATGACTAAGCAATCCCTTTATTAGCCCCTGAGCTAAAAGAGCCCATGGCTCAGTGGGTCTTTTTTTTTTTATTTTGTTATTATTATTTTTTTTATTTTAAACCCTTAACTTCTGTGTATTGACTTATAGGTGGAAGAGTAGTAAGGGTGGGCAATGGGGATCAAGTGACCTGCCCAGGGCCACACACAGCTGGGAAGTGTCTGAGGCCGGTCAGTGGGTCTTTAAAGGAAAGTAACCCAACTTCAGCCTTTCTTCTCTTCCTGGCTGCAGATTTTGTCTAGACTGTTTTAGTCTATTCTGGGAAAGGCACAAGGAAGGGGTCATCCTTCCCTTCACTCTGGATGTATAGTCATTGCTCCTGCATAGAGATTTGAGCCTGGGCCTTGGTATCTCAATCTGCCTTTTCTTCTTCTTCTTTTTTAAAAATTTCCTAGTATAGATGACTAAAGAGGTGTCCCAACACTGGACATGTCTAGTGGGATACTGTCTGGGATGACCCTTATGGGTCTATTTCATCCTTGGTCCTTGGGCTGTAAGCTGTAATTCACCACCCATTACATGCACCTGTATTTGTTATACTGTGGCCTATATGGCCACCATGTATTTTTCCATTGTCCTCTGGATGATCCTCAATTTCCATGCTTAAGAGGCTGTAGAATTCCATGACACCCAGACATACAACACTGGAAAAATATTGGTGTTAAAATGATAGGCCTTTGTTTTTTGGAGAGCTTTGAAGTCATTGAAAGAACTTTGTAATTTTCCAAAGGCAATCCAATTTCCTCTCCTCCTTCTGTTCAGTTCTGGGCCCAATTCATTGTCCATTTGCAGGGAGTATCTTGTCAAACCATACTTATTGATGGATTGGCTCTAAAGGTGGCATATTATATGGTCTTGAATCAGTGGTATCAAACTTAAATGGGCCACATATTAATTTAGAAAACCATGGATTAGCATTACAGAAGATCTTTCCAACATGCTTTCTCCTAGATCTTTTAATATTATATGTGTACTAGAAGTAGTACTTGGACTATCTTTCTGTTACTCCTTAATCACTAAATGATTGGTCCTCTCTTCTTTTCCCATCATACATCTCCCATACACATATATGAATGGATATAAACACCATACACACACACACATTTGTATATGTGTATACCCACTGTCTATATTCATCCACTTCTTATGTGCAAGTTATCTTTGGCAATAAGCTGCATCTTATTCCCATTATATGTCTCTCCCTCTCCCTCTTTTTAAACCCTTCCTTCTTAGACTTGAAACTAAGTATTGGTTCTAAGGCAGAAGAGTACTAAGGGCTAGCTAGGCAATTGGGGTACAATGACTTGCCCAGGGTCACAGAGCTAAGAAGTATCTGAGGCCAGATTTGGACCCTGGACTTCCAGTTTTTCAGCCCAGCTCTCTAACCACTTAGCCACCTGGCTGCCCCTATCATAGGTCTCTTTGTTGCCCTTTGGGTCACCTGCCATTTTAAGTGTTTGGAGACCGAGATGTTTTATGATTCACAGAGCCATATAACATCACCCAAAGAATATTGGTGTTAGAAAAAAAAGCAACGGATTGCTCCTGAATCAATTAGCTTTAGGAGCTGGCGTGTGGTGATTATTGTACAGGTCAGTAGCACAGCTGGACTTCCCTGGCTGTCCCCACAATGTGACAAGACATGACTCCACACAGAGTGATGAAGACTGGACCTGTGATTTCATGGATATAGGGAATTCTCAGATGAGGAAATTCTTTCCACCAACAGAGGTCAGCATCTTTTTTTGGAGGGTAAGTTATAGTCTTGGAGAATTGAGAGGTTAAGTACCTTGACCACAGTTACCAGGTCAGTGCCTGTCAGAGGTGGGACTTCTCTCCAAGTTTTGCTGCCTCTGAGGACACGAAATGGCAGCTACTAATAAAATCCCATTCAATTTATAGCAGAACTTTAGAGTGGGTATCGATCAGTGCATAGATCAGAGAGTTTACAGATCCACTGTAGTGTCTTGATATCGTTTACAATCCAAATGCAAACCAGCCTCTCTAAGGGGGAAGAAGTAAAGCTAAGGCAGAGCCTAGGAAAATGTAAAAAAAAACAAAAACCCAGGCACATTGGAAAAAGTGGTAGATTATTTATTTGTTTAAAAACCCTTCCATCTTAGAATTAATATTGTGTATTGGTTCTAAGGCAGAAGAGTGGTAAGGGCTAGGCAATGGGGGTCAAGTGACTTGCCCAGGGTCACGCAGCTGGGAAGTGTCTGAGGTTGGATTTGAACCTAGGACCTCCCATCTCTGGGCCTGGCTCTTAATACACTGAGCCACCCAGCGGTCCCCAAAAGTGGTAGATTTAGAAGAACTGCCTTTGAGTCCTGTCTCTGACAGTCCCCATGAAGCTTTGGGTGGGATCTAGTTCATCTGGGCCTTAGGATTTGGGGCTTTAATTAATCTCTCTAGAATTTAGTTTTTTTATCTGAAAAATGACAGGGTTGGGCCAGAAGTCCTTTAAAGGTGACCTGAAACAACCCTGAACTGGCTCTGACTCTCTCAGATTGCATTTTCACCTCAGATATCTCAAATGCTTCAAATCAGGACCTGATTTATTGCTTTGTTGATTGTCTAAGACTCAAAATGATGAAGAAAATTTTAATAATGCAGATAAAAATTAAAAGTATTGCCATGGGTGGGGCAGCTAATGGCTCAGTGGATTGAGAGTTCAGTTCCAGAGATAAGAGGTCCTGGGTTCATAACTGGCTTCAGATATTTCCTAGCTGTGTGATCCTGAGCAAGTCATTTTAACCCTCATTGCCTAGCCCTTACCACTCTTCTGCCTTAGAATCCATACAGAAGGTAAAGGTTTTTATTTAAAAAAAAATGTTATGAGTACATTTCAACTCCATCTCCCTCTACCTCCCTTCCCTAAGACCTGGTTGTTAAATATTTACCTGCACACTTTACCTCTAAGATTCCTTCTGGCTTGAAATCTATCATTTTTATTTTTTATTTTATTTTATTTTATTTTTTATTTTAATTTTAATTTTTTAAATTTTAAACATTTATTAATAATCATTTTTAACATGGTTACATGATTCATGCTCCTACTTTCCCCTTCACCCCCTGCATTCCCCCCACCCATGGCCGACACACATTTCCACTGGTTGTATCATGTGTCCTTGATCAAGACCTATTTCCAAATTGTTGTTAGTTGCATTGGTGTGGTAGTTTCGAGTCCACCTCCTCCAATCATATAATTTGTATTTGATTTTCTATTTTCTCCCAATGCAGCCCAGGTATCAGTAAATTGAGAATAAGAGAACTCAGAACCCAAAGGTATGCATACAATAACAACAACAATAATAGTAAACATTTCTATAGTTCTCTTAGGTTTTCAAAGGGCTCAATGGGCTTTCATCCATCTCCCACTCTGATATTTAGAGATTCTTCCATTCAGCAACTCTACACAGCCCTGTGCGATGCCTCTCGGGTAGTTGGAGGCTGACTGAATTTATTGATAGACCCTGAGCATCCCTTGCCCAGGCAACAACATGAGTCAGAAAATGATTAAGTGCTTAATAGTGTGGAACACAGACAGCAAATGTCTTTTGGAGCTCAGAGAGGGAGCTGCTTGATCAATGAAGGCTGGAATAGACCCTGAAGACTTCTTGGAGGAGGTGGGACCCAAAGAGTACATAACAGGCTAAGGGGGGGTGGTAATAGATCAGATGAAACAGGGTGTGTTCATAAGACCATGAGAAAACAAATCTGAGGTCTTCTTCCCTTCTCTTCCCTTAGCAATTCATATCTTTATCTTTAAAATCCAGTTTAGGGCTTGCCTCCTATCTCAGTTTGGTTCTACAGTTGTGGCTCCTAATCTCATTGCAATCCATTCTATAATGGCCCCATCCTAGGGCAACTGAGCTGTTTGTCCTGAGGCAGGGTGGGATCTGGATTTCTACTTTCCTTCTTTATTAGAGTTGAGGAGTCTCAAAAGGTTAGAGCTGGAAAGAATCTCAGGAAATCATCTGGGTGAGCACCCAGAAGCAGTATAAATAACATTATTAACCCCGTTTAACTAACAGCTGAGAGCTGAAGTGGCTTGCTCATTGTGGGCTAAATGATTTGCTCGAGGTCATAGACCTCCACAAGGATTGGTGACAACTATGCTCTTCTTAAATCCTTTCTCATCCCTAGCTCCATCCTGCCACCAATTTCCAGATGCAGGTGAGGTACAGGTGTGGGTATATCTGTGCACATCTGGAAATGAAGAAGGTCACTAGAGTAGGAAAAAAAAGTTGGCAATCTCTTGTAGGGTTCTCCTGCCCAAGGAAGCTTTAGTTTCTTGTCCTCCAAAGTCACAGAAGAGCTGCTATCACTGCTGCCAGACTCTGAGGTTCAGGGAGGCTAAGAGTCTTGGCCAGGGTCACATACCCACTAAGTGTCTGATGCTGGATTTGAACTGACTCCAGGTCCATCACTCTATCCACTGAGCCACATCGGAGACTCATCTAAATGATGCTATGACTATTTTCTTGTGTAGTCTAGACTTTTTATCCAAATGAATTCTGTTACTCTTTTGTTTTGCTTTGTAAAGTATTCCCTTTGTAGTTTGAGTGACATGGCACTAAAACTGTGTAACTCATTATCTTCCATCTCTATCCCTTCACTCCCAACACAAAACTCTTTTTAGAATTCCTTGTTTCCTTCACCTCAGGTACTTTCTACTTAAAGCTCCAGCCCTTAGTGTTCTCCCCCAAATTACGTTATGTTTATTTTGTATACATCCCATTTATGTTTATTTATATACACCTGCTTTTTCTCTCTTTCCTCCTTCCCTCTGTCTCTCCTTGCTGTCTGTCTCTCTCCCTCTTTCCTCTTCTTTCTCTCCCTCTCCTCTCCCTCTCTCTCTCTCCTCTCCTCCCTCCTTCCCTCCCTTCCTCCTTCTTTTCCTCTCTCCCTCCTTCCCTTCCTTCCTTCATATCTCTCTATCTCTCTCTGTCTCCCTCTCTGTCTTTCCCTGCTCTCCCTCTCCTTCCCTGTCTGTCTACCTCCCTCCCTTTCTTTGTCTCTGTTTCTGTCTGTTTCTCTGACTTGTTCTCTGACTCTGTCTCTGTCTCTGCCTCTCTCCCCCTTTTTCTCCTAACCCCTCATATGTGCTCCATGAGGGCAGTGCTGTTTTGAATTTGTCTTTGTATCCTTGTGAACTGAGCACTGTACCTGGCACATAGTAGGTACTGAAAAAAATTGCTTGTTGATTGATATCCATTTTTGAAAGATCTCTAGTTCTCTCCATGTTTTTCCATTTCCTCCCTTCTCCCCTTCCCCCCAACTTCCAGACCTTTCATTCAGGAAGCATATGGAACCCAAGTTTCTGGCAAACCACAATGCTGTTGTTAACTTGCTGCAGGACTCGCCGCACATGTTTAGAATGTGGTTCTTTCTCTCTTCCATCCTGAGGCATGCTGGGTGCTGAGATGGATGGTGCTCTATATATAACTGGGCAGTGACAGCAGGAGCCCAGGCAATAAATAATAGTGGCTAAGTACTTCAGTGGCACTTTGCAGAATGAAATTCCTAATCAGCTGTGTGCATAACCAGGATACTGGCAATGAGTCCTGGCCAGCCTAGGCTGGCAGCTTTAGGAGTTAGACCTTGATATAGTGCTTTGGTGGCCAAAGGCTCCCAGAATTTCCAGGTTTCTAAGTTACCCATGGGGGAGTCACTGAAGCTCCTCGGTAAGCTGCTCTCAATTTGAGACACCAAGGAATCACTTGGCAAATCATGGTTCTACTGGGATCCGTTTTAAAGACCCAGCATTTTAGAATTTTCAGAGTTCTTTCCCAGGCTTCTTAGAGTAGAGGATAAAGAAATAGGCTCCCAGCTAGTAAGGCTGGGATTCAAGTCTTCCCTTCAGCTGCCACTGGCTGGCTGTGTGACATTGGGCATGTAATATAACCATATGGAATTCTCAGCTTTTTCGGTTTGGCAACTCTTTAAGACTGTAAATTTAGAGGAGAAGGTGCCCATCTATATTGGAAGAGGGCATTTCCTTACCAGGATGCCCTAATGACACAAGAAGTTCTAGCAGGCACAGTGAAGAGAGTGCCTGGGATGCAGTCAAGAAGGTTCCTCTTGGGGGCAGCTGGGTACCTCAGTGAGCTAGAGATGGGAGGTCCTGGGTTCAATTCTGGCCTCAGACACTTGCTAGCTTTGTGATCCTATGCAAGTCACTTGACCCCCATTGCCTAGCCCTTACCACTCTTCTGCCTTGAAACCAATACATAGTATCGATTCTAAGATGGAAGGTAGGGGTTTAAAAAAAAAAGGAAAAAAAAGAAGGTTCCTTTTCTAGAGATCAAATCTGCTCTCATATACTTGTCCAGGGTCACACAACCAGCAAGTGTCTGAGGTCAAATTTGAACTTGGGTCTTCTTCTCCAGAGCCAACCTTCTATCCACTGAGCCATCTAGCTGCCCTACTTTACCTACTATTGGCTTCATAAACATGGAAGCCTAAAATATGGGAGGAAGAAAGAGAGAATAATGGGCTTTTGTGACTCCTGGAGTTCTGTGTTTTCTTTTTCTAGCAATGTTCTTTTTTTAAATGACATTTTACAACCAGACTATCAGGATAATATTTGGGGGAGTCACTTGCCCATTCTTGTTGGTAAGGGAGACAAGGTGATGCAAGAAGTTGGGGTTATAAGAAGATGGTACAGTATAGTCAGGGTCAGGGTAGTAAATATTTAACAATGGGTTATTTGGAAAAAAATGTACAAAAAACACATTTTTAAGTTTAATCTACATTATTAATATTTTCTACATTTTCTCTCCTTTCTTAAGCCTAGAATTCAACAAAACAATAAATCAAGCCCTGATTTGTAGCATTTGCCAATTTCCAAGTGTAAATGCTCACAACGAAAATTTAACAAACTGACTCCAGTACACCACTGAACTGTACAGTGAGGAGAGCAATTGATTTCTGAGACAAGGAATATAGCTTTGAATCCTAGCTCTGCTATTTAATATCTATGTGACTTTGGGCAAGATATTTAAAGCACAGGGCCCTTGGTTTTCTCATCTACAAAATGAAGCGATTATGCCAGATAATCTCTAAGGGTCCTTCTAGCTCTGAACTCCATGATGCAATCACATTATAATCAGTATTTGCTTAGGGAGTAGCCTAAACTTTGCTTCCTTTTCCAAGAAGGAGAGAAAGAGCAGCAGGAGCCAGCTAAG
This sequence comes from Gracilinanus agilis, assembly GCF_016433145.1. Classification (NCBI taxonomy): domain Eukaryota; kingdom Metazoa; phylum Chordata; class Mammalia; order Didelphimorphia; family Didelphidae; genus Gracilinanus; species Gracilinanus agilis. Next base: position 139,187,999 of record NC_058131.1, on the reverse strand, counting down.
CCCTGGAAACTCTGCCTGGCATGCCGAGATGTACCTGGTGAGCAACTGACCTTTGGCCCTAATATAAAACAATAGAGAATAAGAGAGCTGGTAAATTCAGTTCAAATGAACCCCTATTTATTGTGCGTTCAGTGTAGCGATAGATTCTTTTCTATTTCCACAGCATAGATTACATGCATCCCTTTCACTTTATTCATACAGTCTTGGTTCAGGCTGCCATCAAAACCTCTCACCTGGATTATGGAAGTGGTCTCCTGTTTGGCCTCCCTAGCTCTTTCTTCAATAAATCCTCCACACAGTTACGAAAGTAATTTTTCTAAAGCCCGGGTGTCAAGAAACTCCAATCTCTGCTCATTACCTGGAGGATCAGGTATACACAAAACCTGCCATTTACAACCCTTCACAGTGTGATCTCAATCTATCTTTTCAGCATTATGATATTACCCCCCTTTATGCATGTCATTGTCCAGCCAAACTCATATACAACCCCCATCTCCATCTCTTCCTTTGAACTAGCCATTCCACATGCTGGGAATTCCTATCCTCTGCACCTTGACCTCTTAAGAATTCCTTGTTTCCTTCAAAATTTAGGTCAAATACTATGGCCTCAGATCCTTTCTAGCTGTGTGACCCTGGACAAGATACTTAATCTCGTTTGCCTCAGTTTCCTCATCTGTAAAATGAGCTGGAGAAGGAAATGGCAAACCATTTCAGTATTTCTGCCAAGAAAACCCCAAATGGGATCAATGAAGTGTTGGACAATACTGAAAAAAAAATTCTATTCAAGTCACTTAACCCTGTTTGCCTCAGTTTCCACATCCATAAGATGAGCTGGAGAGGGAAATGGTAAACTACTCTAGTATCTTTGCTTTGTGCCCCTGGACAAATCACTCAACATTATTTGCCTCAGGTTCCTCATCTGTAAAATGAGCTGGAGAAGGAAATGGCAGACAATTTCAGTATTTCTGCCATGAAAACACCAAATAGGGTCAACGAAGTGTTGGATAAGGCTGAAAAAAAAAATGATTGACTCTGTGCAAGCCACTTAACACTGTTTGCCTCAATTTCCTCATCTGTAAAATGGGTGGGAAAAGGAAATGGCAAACTATTTCAGTATCTTTGCCAAGAAAAGATACCCAAATAGGGGCATGAAAAGTCAGACACAAGTCAGCCACAACCTGTTGAAGGAAACCTTTCCTCATTCCCCGGTTACTGGTCTACTCTCCCATTACCTTATATCTATACATCTATCTGCCTATATCTTTAGAGAGATGTGGTACCTAGAGAGCACTGGATCTGGATTCAGGAAGACCTGAGTCAAAATATGACTTCAGATATTTCTTAGATGTGTGGTTTTGGGTAAGCCACTTAACTGCTGTCTGCCTTATTTCCCTCAGTTGTAAAATGAAGATAATAATAGCACCTACACTCCAGGGTTGTTTTGAGGATCAAATGACAAAATATTCATTAAAAAATGCTTAGCATGGGGTCTGGAGCATAATACGTGCTATATAAATGCTTATTCCCTTCTGTCACTCCCTATTTTGTAACTATTTTATAGGAAAGGTAGCATAGTTTAGTGGATAGGGATGACTTTGGTAGCAGGAAGACCTGACTGAGCCTGGACAAATCACTTAATTTCCAAGTACTATAGTGATGCTTAAAAAAAGAAAATGCTTACCTTCTGTCTTAGAATCGATACTGTGTATTGGCTCCAACACAAAAGAATGAACCAAAGGGATTAAATGACTTGCCCAGGGTCACAGCTAGAAGTATCTGAAGTCTTGAACCCAGGACTTCCTTTCTCTCAGCTTGGCTCTCAATCCACTGAGCCACCTATCTGACTCCGTTCAGCTACATTCTTAATGGACATTCAGGACTCCTTCACTGGCGGGGTCCAGTGAGAGACAAGGCTGAAACAGGAGTGTCTTCGAGCCTCTGTGTGGTCCTGGGAGTCTGGGTTTCCCACCTGCCTGAGCTCTGTTTTTGTTTTTGTTTTTCCATTGTAGGTGAAGAGAGAGAAGCATTGTGACCTGTAGTCAGTTTTGCACCAAAGCTTCAAGGATCCAGGAATGACTTTAGCATCCTTTGCCAGCAGGATCCAAGACAACTGGATGTGAATGTGGGGGGAGCCATACTATGTAGGAACTGAGCTAAGAGTGAGAGCACTTTGGCTAGGGACAGAGGTGGGAGAAGGAAGAGGATGTCCCTGAGGTGTGGAGGGAAGGAAGAGGAATTGGTACTTTTCCTGTAGCTCATATCTTTTGGAAAAGTTAATTGATGTTAAATGGTTAAATGGAACTAGAGTTCTATTCACTCCTGTGCGTTATAAGAGAATTAGGGAAAGTTTAGCAAGAGGCATAAATAAGTTAATTGGATGGCTGACAGAGAAGGTTTGAAGCATGGAATGGTGGAGGGAGACTTCTTTTTCTGACACACTCTCTAGACGCAACTGCTAGCAGTTAGGGCTTTCCTTAGCTGCTGAAGGTGAAGAGCCCAGAAAAATAATTGTCTCCTGTAAAACCATCTACCCTGGGAAAGATCAAGTTGAGCAGTGAAATGGTGGACATGTCAAACCAGTTCAGCTCCTTGACTTTACCCCTTTTGTGGATTTACTTGCTGTGACTCCTGGTGGCTGTGAACAACGCTGGAACAGAAGTGGACCCAGTAGTGAGACATCCAAATTCCTCCTAACCTGCCAAGCTTGACCTGATAGCCTGTTTTAAGTGACAGAATAGAATGTTTGTCCCACCTTTCCAGACCTTGGAGTCTTCCTGAGATACCTAGTTTTTACCTCTTCCTCCATTTCTTACCCTTAAACTTATTATTAACCTTTTTTTTAAAAAATAATTTCCTTTTGTTCCTGCTCCCCAACCCAGAGGGCCCACTATAGTTAATAGGAATCCCTGGCAGAGTTGGTTTGGAGGACAATTGGTCTCAACTGTCACCACTCATTCCCCATGTCCTGTGTTGGTGGGGGTGGGTGAGATTTACCAGTGTGTTATTGTGGGTCAGGCAGTTAACCCACTTTAACCCTTCATTCCTCCTTCATTCCCTTCTCCCTCTACTAAACCCCTGTGTTATTATTTACCTACTCTATCTGGGAGATACACAACCAGTATGGGCTAATGACTGATGGCTTTAGACAGTGGTTCCCAAACTTTTTTGGCCTACCGCCCCCTTTCCAGAAAAAATATTACTTAGCCCCCCTGGAAAGTATTTAAAAAAATTTTTTTTAAACCCTTGTACTTCGGTGTATTGTCTCATAGGTGGAAGATTGGTAAGGGTGGGCAATGGGGGTCAAGTGACTTGCCCAGGGTCACACAGCTGGGAAGTGGCTGAGGCCGGGTTTGAACCTAGGACCTCCTGTCTCTAGGCCTGACTCTTACTCCACTGAGCTACCCAGCTGCCCCTTTTTAAAAAATTTTAATAGCAATTAATAGGAAAGATAAATGCACCTGTGGCCATCACTGCCTTCCTGGATCGCTGCAGCACCCACCAGGGGGCGGTGGTGCCCACTTTGGGAATCACTGGCTTTAGGGATGGGAGAACCCTAAACTCCTCAGGATTCACTAGAACTGTGAGGGCCTTTGGACCCAGCCTGGCTCTGGGAGAGCAGAATGTAAGCTCCTGGAAGGCAGGGATTTATCATTTTTGTCTTTGTATCCCCAGCTCCAAGCACAATGTCTGACACAGTCAAAGGTAAGGCGAGGCATGGGTAATCTGCTGGAAAATATGGAAAGGTAATGCCCATGGGTACATGTAGATGGGTTGGCCTTGTCAAGGAGAAGGACTCATTCATTTTTAGAAACTAGGGAAAAAGAAGAAAGAGTATGGAATGGTCTAAGGAGGTTTGGGGATGAAGAGAATGAGAGAAAAGGAAATTCATGTGGGATGGCTTCAATTTTCTCTGTAAAGTTGGAGGTAAGGTCCTCAGCTGAGAGATAAGAGGCTCAAAGAAGCTTGAGGATAGAAGGAAAAATTTGGAAAAACTTTCCTGGGAACTACTATAGGAAATCAATTAGATAAGAATACAAGGACTGACTTGCTGCCTTGAGAGCCCAGTTGAAGTCGGATAACATGAATTTATAATGTGACCAGTCAGCATGGTTATAAGCTTTTCTCCAACTCAATTCAACAGCTTATGAGTAAGGATGTAGGAGGTGGATGGTGGGAGTAATTTTTTGGCAAGAGATAAACCAGAAAGGATAAGTGGAACATGAGTGTTAGGCTAACTATCCCTTCAAGCAAGATTAGAGAGGAAAAGAGGTGAAATCAGAACAAGACCTGAAAGGAAAAGTGAAGGGTAGACAGGTTTCTAGATCTCCATGAAGGTTTAGGTGGAATAAGGCTTAGGGAAATATGGAATGAGATTGGATATTGGATAGAACACTAGACCTGGAGTTCAAATCAAGCTATAGACATTTACTAGTTGTGCGACCCTGGGCAAGTCATTTAACTGCTTATCCCCCTCAGTTTTCTCATCTATAAAATGGGCATAATAATAGCACCTATCTCCAAAGGTTGTTGTGATGATAAAATGAGATAATGTTTATATAGGACTTTGCAAACCTTAATGCACCATACAAATATTGGTTATTGTAGTCAGATAGAGAATGTCAGAGATTTAATTAGAGAAATGGAACATTTGTGAATAAATAATGGGATTCAGGTTTCCTTCATTCCTCATTTCTGATTCAAGGAGGTGGAACAGTGGGAGGTTAAGGAGACTGAGGGAGGAGCTGTGTGAATGTTAATGTCCTCCATGCCATTTAGTTAGATGCTGGCCACCTCTTACTTAGGTTCTTTTTTTTTTTTTTAAACCTTTACCTTCCATCAATACTGTGTATTGATTCTAAGGCAGAAGAGTGGCGAGGGCTAATCAGTGGGGGTTAGGAGACTTGCCCAGGGTCATATAGCTAAGAAGTGTCTTAAGCCATATTTGAACTCAGGACCTCCTGTCTCTAGGCCTAGCTCTCTATTTACTGAGTTGTCTAGCTCTGCCCCCTCGCCTAGATTCTTGCAACAGCCTCCTAATGTATTTCTCTGTTTCAAGTCTCTTTCCACTTTGGTTCACTCAACATACTATAGCTAAAGTGACTTTCCTAAACTGAAGATCTTTCTGTGTTACTCTCCTACACAATAAATGCCAATTGTTTCCTATTGCCTCTAGAATAAAATATAAATTTTGTTTAGCCTTTAAAGCCCTAATGCTCTTGCCCTAACTTATCTTTCTAGCTTTACAGTATATACTCTTCCTCCCAAATTCTGCAGTCCAGTCAAACAGAACTCTCTGTTCCTCACTTATGACACTCAAATCTCTTATCTCTTCACCTTTGCACTAGCCATCCCCTATTTCTGGAATTCATTCCCTCTTCACCTTTGCCTTATAGAATCTTTCTTCTTTCCAGATGCAGCTCAAGCACCATTTTCTTTTTAAAGCCTTTATCTGTTCCTTTGATTTCGAATGCCTTCTCTCTTAAATTATCTTGTATTTAACTTTTTATTTACTCTGTATAGGCATTAAATATGTGTGTAATACATAATCCATATATATCTTCTCTATTTTCTCCTTCATTAGAATGTAAACTCCTTGAGGATTGAGACTTTCATTCATTCTTTTTGATCCTCAAGCATCTAGCTCATATTCTTGGCACATAGCAAATGCTCTATGAATTCTTGTTGATTAATTAATTAAGGAATAGCCTGGTCCATGGCTTTTGCCAAATCCTGGTTCCATAGTGTCATGGAAGAAATGGATTTCGTAGCAGTAAAATATAGATAGGGGGCTTAAGGTAATGACCATTCCTTATTGGTTCTTCTATCTTTTTTTTATGCTTTCTTTCTTGTCTTCATTTTAGGCATTCCATTAAAACTCCATAATGTTTTATTTTAGCAACATAAATTCTAGGTGTTCTTATCACAATTCCCACTTGTACTGTTGAGTTAGGCCCCAAATGGGCTGGCTGCACCTTCCCTTTAGGGTTCTAAGGGTAACTCTGAAGGGTTGGGGTATCCTTTTAAATGCTACTATTTAATGCTATTTTTCAGTCCTCATTCTGGGGTATTGTTTTCAATATTAATCAATAGGTAGACCTATTTTCCCCCTGTATGAGTGACTTAGTAATTAGCCTTCCAGTATCAATTTAACCAATTAATATCAATTAGTTTTTATAAGGGAGTCTTTGCTGAAAAGACATAGCAAGAACAAGAATATAGTACAAAAACTCCCTCCTCAGATGAGGGATGGGAAATAAGGGGCACACTTTCCCTTATAAAACTAGAGTATCTGAAGTAGCCTTAAACTTAATTTAGTTGCTATTAATCCCACCAAATTCATTTCCAAATGGAGCATAGCCTCTGAAAGAGTTGCTCCCTTGCTGCAGGACATGGTATCTTGACTAGTGGGTTGATCTGCTGCTGGTCTGGGCCAAAGGTTGTTTCCTTGAGGCTACTCTGAAGCACTGGATTTTTCTACCAGCAAATTCTGGTATGGACTCCAATTTCTGAGCCTCTGGAAACTCATTCTTTTGAACTTTTGTTGGTCAGAAGGCTACAGCTATCTACTGGACTCCTTTATCAAAAAATTGGGAAGAAAAGACACAACAGACATAAAAACAGCTGGGCTTTGGATTCTTTCACTCTTCTCTTAGTATTTCTAGTGCCTACAACATTGTAGGTGCTTAGTAAATATTTTTTGACTGTTAAGGAGTGACTAAAATATCTTGAACAAAGGTATGATGTGGTTAAGCCTGTGTTTTAGAAAGATTATTTTGTCAGCTGTGGTAAGATGGATGTAAGAGGAAAGAAATCAGAAGCAGAACAACTTAGAAGGCCATTAAAATAGTTCAGGCAAAGAAGTGATGAAGGTGTGAAATGGTATGGTTAAATTACAATGCTATTCATTGTCTCCAGAAAACCACTGTGTGTTGCTTGGGAACCAATATTGTGACAAATTAGTTTATCAGGTTGACTAGCTGACTGGGCAGTTGACTGACACCTTGGAAGGAATAGTCCCTGTGAGTATAAGATAGATAAGTTTCAGTGAATAAGAAGCAGGCCACATGAGACATTTTGTGAATAAAAATTCATCTTGGAGATTTTATACTAAATGTATAAGTATTTATTAGTATAGAGAAAGAAAGAGAGAAATAAGGTTTCCAGTCTTTCTAACTTAAAGTAAGATTGGGCCCCAGATTTCAGGCTGGCAGAGAGAGGGCTTCTTCTACAAGCCCAAAGGAATGGCCAAGAGAGAGACAGAAAGGAAGCCCACCAGCTTCATGTATTGGCTTTTCAAGCTCCTTCTAAGCCCTTCCCCTGGATCCTTCAAGATCCTTTGATCGATTCCTGGCCTCAGCTTCCATATGTCATATCCCCTGGCCTCTGTGACTTCTGCAGGTCAGGAACCTGGCCCACTATGCTGGCAGATCCAGACATGTGACTCCTATGACTACTTATTGTGGTGAGTCTTCTGGATTGGACTGGGTTGGAAGTCCAGATATTTAATTCACATAATCATGACAGGTGAAGATCATCAGAAAAGGAGTGGGAGAGTAGGAAATGAAAGGTGATACCCAAAGACAACTTTGCCTCTAGTCAACAACATATTTTAAAAACCCTTACTATGGAAATTTTGCTGGAGGCTGGCACTAATAAAGTCAGACAATGCAGAAAGGGTAAATGCTCTGCCTCATTTTCCATCGTTACCAAAATTACTTTTTTTAAATATACTATGGAAATGTAACTACTTATCTGTATATATATTTTGCCCCCCCCCAATTAAATATAAGTTTCTTGAAGGCAAGCAATATTTTGGCTTTGCCATTGTATCCCCAGGATCTAAATGCAGTGCCTTATACCTAACAAGGACTTAAGGAATGCCTGTTGAATTGAGATTCATTGACTCCACAGATGGTAAACAGATGCCATGGTGGTGTGCTCTGTGAAAGACTCTCTTTGATGCAAGGACACTGCTAAACCCTTCAGGGGAGGAAGCATGAGGGAAGAGAAGCAGATTTTCTGGTCTCATTCATGGTCAACAGGAAAGAAGGGCTTGAGAAAGGATAGCTAGCAGAGGAGAGCACTGCTTATGCTCTCTGCTTTATTAAGCATCTACTATGTGCCAGGCTTTGGGGATACAGATAAGATAAATGACACAATCCCTATGTGCAAGTTTACATTCTAATGGGAAAGACAACAAGGATTTATAGACGTATATACCATAAAGAGTAAATACAAATAAATTCAGAGTAGTAAATATACAAAGTAGTATATGAAAGTATACAAGCAGTTGAGATAAGAAGAGTCTGAACATAGAAGGTGGTACTTGAGCTAAATTGTATAAAGAGGGGAATACTACACGGCAGAGGTGAAAAAAGAGGGCATGAAGGACAGTCAGTGCAAAAGCACTGAGATGGGAATGTTTTGTTTAAATAACAGAAAGAAGGCCAGTTGGTTGGTTCAAGCAGTGCAGAAGGGGGAATACTTTGAGACTTGAAAGAGAAGTAGGAGCCAAGCTGTGAAGGGCTTTAAAAGCTAAACAGAGGAGTTTATATTTGATTCTAGAGGACATAGGAAGCAACCAAGTTAATGGAGTAGGGGTCTCACATGATCAGATCACTTAAGGAAAATTTCTTCATTGTCAGTGGGTAGGGTGGATAAGACTTGAGGCAGGAAGGACAATCAGGAAGCTGCTGCAAAAATCTAGGAGAGGTCATGAGGACTCTCATTTTGTTTTCTTGATCTCTGCATCCCCCCTAATGAGCCATTAATATTCTAATTCCTACTGTGGTTATCTTTCCTGTTTCTGGGTTTTCCTGATATCAGCTTCTCTTTCATGCCTTGTTAGATTTAGAATTGGCAGTTCTCAGGTCCTCCTGTGATATAGAATTCCTGGTAAAATGACTTGATTAGTCAATATCCTTTGAGCTACCTTGCAGTAGTCTGATCATGACTGTCCTAGACAGTCCCCATCTGACACTTCTCTTCCTATATCAGCAAATATGGGGGATCTGTTCAGGTTGCTTCTCCCTGCGTTGATTAGGTACATTAATATCCAGTCACGAACTGTTCTGCACCTCAGTTTGGGTGTTTGGAAGACCATTTAATCTAGGGAACTCTTTGCTTTTAGTATTGAGTCTCCTAGAATCCAGTTGTGTGAATTGGCATAGCTTCCTTAAAACATGACCATTTGGATCCAGATTTTGTCATTGTAATTTTAGAACTAGGATCCTTTGTAAGGGGATTCTTTAGCTTCTGGCTATTTGTGGATGGTTGGAGAGACCCAGGATCCTCAACTGGATTTTACCCATCAAATTACTAGGAGAAACTGTTCTGCCAGGATTCATCTCTGGACCAGGATCAGTTTGTTCTTTCTGAGAGAATAACTCTGAGATGCTTTCAGCTCTATTCTTTACACACAAAGCCAAGAGACAAAGGAGAAAACCTCATGCAAATGATTTCCTTTTGCAGCTGCTTACTGAAGTTGCAAAACAGGAGAGAAAAAATATACTTATATTAGCTCAAATTACAACCATGTTCTTGACTGGAAAAAAATGTTCTTATCAGAGAACACTTTCATAGAATTACAGTCTCACAATTTATAGTTGGAAGGAACCTCAGAGGCCATCTAGTCCAACTTAGGCCCCCAAAAGAATTCCTATTATACTATGGCCTCTGCTTGTATATCTCCAATGAAGGGGAACACACTAACTCTGAGATATCCCATTCCACTTTTGGACAGCTCTAGTTGTTAGAAAGTTCTTCCTTACCTTAAGCCTTTCAATTTTCTCCCCTTGTTCCTGGTTCTGCCCTCTAGGGCCAAACAGAATCTAATCTCTCCACAAAATAGCCCTTCAAATAATTGAGAGTTACATGTCTCTACCACTCTTTTCTTCTTTAAGAGAAATCCCCCAGTTCTTTAATTGGTTATTTTGTTATTTCATTTACACATGGAAACAATATTTGACCATTTTGGGACATTTTAGGGTTCAGATTTTTTCTTTTCCTCCATTCCCTCCTTCCCAATGGAGGCTATGCCAATGCTTTCATGCAATACATATTTCCATATTGCTCATGCCATGCCATAACCTAGGTACTCTTCACTAGTACAATAAAAAAACTCATGAAGGAAATAAAGTGGAAGATGGCACGCTTTGATCTGCAAGCAAACTCCAACAGTGCCTTATTTGGCTGTGGATTACATTTTTCATCATGAATACCTTGTGGATATCTTGGGAACTTGTTTTGCTAATAATTTAGACCTTCACTGTTGATCATCATATAATATTTCTGTTACTATATATATATTGTTCTTCTGTTGTTTGCTTTGTTTTAGTTCACATAAGTCTTTTCAAGTTTGTCTGAATTAATCCTGCTTGTCATTTCTTATGATACAATACTATTCCATTACAACTATATACTACAGCTTGTTTATCCATTCCCCAAGTGACAGACAACCCCTCAGTTTCTAATTCTTTGCCATAACAGAAAGAATCACTAAAAATATTTTGGTCCAGGTTGGTCCTTTTTCCTTATCTCTGATCTCTGGAATACAGACCCAGGAGTGACATTGCTGGGTCAAAGGATATACACCATTGCACAACCTTTTGAATGCAATTCCTTGTTGCTTTCCAGAATGGTTGTATCAGTTCACAGTTCTACCTGTTGGTGTATTAGGGTCCCAATTTTCGCATATCCCCTCCAACATTTATCATTTTCCCTTTTGGTCATGTTAGCCAATCTGATAGGGGTGAGGTGCTCTCTCACCCTAGTTCATTCAAAGGATCACCATGTGCCATGCACTTAGGTCCTTCCACTATCCTACTTGTCCTTCTATAGATACTTTGACCCAGTGTAAAATGGTTTGACAGGAATGGCCCTAGCCCCTAGGATGCATGAATGCTAAGACTTAACTGATCTGAAGACCAACATTGTCCCCCTCCCCCTACCAACCTCCACTGCCTGTGGCACAGTTTAAAATTAAATTTTCCTAGGTCTTTGCCCTTTACTCTTCATTCCTTATTAGTCAGTTCAGAGAGTACCTTGGTTTTAGTGGTCTAAGTTAGTGGTATCAAACTCAAATAGAAACTGGATCCCTTCAGGCTGCATATTGATTTAGAAGACCACAAATCAGCACAGCCTGTGTTATATTATATTTTTATTTATTTTATCAAACATTTCTTAATTACATTTAAAAAATCCTTACTTTCCATCTTAGAATCAACACTGTGTATTGGTTCCAGGGCAGAAGAGTGGTAAGGGTAGGCAATGGGTGTTAAGTGACTTGCCCAGGGTCACACAGCTAGGAAGTGTCTGAGTTCAGATTTGAACCCAGGACCTCCCATCTCTAGGCCTGGCTCTCAATTCCCTGACCACCTAGCTGTTCCCTCCTGATACACTATCCCATTGCCATGGCTCATTGGGTGATAGGGCATTTTCTTATAAGCATCTTGGTTTTGTTTAAAACTTCATCTAAGTTGGAGCTGTGGGTGGCTTTGACTTGGAGTACACATCTTGCTGTATCTCCAAGCTACAGGCCAGCCCATGGGGTGGTATCTATCTATGGATCTTCCTTTTGGCATATGTTCATCCTCCCTGGCTGCCATTCCTATGTGGCAATCACTTTCTGGTAAAAGCTCCTTCCCTTTCAATATTCTCTTGCTTATCAATGCCTTTCCTAAACTACATCCTTTTGACTACAAGAGAGGTAGAAGGATTTCTCCAGCTTTTTGCCCAAAGGATTCAGGTTGGGAATCCAGGATAGGTCCTCCCTGTGGTGTCATTGAAGGACAACCCAGTGTTAGGATTTTATAAGGTTGTAATTTAGAGAATTGGGTCCTATGAGGGGATGTCTTCCTGTCTCTGCAGTCCAATCTTCCTACCTTGAGGTGCAAGTTATAATAGTATGCATTGCATTGAGTCACATCTAATTTAGAAATCTTAGCAGAAGCCAGTGTACCATTAATCCCCTAAGCTCTGCAGAGGTTGTGGGTTCAGACACATCCTCTTCCACTGTTTATTTGTCCCAGAAGAATGTCTCTCTATGCTGAAGGCAGCTTCTAGACTGTGGGCTCAGACACATCCTCTTCCACTGTTTATTTGTCCCAGCAGAATGCCTCTCTATCCTCAAGGCAGCCTCTTTTCCCCTTGGCTACTGTCTGCCCTGGTGGCACAGTCTCCTGTTTCCCCTTTCCATTTCTTGATCTCAGAACGATAACCAATCCTGACTTCCATAGCCTCTGGAAAAGGTCTAGTCATTGCCTGCCTTATTGTTCTACTCCTCTCTTTGTGACAGTCCAGACACTAACTCCTTTCCTTGCCCACCACTTCCAGATATGTGCTATCTCCCTCATTAGAATATAAACTCCTCTAAGTCAAAGATCATTTTACTTTTGTATTTGTATTACCAGACCTTTGCACAGTACTTGGTACGTAGTAAGCACTTAATAAATACTTTGTATTCATTCATTCATCATTCATTCATTCAGAAAGTTCTCACCACCAAAGTCCTTGTCTTTGTTAAATGGTTCAACATAAGAAACTGATATCTATCAATCAAAAAAAGATCAAGTGAAGAAAATCAATCAATTTACTAAGTGCTTGTTATTGTCCAGGTGCTGCTCTATGTAGTGGACAGACAAAAAGAGGCCAAAGACCGTCCCTGCCCTCAGAGAGCATACAGTCTAATGGGGGAGACAATGGGTAAACAAATATATACAGAGCAAGGTATGTACAGCATAACTAGTAAATAATTAACAGAAAGAAGGCACTAGAATTGAGAGAGGTTGGGGAAAATTTCCTGTAGAATTATGTCAGTGGAAATGACATTAAAAAAAGAGGCTAGGACTCTTATCATCTGCTTTGCCACTTGTAATGACACAAGATTTGCAGGGGGCACACTATCATACCAACTATGCCAGTTATAAGGGGGCAGATCTGTTCTACACTTATTATATCATCTGTAGGGTGGGATATCCTTCAAGAAAACAGTGAGATACAAAGAAAGAGGAGATCATACCAGCTTGGTTATTAATAGGTTTTATTATGGTTAACTGGGTCAGCTGGGTGGGGGTTATTCACAAGAAGTGGGTCCTAGGTGGCAGCAGGAAAAAGAAACATGGTGGATCCTCAGTATGAATCCCAGGCCAAGTCAGATATTATATAAAAACAGAACAAAGAGGGCATAGAGCCAAGGATGACCCAGGGTCTTTGTGCAATTTTTCCCATCATATAGTTGGAACTTCTTTTGATATTTAAATTTATTCAAGGTGGTTTGTATTTTCTGTGGAGTCATAGGCCACCTTCTCATTCTGGCTATACCTCTGACTAGAGCAGTGGTGCAGACCACTGTACCCTAAAGACTAGGAGGTCTTTCCATCTGATTTATAGATGAAACCTTCTGTAAAGGTGGTCTCCTCCATTAGAAAGTAAGGTCCTTGAGAGCAGAGATTGTCTCACACTCTATTTATATCCCAAGTGCTTTGCACATAATAAAAAAACTTAAATGCTTTCTTTTTCATTCACTCACTTTCACTCATTCATTCATTCATTCATTCATTCATTCATTCATTCATTCATTCAATGTAAGCAGGTTCTCATCTTCTCTTTTGCTGATTATTGGTCAGTGCCTTAATAGTATTCTTTTCTGCTGCTGCCTGTGGCTACCAGTGTTCCTCCTAGGGCTTTGGGGAAGGAGGAAAGAACAAGAAGGATGGAAGGGGAAGGAGAGAGACACTCTGGAAAAATTAACTTTGAACAGGAACCAAAAGAAGAATGGGAGCACTGATACTTTCCCCACTTTTAAGCACTTATTATTACACTTAAGATCTTTGTTCTATTTCGTGGTCATTGAAACACATCCCACCCCATGGGGAGTAGTGTTTTTCTAAAGCCTACTCTTACCCTGGGTGACCCCAAGTCCAGTGACAACTGAGTGAAATTGATGCACTTGGCAGGACAAGATTCACGAGTGAGATCATACATCCAACAAAAAATGAAAACATTTCCCCTTTCTGTCAAGTTCTAAGGACCCATGGGCCTCTTAGAGCAAATTCAAAATACCCTCACAATGTTCCTCCTGTGAAAACTTGGTTCTGCTTAACCACTCACTAGATTAACCATGACACTTAACTTTTGAAGTGGCAACACCCTCTAGGGAGGGCTGGTGTGTGTATGGGGGCAAGTGAGGACAGCAAGAGACTTAATGCATTTGTTGGTGACCACCTTTCACATACTTATTTCTTTTCCTTTTCTTTATTCTTCTCTTTTCTTTCTCTTCCTCTCCTCTCTTCTCTTTGTCTGTCTGTCTGTCTGTCTGTCTCTCTCACACATACAAACACACACACATATTCTCTCTCTCTCTCTCTCTTATTTTTCTCTGTATATTCTGCCATTTTCCTCTCCCTTGCTACCTAGACTTTTGGGATTACTAGTATTTTGCTTGGCTCAACTATGTCCTTAATTCTGAAGAAGCTTTTGATGTGCCCCTCCTTCTAAACCCTTACATTTTGATGTTAATAGCCTTAGAAGCATTTTCAAATCTCTTATAGCATTTGACCCTCACAACAACTTTGCAAGGTAGACAAGGAGGGTCTTGTTATTTAGCAGATAAAGAAAATAAGAATAAAGGAGGTTAAATTGATTAGACTATGGTCCCATGGATGCTGATGGAGTTCTTCTGACTTCTACTCCACTATACCCAGAAGTTTGTTGATAAATCTTTAATATTCAGCTCTCTGGAAAAAAAATGCGTGTGTGACATGCTTTAGAGTTTAATCTGCATTATTCAAATTTTTTGCATCACTTTCTTAAGTTTAGAGTCAGTCAATGAAACAATAAATCAAGCCCTAATTTGTACCGTTTGCTAATTGCTGAAGTATAAATGCTTTTCAATGAAAATTTAACAATTGACTCTTTCCAAACAGTTCAAGATGGTTCCAGCACATCACTGTCTTGACCAGCCATTAGTATCCAATCTATCAGGTGTCAAAGTGCTACTTTTAGTTTTGCTATTTGGATTGACATAGCTATGGATGCTGGGTTTGTCAACTACCAAAAAAAAAAAAAAAAAAAAGAATTCTTCCTTCCTTCCTTCCTTCCTTCCTTCCTTCCTTTCTTTCTTTCTTTCTTTCTTTCTTTCTTCCTTCCTTCCTTCCTTCCTTCCTTCCTTCCTTCCTTCCTTCCTT
>NC_058131.1:139111784-139172512 GCF_016433145.1 Gracilinanus agilis | reverse complement strand
CTTTCTCTCTCTCTCTTTCTCTCTCTCTCTCTCTCTCTCTCTCTCTCTCTCTCTCTCTCTCTCTCTCTCTCTCTCTCTCTCTCTCTCTCTCTCCTGAACATTGGTTCCAAGGCAGAAGAGTGGTAAGGACTAGGCACTTGGGGTTAAGTATTAAAATAGCCCAGGGTCTCACAGCTAGGTAGTGCCTATGGCCAGATTTAAATACAGGACCTCCTATCTCTAGGCTTGGTTCTCAGTTCATTAAACCTGACAAATAGCTTCCTGAAATGTGAGTAGGGGCCCATGTTATAGAATTTGCTCATATGATAGCCAGCTAGCCAGCATAATGCTAGGCACAGAAGAGATAACTAGATGGTGCAGTGTATATAAGCCCTGAACTTGGAGTCAAGAAGAACTGAATTTAAGTCTTACTACAATTACTTAGTAGCTGAGCAAACTACTTAACCCCTCTCACTTTCAGTTTCCTTATCTGTAAAATGGAAATAATCATAGTACCTACCTCCCAGAGTTGTTGTGAGGACTAAATGAGATAATGTTTGTAAAATGCTTTGTAAATTTAAAGCACTATATAAATGCTAACAACAATAATAACATAGTAGTAATAATAAAAGATTGTGTGAGGCTTAAATGAAATAATATAAATAAGACAGTATGTAAATATCCAAGTGTTAATGTAGGGGTTAGGTATTATTGTTGACTATCTAGATGACCTTGTTGTGGTGTTGCTCAGTTGTGTCAGTTATGCCCTACTCTTTGTGACTTCATTTGGCAAATTTTTTTGGCAGAGAAACTAGAAATGGTTTGCCATTTCCTTCTCTAGCTCATTTTATAGATGAGGAAATGACACAAGCAAGGTTAAGTGACTTGCCCAGGGTCACATAGGTAGTATCTTAGGCCTGATTTTAACTTAAGATGATGAATCTTCCTGACTTTAGACTTCACCCATGTAGCTGCTCTTAGGCAAGTCTTTTCATGTTTCCAGAGCCTCTATTTTCTTATCTTTAATGGAAGGACCTGACCCAGGAAGTCTAGGATCCTTTCTAGCTCTAAGTCTTTGCTCTAGGAACAAATACTCCCACTGACTTCTTTCTACTCCCAAGATGAGCAGAGGATAAACTGGTAGAGAAGTGGGCTGTTAGGAGGTGAGTTAAATCTTGAAGGACTTCTTAGGGAAGGCTGGTGACTCTTTTTTCTTTTTAAAATTTCATTTCTTTATTTAATTAATTTAGAATATTTTTCCATGGTTACATGATTCATATTCTTTTCCTCCCCTCCTTCCTCCCCCCTCCCACAGCCAACAAGCAATTCCACTGGGTTTTACTTGTGTCATTGATCCCTATCTGTTTCCATATTATTAACATTTGCCCTAGGGTGATCCTTTAGAGTGATGACTCTTCCTTAAACTAAGCCCTTGAAGCTTGGAGGAGCCACGGTCAGGACTAACAGTGCACCGAAGGCTGGGAAGAAAGGATAGGTATATCCCCTTCTCCCTTTCTTTGACCTGTAATACTCTCCAGAACCTGGAAGGCACTGGATTTAGACAATCAGAAGGCAAGGGGGTACAGCTGAAGACTTCTGTAGGTGTGGAAATGGAGGGCTGGCCCGTGGATGGAACTAGATGGGGAATTACTTAAGAAGAGGGGTTAGGAATATTTAGAAATGTATTTACCCTTAAGAAGGGAGGTTAGAACTATACAGAAATATATGCAGTATATAAAACAAATCTGATTTGAAATATAAACAGAAAAAATCTGCTGAGAGGTGGATTTGGCGGTGGGGAGGTATCCAGACCTGAAATTTCAGATATTCAGTCCTGATGGGGAAATTCCCATCACCAATCCAGATTGGAAACTGTTCCGAATTTTGAATTTTAGAGATTGCTGGGGGCACTGATAGACCGAAGAACTTTCTAGATGGCATATTGTTTAGTACATCTTAGAGGGAGAACATGAACACATCTTTCTGACTCCACAGCTTACATTTTCCTCCAAAGGGTATCTTGTAAATTAGACATTACTGCTGCTCCTAGACACCAGGTTTATAATTTTTTAAAAACTAGACCTAACTGTGAGTTCATCAAACACTGGGGGAAGAACTTCAATTCCCTCTACCTGGGCAGATTTCCCTCTCTTTTGCAAATTGGAGTCTGAGTACCTGAGGGTACTCAGAGGTTGGTTAAGTGCTTTGCCCTGGGCCACAGTGCCAGTTTATGTCAAAGGGGGAACAGTGCCAGCATTTTCTAATCTGCATTGACATTGCTCCCTAAAGTACATGAGTACTTATCATCTTCTCTGGTGTTCTGCCTGCTGGACCCCAAGTACCACCTGGCCTTTCCAGCTCCTGATTCCAGACGTTTTCCCTGGCTGTGCCCCTGCCTTGGGTGCTCTCCTTCCTCATCTCTACCTCCTGGCTTCCTTCAAGTCTCCGATAAAATCTCTCCTTCTACAGGAAGTCTTTCTTGATGCTTTACATTCTCGTGTCTTCTCTCTCTATTGATTGCTTCCATTATTTGTCTTTAGTTTGTTTATAAGTAGTTATTTGCATGTTGTCTCATGCATTATTAGATGGGGAGCCTTCAGAAGATGAGGGTGGGAGACTGTCTTTTAGCTTTCTTTGTTTCCCCAGTGTGTAGCAAAGTGCCTGGCACACAGTAGGTACTTAATGAATGGAATGGAATGAATGGAAGCACCTAGGTGACTCAGGGGATAAAATGCCAGGTCTGGAATCAGGAAGACTCATCTTCCTGAGTTTATATATGATTTCAGAGACTTACTAGTGGTGTGACCCTGGGCAAGTCACTTAACTCTGCTTGTCTCAATTCATCATCTATAAAATGAACTGGAGAAAGAAATGGCAAACCATTCTAGCTGTGTCCTAAAGAGCTGAAAATGACTGAAACACCTCAACAACAATAAATGTTTATTAAGGGGGCAGCTAGGTGGCTCAGTGGATTGAGAGTCAGATCTAGAGATGAGAGGTCCTGGTTTCAAATGTGACCTCAGACACTTCCTAGCTATTGGGCAAGTCACTTAACCCCCATTGCCTAGCCCTTACTACTCTTCTGCCTTGGGACTAATGCACAATATTGATCCTAAGATGGAAGGCAAGGGCTTTTAAAAAAATGTTTATTAATTGATGGACCAACTGAATGAATGAAGTTGATCTTTATGTTTTCTCTCCTGTATTTAGAATGTGCCTCTTATCATGGGGCTTCCATTCTTTCACATACATAAAAATCAGTAGATAGAGAATAAATACAAAATAAATGTGAGATTGTGAGGATGCTGAGCACTAGCATTTGGGAAGATTAGGAGAGACAGAGTAGAAGATGGTGCTTGAGCCAAGTCTTAAAGAAAGGAGGGATTTATACAGCAGGGGTAAGGAGAGAATGTGTCAGAAGTATAGGGGATGATTAGTACAAAGGCAGGAAAATGGTAGATGGGGTGTGGTATGAGAAGAACATCAAGAAAGCTAGTTTGTCAGGGCAGCTGGATGGCTCAGTGGATTAAGAGCCAGGCCTAAAGACAGGAGGTCCGAGGCTCAAATCTGCTCTCAGTCACTTTATAGCTGTGTGACCCTGGGCAAGTTACTTAACTTCCCATTGCCTAGCCCTTACCCCTCTTCTGCCTTGGAACCAATATACAGTAGAGACTCTAAGATGGAAGGTAAGGATAAAAAAAAAAAAGCAAGTCTGTTAGAATTGTAGACTACACAAAATAATGCATAATGAGTTTTCTAAACTAGGTAAGGGGCTAGTTTGGAAAAGCCAAACAGAGGAGTTGATTTTTCACTGGGGTTTACAGAATAGAAGAATAGCCATGATAATGCTGGGCTTAAGTTAAAAGCACTTTGACATTTGTAGGGAGGATAAATTAGACTGAGGAGAGAAGCAGCTGGGTAATCAAGAGGTCACTATCGTAGTTGTTTTTGAAGAAAACAATGACACCTCTGGGTGATATCTTGACTTGCTCATGATTTGTATTTAAGTGAGACAGAGTTACACAAAGTCACAGCCTCACTCGCTCTCTCTGAGCCATCAAAGTCCAGTGGCATGACAAAAACTCAGATGACAGGGATGGTGCAGGATGCAGTGGATGACCTTGGGGTTTGTGAAGTCTGACAAAGCTCTCAGTGCTCCACAGCACCTACTTCAGCTGCCTTCATGGCTGTTGGAAAAAGCTATTCTCATCTACCCCCCATTCTGCTGGGGGAAGTTTTCATATGCTTGACAGATAGCTCTCTAACTCATTGATGGGTTTGAAGCCTGTTGGTTCATCTCAGCCCAGTTTAGCTGGTCTGCCCAGACAGTTTTTACTTGGGTGTAGTCACTACAAATGCTACAGCTTCTTGGAGTCAAAGGTGAGGGATCATTACATAGACTATAGGAGAGGAAATGAGAGCCTGAGCTAAGATGGTGCCTGTATGAATAGTCAGAAGATATCAGATGGGAGAAAATGTGGAGATAGAAATGACAAGATTTAGCAACTGATTGAATATTTGGAGGGTGAGAATGAAGGATCCAGGATAACTCTGAGGCTAGGCAAAGGCTCCATGCTTTAATTTCTAATATGGAAATTCCCTCTACCAATGCAGATCACAAGACTTCTCTGATTTACTAGATTCATCTTAGGTTAGAAACTTGTAAGGGTTAAAGTGACTTGCTCAGGGTCATTGGTCTAGGAAGGATGATGAAGCTAGATCTTCAGGGAGTCATAGAATTATAGACTAAAAACTAAAAGGGAGTTTAGAGGCTCTTGAGAACAATGTCCTTGTTTTACTGATGACAAAACTGAGCCAGGGAAAGGTCCCATAGTTATTAAGTCTTTGAAGCAAGGTTTGTACTCTTATCTTCCAAGTCCAGATTCCAGGTCCAGAGTTCTGTCTAGTACTAATAGAAGTTTATATATCTGTGGAGGAACCCCGTACTATATTCATCAAGCCAGGATGCAGGGTCTCAGGAAGATAATGTCCAATGAAACACCATTAATAAGAGACAAACCTGGGTCTTCTGATTCTAAATGCAGTGCTCTCTCCATTCTATCACAGTCTTACCCAAAGGGTTTCTTTGTTATCTATAAAGACCAGAAAGGGAAGACAGACTTCAGTCAAGGTCAGTTGGTCATGCATGTTCCTTCCTCTCCTTTCCTCTTATCTTTTTTTTTAACATTTGTGAGTTTTCTATCTCTAGCCATCTTTCTTTGTTCTCTCTCCTTCTTCATGGAGATTTGGCTGTTCTTTGGACACATGCATCTTTTTATTTCCCCCCTTCTATTGGCTTATTTATTTAAATTAAGTTTCTGCTGATCTGTTTTCTAATTCTTTGAAGTTTTTACTGTGGACTGGGACAAGCTTTTATATGCTTCCTTGGGAGTTTCCTTTTGGACATTAGAAGGAAATTAAACTTCCAAAAATATGTCTAATTTTTTTCTTTCTGGAAAAAAAAAGTAGAAGGAAGATTATAAGTCTAATTCAGCATTATGGTATCAAAAGCAATTGTTGTTAAGGTGGAAAGTTCATCCCTTACCCATCACCAGATGTTACACCTCCAACCAGTTAATGATTTACCTCCAGCTGGACAGGTTTTACTTAACCATTAGCAAGATTTTCCAAGTGAACTTCAGTTTTCCCTGAGTTAACTTTATTCACAGAATAAGAATGTGGAACTGAAAATGCTGTTAAGAGATCATCTTGTCTCAGTCCATCTTTTTATAGACCACTCACATTTACAGCACCACAGTGATATATAGCATAGCACTAAACATCATCTTCGTTTTATTGACCTATAACTTAATACTCTATAAATGAATAATCTAAACAGAGAGTTTAGATGACCCCCTTAGCTGACTAGTGGAAGTAAGATGTCTTGATTGGTTTGGGGAAAGTTGGATGGCAGCATCCTTCCAATTTTTTTAAAAAGTAAAATCCTTACCTTCCATCTTGGAATCAATACTGTGTATTGGTTCCAAAGCAGAAAAGCAGAAGGACTAGACAATGGGGGTTAAATGACTTGCCCAGGGTCACATAGCTAGGAAGTGTCTGAGACTACATTTGACCACTGGACCTCCCATCTTTACACCTGGCTCTCTATCCATAGAGCCACCTAGCTGCCTCACTGCCAATCCTTCCATCTTTTAAGTCCCAAATCAAATTCCTGTGAAATCAATCTAAGATTCTTACCATTCTCAGTCTGCCTCACTCATTTGGCCCTTATCTCAAGATCTACATAAAACTATATTTAAAGTTGGAAGAGACTTTAGAGACTACAGACTTCAATTGCTTCATTCTACAGATGAAAAAATTAAGCCTAAGGAAAAAAACTAGTCTAATTTCTAAATTTTACAGTTGAGGAAACTGAGATCTAGAACCATAAAATAACCTGCACAAATTCACTCATGTGAATTCAGATAGGTGGGTGGCAGCACTCAGATTTTTATCCAAGTTTTCTGATTCCACCCAGTGCTTATTCTACTATATCATGCTTTGTGATATCTCTTATACTACTATTTAGTTCTCTCATTGCTTTGGTTCATTATGTGTATATGTCTAATATCCCTAATTAAATGATAAATTCTTTGAGAGACAGCAACTAGCTTTGAGAACTAGCTTTGTGTTGGGTCTATGGAAAGAACTTGGTAAATAGCCACTGGTTGGTTAATAGAAGAATCTGGTGCCTTGAACTCTGTCACTTGCTAGCTTTGGGACTTTGGACAAGTCATCTCATTTCTTTGGATCTTGGTCCATTCATCCATAAAATAAGGAGGTTAGACTAAAAGTTCTCCCAACTTTTAAAATTCTATGATTCCAGTATTGTGCTATAAGGAATGATGAACTGCTTAATTTCTATAAGAACTGGAAAGACCTATGTGAACTGATGCAGTGTGAAATAAGCAGAACCAGGTGAACATTATGCATAGTAACTGAAACATTGTGGGACAATCAAATGTAACTGACTTTGCTACTAAAAGCAATGCAACAATCCAGGACAATTCTCAGGGACTTATGAGAAAGAACGCTATCTACATTCAGAGAAAGAACTGTGGGAGTAGAAAAACAGAAGAAAAACATGATTTATCATTCAATTATATTGGTACATGATTAGAGTTTTGGTTTTAAAAGATCACTTTATTACAAAAATGAATAATATGGAAATAGGTTTTAAGTGATATTATATGTATAACCCAGTGGAATTGCTTGTCAGCTCTGGGAGAGGGGAAAGAAAAGGGGAGAGAGATAACATGAATCATGTAACTATGGAAAAAATAAAAAAATCAATAAAATCAATTTAAAAAATTCTGTTTCCATGTTTCAGGGTAGGAGTAGCTAATGGCATGAAAGGGGATTAGGTCAACAAGCAGGTTAACAATGAGGAGGAAATATTTTATGTTGAAGGGTGGGAATGTTTACCTCAGGATGGATAGTTCAAGATAACCATGTCACCAGCTTGTACCTGCTATAGGAGGAAGAATATTAAAAAAATTTTGTTTTCTCTATCGCCAGAACCCCATAGCATTATTATTTATTTTAAATTTCTTAAAGTTTTTTTAACATTACCTCCACTTTCCAACATGTCTCTCCACTTCCCTACTTTAGAGAATCATTCCTTATGACAAAATTTAAAATTTTAAAAGAAGGAAAAAAAAGGTTCAGCAAAATTAACACAATAGCCAAGTTCAACATTATCTTGAGTGCTCCATATCTAGTCTTCCATTTCTGTAAAGTAGTGAGAGAAGTTCTTTATCATATTAATTCTTTGGGCCAAGCTTGATAATTTTAATATCATTCAGTGATGATTGTTTTGTTTTTATCTCTATTTTACATTGTTGTAGTCTTTACTTATGTTGTTTTTTTTTAAAATCTTATCTTCTGTGTTAGAATCACTACTAAATATCAGTTTGAGGTAGAAGAGCAACATGGGCTAAGCATTTAGGTTTAAGTGACTTGCCGGGGGTGATACAGCTAGAAAGTATCTGAGGTCAGATTCGGATTCAGAACCTCCCATCTCCAGGCCTGGCACTCGATCCACTGAGCCATCTACTTGTCCCTAAATACTGTTTTTTATATAAGATATCTTACATTTTTTTCTTTTTTCAAACTTTTGACTTGTTTTAATATTTCTTTTTGTCTCATGAAATAATTTACTTCTATTTGGTTATTCTAATTTTCAAGGTGTCTGTTACCTGGTGGATAAGGTTTTGTACCTTTGAGCTAAGCTCTTAATTCTCTTTCCAAGTCTTTCCTCCAAAGCTCTCATTTCTTTTTCAATCCTTTCCTCAATCGTTCTAATTTCATATATAATTTTTGAACCTCTACTTCATTTATTCCAGGAATTTTAATTGATCTTGTGACCAAATTCTCTCTCTGTCTCCATCTTTCTGTTCAAAGCTTTATTTGTGGTGGTTTTAGTGTGATTCTCTTCTTTTGCACTTGTCATCTTGGTCATCATAATAGTCCTTCATCTTTTTTTTGTTTACTTGTTTTCCTAAATTGAGACTTTATGTTAGGGTCAACTACTAGTTGCCTCCTTTGTCTGGGTTTTGACACTGTATTCTCTGGGTTATTGATTGCTTTGTGTTCTTAAAGAATCATAGTGGTGGTGATGGTAGATCATCTATGGATGGATAGAAAAGTCCTGGTTCAAATCTGACTTTAGACATTTCCCAGCTGTGTGACTGTAAACAAGTCACTTCTCTCCCATTGCCTGACCCTTATTCCCCTTCCCCTTTGGAACCGATACACAGTATTGATTTTAAGTTGCAAAGAAAGGCTTGGAAAAAAAAAAAAAGAAATCATAGAAGTGGCTCAGGCCAGGCAATTGTAGCCTTTCAACAGGCTCTATATAGTCTCTTCAAAGTCTGGTTGGTGCTCTCTTGAGCTTTCTAGGCTCCAGACCCCAGCTTGGGTCTAGGCAACACAGGTACAGACTTGTCCCAGGGAGGAGCTCCAGTAAACAGCTACTGGCTTAAGCCTCTGTCAGCTAATCAGAAGAGTCTGCATGTTCAGAGTGACTATACTTGCCCGCTTACCCCTGTTGTGAGCCCAGGGGGCTGAGTTCATAATGAAGAATTTCTGCCTTTTAAGGCTACTCATTCCATTTATGGAGAGCTCTCTGTGTGAGAAAATAGACTCCAAAGGGTGCAATTCTATCAATGGGTAGAAATTATAAGCAAAAAGATTTCCCTTAAATATAAGGAAGAGCTTTCTAAAAGTTAGAGCTTTCAAACAAAAAATTGAACTCCCTAGAGGTAATTACCAGAGATTCCTGAGTTCTTTGGATGATGTTGTAAAGAGGTGGGGAGCATACTGTCACTATATTTTCTGGTTATTGAGTTCTGTGTTCCTTGCCCTTGGAATGGCAACTTGCCCATTCATGAGAAAAACAAACTCCTCTCTATTCCTTGGGATTCTCACTTCCTGTAGAACTGAAGCTATATCAGGATGCTATTCTCCAAAGTGTCATTGTGCCTTCTCCAACGGGAAATCAGAACTGGATTTTCTCCCAGCCTCTGCCAAGACCAGGAGTAGGGTTTGAGATAAGAGAAGCCGTTTAATAAATTCTGCTGACTAAATTACGAAAAAATTATGGTATTTGACCCCAACCGACTTCCCCCATCCTTGAGATCATCCTTCAGGCAGGAAGATACTTCTTTAGCACTTGCCTACAGTTGGTAGTAATGAGAACAAGAATAGCTAACATTAACATAGTGCCTATTATGTGCCAGGCACTTGCTAAGCACTTTACAAATATTATCTTGTTTGATCCTCACAACAACCCTTGGAGATGGGTGCTATTATTTATTATGTAGTACAAATTATGCACATAGCAAATGACCTATAGAGCAGAGACAAGGCACTGATATGCTCTAGATGAGGGTTTGTTTGCCCTGCTCCACATGACAATTCTTATTTTAATCTAAGAAAATTCTTATTTTTAATTTTAGTCTAAGAATTAATTAAGAAAATTCTCATTTTAATTCTTAGAAGACAAATTATTCATTAGAAAGTTTGAGTCTTGGCTGTAACATCCGTAACTTGCTTTATCACAAGACAAAAACTTATGAACCAGAGAGAATGGAATTTTCTGGCATTAAAAATATGTATATTTATAAAATGTCGTATAAAAAGTGTCTCATATTACCCCTTCCCTACTGTTGTGCCCTGGACGAGCTCCTTCCTTGCCTAGCCCTGGTTCTAGCTATGGGGCACAGTTGTTGCCTGCCTGAGTTACTGATTTCTTTGGTCCCCTTTCTGGCTGGCATTTGGTGTCCCCTTTCTCAACTTATCTGTGAAGGGCCCACATTAAAAAAAAAAAAACAAATGAGCCTCTTGGAATACATGAGATGAGATGGGAATTAGCAGTGGACAATTAGGGAGGAGTACTATTGTTAGAAATCCAACAGAGTGATTCTAACATAGCACTTAGTTATTTTAGTTTGGGAAAAGTGGTGAGGAAAGGAGCTGGACCAGGAGGGATAAGCATTTAGCTTCTCATTGAGTCTCTAAATGACCATCTTGAAAACTGCAATTTCTAAACTGGGAGGACTGGTCTTTAATTGATGACACCATTAAATGGATGGGGGGGGGAAGGGAAAGCTAATTAGAAGGAGGGAGGTGGAGTAAGAGGAAGAATGCTTACAGGGTCTGCTTACTCCCTTCTCGTTTACAGATGGAAATGTTGATTCAAAGTTCTCTTTATTTTTTTCCCTTATTGACTGTTTCCTCGGTGCTGTCCCTGCCCTTTAGACCACAGAGTCTTTCCCTATGAAACTCTGCTCAGAAGAAAGTGATTGCTAAGTCATTTACATCTTAGTATGAATTTAAGTTGGTCTTAACTCTCCCAAGGGTTTTTAAAAACTTTTTTATTTAGAATATTTTCCATTGTTACATGATTCATAATACACCACCCCCCACCCCCCAAAGCCGACAAGCAGTTCCACTGGGTTATCCATGTATCATTTTTCAAAACCTATTTCCATGTTATTCATATTGGCAGTAGAGTGATCCTTTAACATCAAAACTCTAATCACATCCCTATTGCACTATATGATTAATCATATATTTTTCTAATGCATTTCTGGTTCCACAGTTCTTTCTCTGGATGTGGATAGGTTCTTTCTCATAAGTTCCTCTGGATTGTCCTGGGTCATTACATTGCTGCTAGTAGAAAATATTACATTTGATTGTGCCATAATGTATCAGTCTCTGTGTACAATGTTCTCCTGGTTCTGCTCCTTTCACTCTGCATCAATTCCTGGAGGTCTTTCCAGTTCACATGGAATTCCTCCATTTCTTTATCCCTTTCAGCACAGTAATATTCCATCACCAACATATACCACAGTTTATTCAGCCATTCCCCAATTGATAGACACCCCCTTATTTTCCAATTTTTTTTGCCACCATAAAGAGGGTGGCTATGAATATTTTTGTATGTCTTTTTCCCCCAAGGGTTTTTTTTTAAATTTCTATTGCTTACTATCAAGTGAAGGGTTTTTGTCCCATATAAAAAGACTTTCCAGTATCAACTAGAAAACCTATAAAATTTTTTTTTAATAACTAAGATTCATGACTAATTCTATACATTGTGGCTCTTATATTGATTTATTGATTTATTTTTTTTAAACCCTTGTACTTCGGTGTATTGTCTCATAGGTGGAAGATTGGTAAGGGTGGGCAATGGGGGTCAAGTGACTTGCCCAGGGTCACACAGCTGGGAAGTGGCTGAGGCCGGGTTTGAACCTAGGACCTCCTGTCTCTAGGCCTGACTCTCACTCCACTGAGCTACCCAGCTGCCCCCTAAAATTTTTATATAAGTTGGAGGAAGGTGAGGTCTTCCTGCTGCCCCTGAAATCACACCTCATAAGCAGTGTCTGCCTTGTAGAAAGCCAAGTGTTAATTCCTAAGCTTCAAATCCCCAGTCATTGTTCAGTTTGTCTTTGTGACTCAGTTTGGGGTTTTTCTAGAAAAGATACTGGAGTGGTTTGTAAATCTTAGAGTAGCTAGATAACTGGTAGCTATTGATATTAATATTATTATCATTATAGGCAGCTAGGTGATTCAGTGAATTGAGTGTGGGATCTTGAGTCAGAAAGACTCCTCTTCCTGAGTTCAATTCCAGGCTCAGACACTTACTAGCTGGGTCACTTAACCCTGTTTACCTCAGTTTCCTCATCTGCAAAATGAGCTGGAGAAGGAAATGGTAAACCACTCTCATATCTTTGTCAAGAAAATCCCAAATAGGTCCATGAAGAATTGAACACAACTGACTGAATGCCAGAGTTCTATGGCACCCAACTTTGCCTTCTAAATTGTTTTTCCAGTATTATTATTAAAATCAGAGGATTGGACTAGATTCAATCCGTGTCCCACTGAATTCTTTCCTAATCTCTCAAGTCTTTAGCATTGCCCTCCCTGGGACCATCTCAGGGTCTTAGGAAAAGAGGCATCACTCTTGGACTGCTGGTTCTAGAACTTTGTTTCTAGATTTTAGTTCTAGACCAGCTGAGGTTTGGCAATTAAGATAGGGTGGCAGGATGAGACTGAGACCATTCCCTTATGGATCATTAGACTGGTTTGTTACTCTTAAAGCCCCTTTCATCTCTAGATCTCTGAATTTTTAATCATCTTCCCAGAGCAGTTTTCCTCACTTTTACAGATGGAGAAGTTGAGGTGAAGGTGGGTAGGTGAGTAGACTGCAACAATGGCTGCCCTGGGCTCTCACTTATCCGTCCTGGCCCTTGGGCAATAGCTCTAATTGGCAGCAAACTTGCCTGCTGCCCCTGGAGAATCTCTCAGTCACAGCCCAGCTACTTCTCACGCTGCTGAACACATCTTATGAAAATGCAGCTGGTCTTCTACTACCAGCATATTGTTTGATAATTGGATTTGTCTTTTCCTACTGTGTCCAGGAGGGGGAAAATGCACTGGTGGGATGTCAGTGTGAAATGGAATGAAATTTAAAAATCTCTCAGAGATTAGAACTAGCCAGCTTGCCAGATCTGGAGGTCAGAGTTGAAGGAATCCATGGCAGCCTTCAGGGACAAAGGAACCACAAGAATCTTGCCTGGGATGGGAAAGATTGGAATATCAGAATTCTTGACAATTTATTGTTTTTTGGGTTTTGCTCTTAACAATGTTCACTGGAAATGGATCTCACCAGGCTCTTTCTTTTCCCTGGAATTTCTTCCTGGCATTGGCCAATTTGGCTGATGGATGATAGTTTGAGAATAAGCCAGGGTTATAGACCGTCATGGAGACCAATCTCCATGGGTGATGACAGCTTTTCTTTGGGGTGCTGAAATTTAGAGGGGCAAATGATATTTATATTTCTTCAACATCCTCCTATAGTCCAGACCAACCCAGGCCAGTTCAGGTCTTAAGACTCAGGGTTAGAATGCAAGTAGAATGAACCTGAAGACCACATCACTGACATCCAATAAAAACTTTACTTAACAATAAAAGGGAAATTCAATAAGAATTTTTTTGATTACAGATTCAGGGGATACATCTTTCCTGCCTCTGCATTTGTCATGGTGGCAAATGAATGCCAGAAAGACGTGTTGATTCTCAGTGTAGCAGGATTCCATCAAGCTTGGGGAGTATGAACCACATTCTTATAATCTGAATCTTTTACACTCCAGGTGACCAAAAATCCTCAATAGCAGGAATAGTCAATAGCAGGAACCTCAAGCCCTCAATCCAATCAAGATTCAAGCATGGTTTTCCTTCCCCTTTAAAGAGAAACAAACAAACTAGGTATAAACCACTATCTTATACTATTTACCAAGATAAGGCCAAAATGGACACAAGACCTAGATAATAAAGGGAGGTATAATAAATAAGTTAGGGGGGCAGCTGGGTAGCTCAGTGGATCGAGAACCAGGCCTAGAAACAGGAGGTCCTAGGTTCAAATCTGACCTCAGACACTTCCCAGCTGTGTGACCCTGGGCAAGTCACTTGACCCTCATTGCCTACCCTTACCACTCTTCTGCCTTGGAACCAATACACAGTATTGATTCTAAGATGGAAGGTAAGGGTTTAAAAAAATAATAAAAATAAATAAGTTAGAAGAATGTGGAACATATCACTTTCAGGTTGATGTATAAAAGAATAAGTTATGAATAAAAACAAGAGATAGAAAGCATTGCAAGATGTAAAATGGATAATTTAGATTACATTTATTTAAAAAAGTTTTTATACAAATAAAGCCAAATGTAGCCAAGATTAGAAAGAAAGCAGAAAAATGGGAGAAATATTTTATAGAGTTCCTCAGAAAAAGGTCTTATATCTCACAAATATAGACAGTTTTGTCATGTGTATAAAAATATGAGTCTTTCCAAAATTGGTAAATGATGAAAGGATATGAACAGGCAATTTTTGGATGAAGAAATCAAAGGTATATATCATCATACAATAAAATTTCTCTAAGTCATTATTGATTAGAAAAATGAAAATTAAAACAATTTTAAGATATTGCCTCACATATATAAGACTGGCTAAAATGATAAATGTTAGAGGGTCTGTAGAAAAATTAGGACACTAATACACTGTTGGTGGAACTGTGAACTGATCCAACCATTTCAGAGAGCAATATGGATTTATCCCCAAAGAGTTATAAAACTGTGTATACTCTTTGACTCAGCAATAACCATTATCAGGTCTATTTCCCAAGGTGATCATGGAAGAAGGATAAGACTCTATATGTTTTAAAATATTTATAGCCACTTTCTTTGTGGCGGCAAAAAGCGGGAAATTGAGAAGATGACCATCAGTTGGAGAATGACTAAATAAGTTGTGGCATTTAATTGTGATGGAATACTATTCTGCCATAAGAAATGATGAGCAGATTGATTTTAGAAAAATATGGAAAAAATTTGCAAGAAATAATTCAGAGTGAAAAGAGCAGAACCAAGAAAACATTGTATATAACAGCAATATTGTTTGATGAATAACTATGAATGTCCACCTCCAGAGAAAGAACTGATAAACAGAAGTGTACATGGCATAGTTTTATACACACACACACACACATACACACATACATACATACATACATACATATATATATATATACATACACAAAGATATTGATATCTTTATCAAATGGGAGCCTTCTCTAGTAGGGGGTGAAAGGCAAGGGGAGGAAAGAGGGAGACAGCTCAGCACTTAGAATGCAAAAATAAATATATTATTTATTTAAAATCCCTTACTTTCTGAATTAGTAACAACTCTTCTAAGTACAGCATAATGGAAATACTAATATAATAAGGGTGAACGCTGTCTTCTAGAGAAGTATAATTTAATTGACAATATAAGACCAGTACATACAAAATAATTAGTGAACAATACAAATCATCATAACTAAATGCAGGCTCTGTGCTAGGGAAAAATGACCAAAGCTTCTAGATCCATCTCTATCTGCTCTAGCTTCACTGGGACCTGGTCTGCTATAATACCAGAACCAGCTATTAAGGGCTTATGAATCCTCTTATTTATTCTTGATCAAGGACCCGAAAAAATTCCCCTTTCTCCTTAGTTCAGCTGAGTCAAAATTAGACCATTTTGTGCAACAAATTTTTTACTTGGAAGCTAAGAGAAAATCAAAAATCACACTAAAGCCCAGAAACTAATAAGTCCTTAGTACAAATGTTGGTGCAGTGGATAAAGTGCTGAGCCTGGAGTTATGGAGACTCATCTTCCAGAATTCAAATCTGGCCTCAGACACTTCTTAGCTATGTGACCCTAGGCAAGTCACTTACACCAGGTTGGACTCGGTTTCCTCACCTGTAAAATGATTGGCTGGAGAACAAAAAGGCAAATCACTGGAGTATCTTTGCTAAGAAAACCCCAAATGGGGTCATGAAGAGTTGGACACAACTGAAATGATTTGAGGGAGCTCCTTGAAGAACTTCCTTTTATAAATTCAGACCAGTAACTATTTGGCAATTTGTGGTCTAGGAGAGCTACCTTGGTGTACTGAGAAGTAAGTGGCATTCCCGGGGCACAGAACCAGTACATATCAGAGGTAGGACTTAAACCTAGTTCTTCCTTACTCTAAGGTTAGCTTGTTATCCACTATTCAAGGTTGCATATGGCATGGCTGACATTATAACCTCCATTTTACTGATGAGGAAATCAAGGTTCAAAAAGCCTATTTTTACCTTCTGTTTTAGAAGCAATACTGTGTGTTGGTTCCAAAGCAGAATAGTGGTAAGGGTTAGGCAATGGGGGTTAAGTGACTTGCCCAGGGTCACACAGCTAGGAAGTCTGAGGTCAGATTTGAAACTAGAACCTCCCATCTCTAGATCTGGCTCCTAATCTGCTGAGCCACCTAGCTTTTCCCTAAAGAGTCTACTTCTAAAGACTCAAGAGTCACTCAGTGATTATCCACAATCACATGGCTAATAAATGTCAAAGACAGGAAGAGAATCTAGTTTTTCTTGACTCAAAGTCTAGCACTCTAGCCACTCTGTCACTGGAGAAACAGATTCTCAATTTCTTACTACATCAAAGCCCACATTCCCTTCTTGGTTGGCCATAAAGTTCTCGTTTCTGGACTGAAGGACTCTGTTCACTGGCAAAGCCAAGGTAAGTGACATTTTCTCTCTAACTAGCCTTTGAGGGTTACCCCTTAAACAAGAACAATCTGGTCCTCGCTTTAAGGAATTAGAACTTCCCTTTGGGGTTCTCATATAAATGCCCACCTAGATTGGGATGGTCCTGAGACTTAAGAAAAGCTCTTAATTTACTACTTGTGCATATTCTTCAACAAGTAATATCAATTCCTCTTTATTTAGGGAAATAATGGCCCTTATTCTCCTTAGTCTCATATGCCTCTTGAACAGGGGTTAGAATCAAATGAGGCTCTTGATGCTCACAAAGCCTCTGCCTCTGCCTGAGTTCATCCCTAGACCTCCTTGTAAGGAAGTACTCATGGCTGCCATATTTACTCCAGAGCTTGTTCAGTCCATGATTTCCCAGACGCCTTTTGACTCTTTGAATGACTAGTGTTTAGCACAGGACCTGGCACATAGTAAGGGCTTAAAAAATGTTTTATCAAGGAAGTATCATCATGGCAGCCAGAAAGTACAGTGGATAGAGTGCAGGACATGGATCAAGGGATACATATTTGGCCTCAGACACTTATTGGCCATCTACTCTGGGCAATTCACTTGGCTAGTGCCTGTTTTAGTTTTCTCAAGTGCAAAATGGGAATAACAGCATTTTCCCTTTAGAGTTGTGAGAATATTAGGTTATATTCATAAAGTCCTTTATAGATGCTACTTATTATTTCAAGTAAGTCCCAATTAGTGTGAATAATGAATTCTGTGAAATGCTCATAGTATTTGAATTTACACTGCATATTTCCATGTATGGAATATGTAATTGGAATTCCATAAATGGAATATGGAATAATGGAAGAGGGTAAATGGAAAAAAATTTCTGAGGGAAGATACTAGTAGTGTATATGTAGGGGATGGGGAAAGAAAGGCCTCTTGCAGAAAGTAGGATTTATGGAAGAAAGCTATAACTATATAAAATGGTGGCTGAAAGGATTATATTGTCATTTCTTTCTTTTTTTTTTTTAAACCCTTACCTTCCATCTTGGAATCAGTACTTTGTGTTGGTTATAAGGCAAAAGAGTGGTAAGGGCTAGGCAATGGAGGTTAAGTGACTTGTCCAGGGTCACAGGGCAAGGAATTATCTGATGCCAGATTTGACTCCAGATGTCCTGTGTCTGGACCTGGCTCTCATTCCACTGGGCCACCTCGCTGCCCCCTTCTCATTTATTTATATATTTTTCTCATTGCAGTTGTTATATATCATGTATACTGCGGAGCATTAGGACAAGTATCAACCTAAATATGTACTTTGTGGCTTCAAGAAGCTTATAATTTGGAGTAAAAAAAAATCCAATAAATATTAAAATTCCTCAAGGTCTCCTTTGTGAATGACCATTGTTAGCGACTTCGATGATAGTAGAACTTGGATAAAATTTGGGAAACCGTGAAAGGGAAAGTTGTGTAAACTGGAGGTCAGAAACCAAGCAAGCAATCAAGATCCAAGGAAAGCACAGAAATCCGAGGTCAAGATGAAACGAGAGGTCAGAAATAAGGCAAACAACCGAGGCAGCAAACACAAAGCCAACATCACGGATGTTAGCATAGCTGAGCCTGGGAGTGGGAAGGTGGCAGCTGCAACTGATAACCCCAGGAAACATGAGGCTGTCTCCCAGATTAGTGGTGTTAGTCTTGTTGGAATAGGTAGTGCAGGACCAAAGCCAAGGGCAGATCTGGATGGTATGAATTTTAGTCACTCAAGAGGAATTGGGCTGAAGTTAGGATTCTTCTATATAGGGATGTGCTGATAAATGTTTAATAACCAGCTCTCTCGAATTTAGTTTTCATCATTAATTTCCTCCATTACTTTCTTAAGTCTAGACATTAAAATAATAAATCAATCCTTGATTTATGGCATTTGCTGATTTCCAAGGTGTAAATGCTCACAATGAAAATTCAATCATTTGCTTTAGAGATGTATGTAATTCTATGTAATCAGTAAAGCAATCAACAAACATTTATGATTATTACTATATACATTTATTTATTAATAATATAAAAGTTAAACATAAGGTAATTCAGGAGGAAGAGTAATAGCTGTTGGAAGGATCAGGAAAGGCTTCACATAGAAGATGGTGCTTGAGCTCATCTTGCAGGAAGAGAGAGATTCAGTAAAGCAGAGGGATGGAGGGTGACCTTTGCAAAGTCTCAGGGATGGGAGATGGAATGTATAATTGACAGCAGGCCATTTTGACTAAATTGCAGAAAGTGGGCCTGGGGTTATGTCCAATGAGCCTGTAAAAAGGGGGCTAGATTGGTTAGAGTTTTAGAAGATAAACAGAGGAGTTTTATATTTCATCCTAGAGGCAATAGGAAAGCCACTAAGAGAGAATCCAGAAGTATACTGCCAGATCTATACAGGCATACCTTGCTTAATTAATACCTTTATTGTACTTCTCAGATATTTCATTTTTTTACAAATTGAAAGTTTGTGACAATTCTGTATTGAGTGAGTCTATAGATGCCATTTTCCCAACAATATGATGCTCACATTGTGTCTCTCGGTCACATTTTGGTAATTCTCACAATCTTTTAAACTTTTTTGTTATTATTATATCTGTTGTGGTGATCTATGATCTTTGATGTTACTATTTTAATTGTTTTGGGACACCGAGAATTGCGCCCATGTAAGATGGTGAACTTAATTGATAAATGTGACTACTCCACTGAGCAGATCCTCTGTCTCTTTTTCTCTCCTCAAACTACCCTATTTTGAGACACAAAAATATTGCAATTATGCCAATTAATGGCCTTAAAATGGCCTCTAAGAGTTTAAGTGAAAGGAAGAATTAATTGATGCAGCAAACTATTGTTGTTTTATTATAAGAAATTGCCACAGTCACCCCAACTTTAGCAACCAACTGTCCTCATCAGTCAAGTCAACAGTCATCAACTTCAAGGCAAGACCTATCAGCAAAAAGGTTATGACTCAATGTAAAGAGCTTTAGAAACTTTAGATGATGGTTAGCATTTTTATTATATATTTTTAAACTCTTACTTTCCATTTTAGAATAAATACTATGTATTGGTTCTAAGGCAGAAGAGAGGTAAGGGCTAGGTGATGGGAGTTAAGTGACTTTCTCAGAGTCACACAGCTAGGGAATATCTGAAGCTATATTTGAACTCAGGATCTCTTGCCTCCAGGCTTGGCTCTTCATCCACAGAGCCACCTAGCTGCCCACCCCCCAAAGGTTAGCCTTTTTAGTAATAAAGTATTTTAAAATTAAGAGTATATACTTTTTAAAGACATAATTCTTTTGCACACTTAATAGTCTATGGTATAATGTAAATATATATGCACTTGGAAACCAAAAAAATTTGTTGTGACTTGCTTTATTGAGCTATTCACTTTATTGTGGTGGTCTGTACCTGAACCCACAATATCTCTGAGGTTTTGCCTGTATTGAAGGAAAATCATTTTGGCAAGAGTGTAGAAGATGGACCAGAAAGGTGGGAAATTTGAGATAGAGAAAACAAAAAAGAGGCTGTTGCAATAATTTAGATGAGAGGTGATAAGTTCCTGAACTAAGGTGGTGGCAACTGTATGAATTGTTTGTTTTCAGAGGACCAATAACCAGTGACCTCACAAGGTGATGTCTTGACTTAAATAAGATTAAATTCCACAAAGTCCTCAGCCTCAGTCTCTCTTCCAGAGTCACTGAAGCCCAGTGGCAAGACAAAAGTCAGGATGACTGGTAGTAGCTTGGGATATGATGGATGATGATCTTGGCATCTTTGATGTCTAATCAAGCTTGAAGCCCTCCATCATAGTACCTGCTTAAGTTGCCTTCATGGCCATTGGAAAAAATTGTTCTCATCCTTCCATTCAACCAGGGGAAGCCTTACAATTCTTGGGGTAGACACCCCCATAGTTTCCTGGGTTGGAGGCCTGTCTATTACCCTCAACCTGCTTTAGTTTGTCTGCCAAGATGGTTTCACCAGGATATGGCTACTTGCATGCTATAGTGTCTTGGAGCCACAAATGAAAGTTAGGTAAAAGGTGGACACAAAAAGTGGATGAACAGCTCTAAAAAGGACTTGGCAAACCCTCACACAAGAGGTTCCAGTCCTCCTTGAAGTTGTATGAATAGAGAGAAGGGGTGAGTTGCGAGAGTTGCTATGGAGGTAGACATGGCAAGATTTGGCAATTAATTGGATATGTGGAATAAGGGAGTTGAGGATAACATTGTTATTGTTGGGAGCCTAGGACACTGGAAGAATAGTGTTACTGTTAACAAAAATAGGGAAGTCTGGAAGAGGAGTTTGGGAAGAATGCCGAGTCCAGTTTTAGATGTGCTGAGTTTGAGATGACTCTGGAACATCTAGTTTGAAATGTCCTAGAAGAAATTGGTGATGTGAGAATAAAGCTCAGGGGAGAGACTGGAGCTAGACAGAAGAGATTTTATGAGTCGTTCACATAGAGCAGATCATTAATTAGTGAAAGCTAACAGGATTGTTTAGAGAGAAGAGGAGTAGTCTTAGAGCAGAACCCCAAGGAACATCAAGTTAGAGGCATGATCTGGGATGATATACCAGCAAAGGAACTTGATAAGGAGTGGTTAAAAACATAGGAGAACTAGGAGAAAGTAGTGTTTTAAAAGTAATGTAACATGGCCAGCTAGGTGATACAGTACATAGAGTGCTGGACCTGGAGTCAGGAAGACTTATCTTTCTGAATTCACATCTGGCCTCAGACACTCTCTCTGTGTCCCAGGATAAGTCCCACTATTTGCCTCATCTGTAAAAATGTGCTGCAGAAGGAAATGGCAAACACTGTCAAGAAAACTCCAAGTGGAATCCAGAAAAGTTGGACATAACTGAAAAATGACTCATCAACCACAAAGTGTTATAAAAGCCCAGAGAGGAGAGAATATCCAGGAAGCAAGGATGGTCAGCACTGTCAAATGCCACAGTTAAATTGAGAATGATGAAGACTAAGGAAAGACCATCAGATTTGACATTTAAGAGATCATTGGTAACTTTAGGGGTGGTAGTTTCATTTTCAGATGAGGTTGGGTTGGGAGCTGGATTACAAAGTATTGAAGAATGAATAAGAGAAGTGAAGGCAATGAGTCTAGATAGCTTTTATTATGAATTTTCTAGGAGAAAGGGAAAAGAGATAAAATCTGGTTGCTTGAGAGAAAGGTGGGGTCTAGTGAAGATTTTTTAATGATGGAGGAGACCTGGACATATTGGAAGGTGGTACAGAAAGAACTAGAACATAGGGAGAGGTTGAGTATCTAAGAGAATGAGGGCATATTTGAAAAATCTACTGAAAGAGGTACAGCTGGGCAGCTTGGTGGATGGAGAACCAGGCCTAAACACAGGAGATCCTGGGGCTGTGATAATTAGATTAAGTCTACACTGCCCATCTTTAGATTTAATCACCAAAGGTGAGAACACCTCTACTTCTGGGAGGTCTGTAACCCACCTGTGCTAGAGTGAGTAACGAATCAGAATCAACTGACCCGGCCCCTAGGCAGTACTATGAGAATCATATATTGTGATTGGACATGCAAATTAGGAGGGAGGCACAGAAAGTGAAGTGTAAGTGACCCTTTTAAAAAGAGGGAGCCGAGTGAGTGAGAGGTCTTCAGTGAAGAGGGTTGCTGATGAAGGAGCTCTTCTGGTTCATGGAGGAGCTTTGGAAGCTGAGGCTGCTTTAAATATCTTCTTTGAATTCCACGTGGTGAGTTTTAAAGACTGACTGAATCTTCCTGAACTTCTCTTAAGAAATTTCTTTTAGTAGACTCTGTGAATGAAGTTTGTTTCATTCACCTCTGGGCCTCTGGCCCTCTGACTCTCAGCTGAGGGTTAATTAGATCTACCTGGATTAATTAGAGGATAGTAGTAAAATACCTACTGGGTTAGATTCTTATTTCCTTATTTCTTCTCTCTCTTCTTAATTGTAAATAAACTTCCATAAAAGTCAATTTTGATTTGAGATTATTCTTAATTGAGGATTGATAATAGTTCAATCCTCTGGCGACCATCTTTTATTATATTGAACCCCACAAAAAACCCTTTTCGCCCTTAAAGGCCAAATCTTTTTTTTTAAGTTTTTATTTTGAATATTTTCCCATAGTTACATGTTTCATGTTCTTTCCCTCTCCCCCAAACCCCCCGTAGCTGATGCACAATTCCACTGGGTTTAACACGTATCATTGATCAAGACCTAATTCCATATTATTGATAGTTGGACTAGAGTTATTGTTTAGTGTCTACATCCCCAATAATATCCCCATCAGGCCATGTGATTAAGCAGTTGTTTTTCTTCTGTGTTTCTACTCCTGGGGCCAAATCTGACCTTGGACACTTCCCAGCTGTGTGACCCTGGGCAAGTCACTTAACCCCCATTACCTAGCCTGTACTGCTCTTCTTCCTTGGAACCAATACACAGTATTGATTCTAAGATAGAAGGTAAGGGGTTTTAAAAAAAGAAAGAAAGAGAGGAAAATCTACTGGAGAAGAATTTAGGACAAGAGAAAAGGAGGTGAAATGACTACATGATTGACATTTCCTTCAACAAATGCTCGTCGGTTGATTTGGGACCCTTTTCCCATGACTGTGACTTACATTATTGGCTTATTGTAATGTTATAATTTAGCACAGCTCTAAACCTTCCAAGCCTGGTCTTTTCTTAATCCCAGGCCTGGTTTTATAATGTTCATGCTCAAACTCTTCGAAGCTAGAAACTGGCCCTTGGCAAAAGAGGCTGAAATTAGAGCTCTGAGAAGGGAGAGACAACTGGGAAGCTGCTTAAAGGCATGAAATATGTCCTTTAGAAGGTGAACATATTTCTTCCCTAATGGTTCTTCAACACTTTGTGAAGCTCTGTTGTTTCTGCACCAACTGCCCAACCGTATCTGTAGATTCACTGCTGCTGCTGCCACCACATAGGCTCTAATGAGAGGCAGGTGCATAGACTAGTCTCACACACGGTAGGCTCTGACACGCAGAACTGGAGAGTGAAGGGAGAATTCAGCTGGCGCCTAGGTCGTCCACCCTGCCTGCAGCCTCCCTTCTCCTTCTGGCCTCCTTCTTAGGGGTAAGGTTGTTCCTTAGGGGATAGCAGAACTTTCCAGGAGATAAGCCTCCCTTCCCCTCTCTACACCTGACCTGGAGCGACGGGGTGCAAAAGCCAGCTCCTTCCTATCCCCCCTTCTCCATGGTGTCTCTCTTCAGGTGTCTTGAGATGAGAGACTACATCCTCACTCTGAGTTTGTCCCACGCACTAAAAATAAGTCCTTATGGTTCTGCCAGTTCTCTTTGTGGATTCCCAGTTCCAAGAAGGCCTCTTGGGAACATAGAATTTAGGATTTGAAGAGAGAATATCTAGCCTAGAGATTTTTACCTTTTTTTTGTTGTTGTTGTTGTATCATGGAGCCCTTACACAGTCCAGGGAAGTCCTCTCCTCAAAATAGTGTTTCCAAAGGCATTAAATAAAATATTCTGGATTACAAAGGCAACCAACTATTTCAAAATATACTTATCAAAATGTTTTTTGTTTTTAGTTCATGGATGCCAGGTGTTGAATGCAGTCATCAGAAGAGGCTAATTTGGCTTCACTGACCTCTTGGCTGGAGGAGTAGGTCTTGGGATAGCTTTAGAAATTAGCTACACTTGGGGCCCATTGTGCTGACCAGATGATAATCATTCCCCAGCCTTTAGCTATTTTGCAAAACAATTTAATACCTCCCCATTGCTTCCCTTCCCGAAGGCTTCTCCCTGTTGAAGTGTATTTAAACCCTGCTCCTTGTGGGTAATCCAGTCCTTTGGTATTGTAATCCTTCTCTTAATGGAAGACCATTTTTTATTGCTAATTTGGTGGTTCTTTGTATTTCAGATCAACATAGCTGATGTCAGGAGTGGAATCTTGAAGATTTCTGCCCAGCCAGCTACCATTTTTGTCCCTTGATGTCTAGTATCAGCAGGATTTGATTTAGCAGTCATGCTAGGGTAGGTGACCTCTCCGATTTCTGAGCTTCTGCCTCTTTGCTTGGGGGTTTGTTAAAAAGACCCATGGGCAATTTTAGGTCCACTCTGGCAGGTCTCCCAGAAAAGATGACTGCCGGGCTTATAATTATGAACCCTATGTGGCCACTCCAACAGGTTCCATCCCATCCTGCAAAGAGAAGGCTGCCAGGTATAAGTTTTGTAGTCTTTTGTCTCTGTTAATTGTGTGTCCATATCTGTGTGTGTGTGAGAGAGAGCATTGTCTATGGAAACAAGTAATAAGGACCAAACTGAGCGTGGCCACAAGCATATGAGACCGGCTGGTCACTGAGAAGTCCCCCTAGTAAGGGAATATTGGGGTCATCTTGCCATCTACAACTGTGTGTACTGAGCTTAGAAGGAAAACACTTTGAAGGCAAAGCTATCTATCTCTCTGTATCTCATGTTTTATTTATTTTTAGGTCTTTAAGCCTTACCACCAAGTCTCTCTTTCTCTTTACATTCCTAAAGTCTGAGGAAGCCTTGGGGAGTAAGGAGGCATTTAGATGGCTCAATGGATAGAGCTTTGGGTCTCTAGCAAGGAGGAGGAAGGAGGGAATGGGATTTTCTGGGATAAATTCAGTCTGGCTTCCTACACTTGCTGCCTGTGGTCTTGGGCATGTCACTTGACCTCTGTCTAAGAGGCAACTAGGTGGCACAGTGGATAGAACAGAAAAACCTGAGCTAAAAAGCCAGTTCCTTCAAAAGGTCATCTTTATCCTCCCTTGGCTGTATTCTGAGGACCCCTTGCCCCATTTTCTCTTCAAAGCCAAGAAAACTGGCTTGGTGGAATCAGTGGGGGAAGAGGACTCTGCTAAGCTTGATTTTAGTAAGATGTGGGGAAGAGACATGAGAGG
Organism: Gracilinanus agilis; assembly: GCF_016433145.1. NCBI lineage: Eukaryota > Metazoa > Chordata > Mammalia > Didelphimorphia > Didelphidae > Gracilinanus > Gracilinanus agilis. The sequence goes on along the minus strand of NC_058131.1, from coordinate 139,147,047 downwards.
CTTAGAGTAAACTGAGGTTCCTGGTGCCCGCTGGCACTGGCACCAGGTAGGGGACTCCTAGGCATTGGCCTCTGTTAGTAAGCTGGACACTGCTGAAATAACACTCCTTTCTTCAATCCCTCCCCCCCCCCCCCACATGGGCAGGGCTGGAGCAAACTCTGAGGAGCTCTTGCTGTTGGTGCTAAGTTGGGAATTTGATTTGGTTGCTATACCTGTCATATCATAATGCCGGTGACCTAAAGGGAGCTCCAAGAGGATAAAATGGTCAAAACTTGACCGATCGTGAATTTTTTAGCAAAAATTCAGACCGTGAAAGAATGCCTCATGATCCTGCTTGGTTTAAAGCCCAAGGAAGAATCCTTGGACAAGTTACCAATGGGTGACAAGATATGCTTCTATTAAGTTAGGTCATAGGATGAAAGATCAACAGCTGAACTATAGCTTTAGTTACAGTGCTGCCAGGTGCTGCCTCCCTCATCTTCCTCTTCCTGCAGGAAAAACAAGCCAACAAACTCAACCCCAGAAACCACTGATCTGGCTCAAATGGATGGAACTCTGAGTGGACAGAGGGGATTTCCCCCTTGGTGTTGGTTTCCAGCAGGGCTCACACACCTTTATCTTTGGGGATTTGTCTGGGATCCATCCCTTCTGGATCCCTCCTCCACCTTCTAGACCAAGATTTTCTTGGAACATATTGGGCCACAATTGAGTTCTTTTTCCCAGATGATATTCCGCTCTATTTTTCTTTTCCTGAGGCTCCCCTCATTTTTTTCCATACTCTTTCCTTGCCGATCTGTTTGCTCCTCTTAAGGAGGTTTTGCTCTCCCCCTGGGTGGCTAGCCCTTCTGATAGTGGAATAATCCTCAGCTCACCCTCAATCCAAATTTAGCTAGATTCCTCTAAACATCTCAGGTCCCACAATATCCCCTTTTTGAGAGGCAGTGTTGAGGATCAGGACCCTCATCAATGACTACCTATCCTCTGGTCTTAGTCCCTCAAACCAGTCCTTAGAACACATTGATCTTAAGCCAGGCAGCCCCAGATTGTGCCTACATCATGAACGCTTTTGTGGTCCCCAAACCCCAGAGGCCTGTCTCCTTCCATGTCTGCAGGGCCTGACACTGACTGCAGCAGAAGCTGAGCCCCTGGAGCCCTGACAAACAGCTTAGTTTGGCCCATCAATACTGGGGGAAGATGAGAAGAACTGTGTATGACATTTGTCTGCAATGTGAAGTCTGCCCCAAACATAATATAAGTGACCTCCTGAGGGCTCCCCTGGGAAATCCCCTCTCCAAGTTTGGCAGATTGGTTTTATTCAGCTTCTGCCCTCTTCTGAGTATAATAGTCATGGTCCGTATGTTTTTCCTGGTGGGTGGCTTCCTTACAGACAACCCACTATGACAGTCATGGCCAAGTGTTTGCTAGCAAGGATTTTCCCCACCTGGGAATCCCCAAAGAAGTGACAGAGGAGCCCATTTCACTGGCTCACTTGTCTACCAGCTGCTCACTGCTTGGCATCTCTACTGTGCTACCACCCCCAATCCTCCTGTTTTGTAGAATTTATCAGTGGGATTATTAAGGCTCAGCTTGCCAAATTTATGGATGATTTGGGTTTGCCTTGGCCCATAGCCCTTCTTAGTCCTTCTGAACTTTAGGGCAATCCCTGTTGTATAATACTAACAAAATTAGAGTTAGCTATAGGATAAGTAAGTACTAACAAGAGATAGTTAGTTACTAACGAAGATTAGCTAGTTTTTAGATAGCTGTAGTTAGACTAATACACTAATATCTTAGGGTTAGTTTAGAATAGTTTAGTGAAATAGATATGGTATTAGATTAGGTTAGAGGATAAGATAAGGTACTAATGTACATTACAGTGCAGATACAACAGACATAAAATTGCATTACATGAAGAACATATAACATACTACAGATCACATATCACAAATAATGTAAATAGTGTAAATAGTATGTGATTATTGTAAATTGTATTATGGTGTAAGTATTGTATATATATGTAAAGGGCGTACATATGTATATTTGATATGTATATATTATGTGTACACATGTGTATATGTGTACAACATACATGTATACCATACATGTATGTATGTGTATAAATGTAAATTCTGTGAATACTTTGATATAATTGAGTTGCAAACATTTGAATGTAATTTGCATAAGGGAGTTTACTGTTTTGTTGTAATTTTGATGTAAAGACTTATGCAATGTTGTGTTAAAATGTTTTTCCAAAACGGTTTGCATTTATTAGTTGGTAGGATATTTCTGTATTAGAATAGGAGTTATGTTTGATGTTTGTTTTGACTTTTGTGTTGATATTTCATATTTGCTGTTGATTTTGTTGGTTTTGTTGGAAATTTTACATTGTTACTTATTGTTTTATGCTTTGAACTATGTAACTGTTCAATGTGCTTATCTTTTTACCTTTCCTTGTTGAAATCCCTAGTGTAGGGTAGAGTAGGATAGTGTTAGATAGAATAGAGTTAGTGTAGGTTGTTTGTTATTTTGGGTTAGAATTTTAGTTTAGTTTGTAGTGCACAAATACCAAAATTGTGGTAATTTTGGCTTTGTGCAAAGGGGGAAACTGTTATGAGTAAGATTAGATTAGGTATTGATTATGTATTAGGTATTGATTAAGTTGTACATAGCAGGAAGGAGCTGGAGCTGGGAATTCCATGATGGAATGAAGGAGGAGGAAGTCTGTCTGTGCCCTGAGTGTGGACTCCATGAGTGGTGGACAAAACTGTTGCCAGCCTGGGAGACCTCAGAGCAAAGGACACCCTGCTTCCTGATTTCCCCTGGGATCCTGTGTGGTGTGGTGTCTAGCAAAAGGACAAGATCTACAGAGCCAAGAGAAGAGGACAGTGCTTCAAACAAAACCCTTTCTACTTGGTTCCTGAGACAACTTTAGCTCCTGGCATCCAGAGATCATCAGTGAATTGCAGTGAGAATCCCAAAGCCACAAACCCCTAGCTGCACTCAAGCCTGGCAGGTTCCAGGTTTGGGGCAGAAACCCAGAGACTCCATTTATAGTTCCTTGGGCCCTGTTAGTTTAGTAATCTAAGTAATCTTAGATTAGTGTAGTAGAATAAGTCCTTCCCTGTCCCTGAGGGTTTTGTTATTAGGTGTTAAGGTTTTAGAGTAGTCATTCCTATCCCTCCTTTTAGTTGTTTCTAATTAAAACCCAGTTTCATCCTGTTACCTTGTCAGTTGAATTTAAGGTCTCTGGCCAAAGTGACAGTTGACTGTTATTTTTCAGTTGGGAGTGGCTTAGCTGTACAAGACTTCAATGTTCAGTTTTAGTCTCTCTTACATCCCAGAGTATGTTCCCACAAACCCCTTAGTTAAATTTTAATATCCCTGGTGACCCCATTACCTTATATTTCCTACACTTTAACTCCTTGAGATGATCACTGGGCACCCAATGCCTTTCCTTTTGCCCCACGGTGACTCCCTCACTGCCAAGCTTTCCCTTCTGCACTATTGCTAGGGACTCAAAACCTTTGAGACCATAACTATCTTGTTTGTCATTTTCTAGGGACAAATCCCTGGACCAGTTTATTTTGTAGCTGGAATGTAGAGACTTGGCTTTCTGGAAAAGATGCATGCAAGATGACCTACTGGCCCAGATGGAAAGGACCCTGCCAAATCTTCCTGATAAATCCCTTCCCACAAAGCAAAAGGGAGTTGACAGCTGAATATCTGTCATCTAAAGAGGATCCCAGCCTCCTAATAGATAGCCCAGACCACTTCTAGTGGTTTCAAGCTTCATCTGACCTAGAAGATGAAGCAGATTACAGCACTAGTAGGTCACAACCCCAAGGCACTGGAGGGGTGGGCTAAGTAGCCTGTGTTTCTCACTCCTTGTTATGTTGTCCATTGGATCTCCCAAAGCACTGTCTCTGTGCTAGCTATAGAACTTGGTCTTGTTCTTTTTTTGTGTATGGTTTCCAACATGAACAAATTCTCTTTATCCTTCCCTCAACAAGTTCCCTTCAAGGTTGACAAATGCTTAAACCTGAGAATTGCAAGATTCAATTTGTATACTCAAAGTTTAACCTGTTTTCAGTTTTGTTGTGTCCTTGAGCCAGTGTTTCACTGATTCAAGGAAAATGCAAGCAGCTCAGTGGGAGTGATGCCCAAGAGCTAAAACCAGTGGAGATATGTCCTTGGGGGAAAAAAGTTGGGTGGATGGCCTTGGGAAGGCTAAGATGTTGCCTTGCTTGCTCAATGAAAATCCTCACTTAATACTTTCATGGTCCAGCAGCTCATCAAATTCCTTGAAACCTCCCTTGGTCAGCTATGACAGAATTCCTCTTGATGGGGAAAGGGGGGAAATATATTGAATACAGTCATCAGAAAGGCCTATGTTGACTTCACGGTTGGATCAGGTCTTGTGATTTTTCTGGAACCTGTTGTTTTAATGAAATACCAATCACCAATCTTTGGCTATTTTGCAAAACTACTAAAGCCTTCTTGCTGCCTCTCCTCAGTACTTCTCCTTTTTAAAGTGTATTTAAGTCCTGCTCATCACTCTTTTTGGGCACTCCTGTACTTTAGTGTGCTGCGTAGTATCCTAAATTGCAATCCCCTTGCCTTAATTAAAGACCCTTGCCATTGCTACTTTGGTAGTCTTTGTCATTTCACGGTTGACATAAGAAGCTCTGATCTAATCCAACCTTCTCATTTTACTGAGGAAGAAACTGAGGCCCAGATCAGCTGACTTTGCCCAAGTTTACACAGGGAATAAGTGTCAGAGCCAAGATTTGAACCTAGGTCCTCTGATTCTACATTTAGCAATTCTTTTCATTATTCCTTATTAACTCTAATCCCATTCAGATTTTAAGGTGACATTTATAGAGAGGATAAAAAAGAATGAGTTCAAAGAATCACCCAAATGTCATTCCTCCATTCAATCATGGCACCCACCATCCTAGGGTCCTCCTTTGAGAACCTCACCCAGTCAGTCTCAAATGGCAAGCAGCCATCACATCTATAAATTTCACTCTGGAGATTCTTTTTCTCTAAGACCCTGTACATACTTTCATCATTCCCTTTTAAAAGTGGGGAGAAAAAAATTGAAATAGGTTTCAGGAAATATTTTCCACCCCCTTTTGACCAGCCAAAGAGAGATCAAGAGAGACTGAAATAAAGAGAAGGGCTCACTGTAACCTAGCATCTCAAATACACTGGAAATAGCTTTCAGATTCTGAAATATAAGGAGCAATAACTTTCTAAGAAAATGGTTTTGGAAAACTTCCTGGGAACTAAGTTTTTTTTAAAAAATGGTAAACTGAATGCAGATTAAAACATACTTTTAAAAGATTTTCATTTGTAATGACTAATATGAAAATGTTTTGCGTAACTACACATATAATCTATAATTGGGAATGAGAATTTGAAACTCAAAATAAATGAAAAAATTTTACATGTAATTTGAAAGATACATATATAAATATTTACATAAAATAATAAAATAATGGTAAGCACAGACTTTCCTTTTACTATACAGGAAAATTCCACCAAGTACCCCCCACCCATACCCAAGAACATCTGGCTAGTCCTGAGTTCTTCAATGCTTGCTCCCATGTTCTCTGAGTCTTTAGAATAGATTTCTTAATCCTTTCTGGGTCATGAATCCCTTCTGAAGTCCGATGAAGCCTTGGTCCCCTTCACAGAATGACGTTTTGGGATGTAAAATAGGATTACAAAGAAAATCAATTACCCTGAAATAGAGATATAATTTCCCCCCTTTTCCAAGTTCAGACTCCCTGAGATCTTTACATGGACTGCTTGGGAGTCCCTGGTTTTAAAAAAAATTGTTTTGGTCACTGATCAAAGCCAAAGTGATTAATTATTGCTTTACTTCCTGATTTTCTTTAATTTGGTCTCAGTTCCCTAATTTGTAAAATAGGGATAATAATAATACTTCCCAAGGATATTGTGAAAATAAAATGAGAACATTTGTAAAGTGATTTGCAAACCATAAGCACTCTATCATGTTAGCTAGACAGCTAAGCGGCTGGAATACTGGGTCAGGAAGGAAGATCTGAGCTCTGTAATAAGGAACTTCTGGGACAAGATGGAGAACATCTTGAGTGACAGGATCGTCGGTTAAAGACTTTGGAATGTGCCCAGGTGGTGTGAGCCAGGGCCAAAAGACAATGGAACCACCCCTATAAATACCCTGGGACAACAGCGCAAGAGGTCTCAGTTTTGAGAATTCTGGGAGGGTGGTTGAAGGGAGGGGAGGCTAAAGACCTGCAATCCAGCATCCATACCTGAGTGCCATAGGAAGTTATTCTACCTGCTACTAATAGAGCTGAGAGAGACATCACCACAGCTAATAAGAAGAACATCACTAGCCTTCCTCATCCTTTGGGTGGTACCACAGCCTGGTCAAGCCTGGGATTGAGAGAGGGAGAAGCTCCAGCCTATTATCAACTCATCATCTACAGATTCAGATTTCTTTAATTCAATTAGATTAGTTTAGCATTCCCGAACCTCTATCCTTATTCCTGGTTCCTAACCCTGTAAATAAGCAATAAATCCTGTTGTAGTTCAATCCAAAAGAAGATGGGTGTTCCTTTCCTAATTAGTGAACATCTACAGCTAATTAGGGGAAGGGATTTATCAAACCACCGTCAGAACAGCTTTTGACCATTTAGCACATCTACACCAGCCCAAACCAACCATTACCAGCAATCCCAACCCTGAGCCAAGAAGCTAGAGAAGTTGTTAACACACACACACACACACACACACACACACACACACACACACACACACACACACATACACACACACACACAACTCCTCACTTGCTACTTTGGCTTGGGCACTGTTAAAGAGGCATAGGCTTGGCTAAGCTGAATTTCCTAAATCCTGGGGATTACTTGGGTGATCACCGGGGCAATCTCACCTCACACTTAGCCTAGATCCATCTATCATCTGAGGATCCAGAGCCAGACTCAGCTTAATAGAACCTGTCAGGCCCAAGTGAGGCTTAGCAGCCCTTTCATATTACCAGATCAGCCTTCCATTTATTTTCAACAGCTCAAATTCTACCCCAGACACTAGTTGTGTGACCCTGAAAAAGTCATTTAATCTCTGGCTTGCCTCAGTTTTCCTAACTGTAAAATAGGGATTATAACAACTCCTACCTCCCAGGGCTATTGTGAGGGTATTTGTAAAGCGTCTGGTGCTTAGTTAACATTTGTTCCTTTCCTCACTTGGGTCTAGAATTTCTAGGGATGTGAGCATTCTCTCTCAGATTCTTTTCCCCTTTTCTGGACTACCTTCTTCTCAGGACTTATAAACTTTGTGTGTGTGTGTGTCTAACACTTACTTTCTGTCTTAGTAACAACTCTAACAGAAGGGTAAGGGCTAGGCAAATGGGGTTAAGTGACTTGCTTAGGGTCCTACAGTTAAGAAGTCAGATTTTAACCCAGGACTTCCCATCTCCATGCCTGCCTATCCCCAGAACCACCTAGCTGCCTCCTTACCTTAGTTATTTTTATTTTCTTTTGTGAGAATAAAATAAGATATTATTTTAAAAATGTTTTATTTTAAAAATATTGTTCTGTATTTACATAATTCATTTTTGTTCTCTCCCCTCTTCCCTCCTCCCCTCCCCATCCAATAAGCACTTCCACTGGGTTATACAAATGTTATCTTAATTTAGTTTTTAATCCAATACTCCCTAGCTACTCTTTTCTCCCTTCCCAGTCACTTCAGCCTTTTTTTTTAAATCCAAGAAAACCAGGCAGATCATAGGACAACTCTCCCTCCCCTATTCCCTCCACTTCCCCATCCCACCAAGACATTCCAATTCACTGAGGAGAGGAAAGAGGCTGTCATTTACTTGGGTCAAATTCACATTCTTGAAGAGTTCATCCCATTCCGTCATTCCCTCTGATTGTGGAGAGAAGGAAACTGACCTCAGAAAATAAAGGTCTAGGAAGTGCTTCATTCTCACAAGTCAGATTTTCCCATTCAGTCGCTAACCTTTGGTGATGTGGTGAGCCTACATCCCTCCCATATAGGGGGGTACCTCTTAGGCAAATGGCCATGGCTTCACATTTCTCCTCCTCTACAGTTTGTTTCTGCCCATCTTTCCCCCTCCTCCCTTCCTTTGGGCATGAATCTATCCCTCTCCTGCTAAGGCACTGAGGGGCAGCCAAGAGCAGGGCTGAAATGGAGGTGGGAGAGCTGGGGTTTTACCTCAGAGCATCACAATGAAAAGGATGCTGACAGCATTTATACTCATTCAGCAGGCAAAAAAACAACTGGATTTATGATTCAAGTAGTTGATAATTAGTTAAAATAGACAGTGACCGGATGATGTTCTTTCTCTCCATTTTGTCCCCCCATCCAGATCCAGATCAACTCCTGGTCCATCTCACCCTGGTTTCTCCCAAAGAATCATCTCAATCGTATCTCTCCATACCTAAGCTATCCTTGTCTCAGGCTCCCCCTACCCCTACCCCTACTCCCTGGCCCCAACTAGGATCTGATGGTCTAAGGTCTGAAGTCTCTCTACTCTACCTCCCAGTTCAAATTTGTCTTTAGAAGTTAATTTGTGCTACTTTGGTTCTTTGGATTCTCCTGGCGTGGAGAGTCAGTCTCTAGTTGTAGCCGTGTCAGTATGGATCCAGGAGCCCTGGTCTTCAGACTGCTGGACTTCATGCCCACATCCTCTAGCTGAGGACTGACACAGAGAAGGAGGGGACCCCCCCCCCCCAATGAGGCAGGCTATAACGGCTCTGGGAGTCACCAGTTACCAAGAATCAGGGCCAATGTGTTGGCACCTAGAATTTCTACTGAAAGAAACAAAAGCCATTTCTTTTATTTCTTCTGAATCCTTTTTTGGCTTATTTGAGTTGTTTTTTGTTGCCTTTTTGGGTATAGGTAGAGATGGCAACATCTCCTGGGATTAGGAATAATTGATTCAAGGCTGGGAACTAGCTCGATACCACCTGGATTCTTGCCTTTGATGAAGAAATACAATAACTATAATAAACTAATAGCTATTACTTTTAATATCTAACAGATGATATGTAATAATGCAACAGCTCATAATATTAATATCTAACAGCTAGCATTTATATAGACCTTTTAAGATTTACAAAGCACTTTACAAATATTACCTCATTTTATCCTTACAATAACCCAGTGAGGTAGATGCTATCCTCATTCCCCATCAGTAAAAATAGGGGTAATAATGGCACCTTCCTTCTGGGGTTGTTGTGAGGAACAAATGAGATGATTTCTTTAAGGTTCTTTGCAAATGTCAAAGTGCTATGTGAATGTTAGTTATTATAATTATTATCATGGTTATTGTTTTCATTGAAAGCCACTTTTGATAAATATTAATCATGTTAATATTTAATAATATATATATAACTTATATAGAATAATAAATATTAACTCTGGGAAAGTCACTTGACCTGTTTAGGCTTCAATTTCTTTACCTATAAAATAGAGATAATGATACAAATTGTTCGAAGAACCAGATGAGCTCATATAAAGTGTTTTGCAAACCTTAAATGTTTATATTATCGTTATCATTTACTTCTGGTGTCTCTTCTGTCTGTCACCCTTTACACAGCCACACATGGTAGGCCTGGACCCACAGTATTTGGGAGGGTTGTTGTCAAGAAGACCTTCCTCAAATCTGGCCTCAGACACTTTCTAGCTCTATGATCCTGAGAAAATCATTTAACTCCCGATTCCTGGTCCTCATCGATCTTCTACCTTGGAACCAGTACACAGTATTGATTCTAAGATGGAAGGTAAAGGTTTTTAATTAAAAAAGAAAAAAAAATTCATATTATGACAGGAGGTAAGGATTTTTAAAAAAGAGTGGAATTCAATCAACTTCTCTGATGCAATGTCCTGGCGCAGGTTTTTTGTCATTCATCCTCCTCAATTTCCTGTGGCATATTAGAGTTAGTGAGGACCTAAGAGATGATCTACTCCAATTCCTTCATTCTACAAAGGAGGAAAACTGAAGCTTGGATAGCTAACTGGATTGTTAAGTTCATGCATGTAGCAAATAGCAGAGAAAGAATTTGAATCCAGCTCTTTCCCAAATCCAATACTCTTTCCACTCTACTATATTGTCTTTATCGCCTGCTATTTTACAGACTAACTTGATCGAGTGACAGTTTCTGTATTCCATGTTTCCAAGGAGAAGAAATCACTTTTTTTTTCACTTGCTTGAAAGGGTATATGTATAGATCTTAATAAGCAGTTTTATGAGTTGCCATAGCCAAGGAATTCATCACCTAGCAGTTGACTTTCTGTTAATGATTCTCTGTTCTTAGTGGACAATAGACAGTCTATTGTCAGGTTTGTACTCAGAGCCACTAGTCACACTGGCAATTTGGGACAAGCAACCAGAATCATGCCTTAGGCAAGCAGCTACTTGTGCCCTCAAATCAACTTTGAAATTCATGATGTGAATCAAATAAAAGAAAAAAGACAAATTCAGTTGACTGGGTGGAAGAATTTGTTGTTAAAATGGTCTCTATCTTGCTGGAGTGTACTTGTTAAATTATTTGGGGGTATCCTTTTAAATGTCAGTGTCCTTGGACAGAATTCTGGTCACCCTGTCCTAGTTATAACCCTCTCTTTTTACCTGAAGCCTTTCCAGCATAGTAGAATCTGCCAAAGTTTCATGCTCTGCTGGTATAATTTTCAAAAGCCTAGGTGATCTCCATGCCATAATGAAGCATCAGACTGCCTGGCACGCTCATTTGGCAGACTATAAAAATCTTAATCTCAGGGACATAGAGCTTGTTCGGTGCTGAAGTCCTCCTTCTTTAATAAACAGCACATACCTAATAACCAGATTTGGGTAGAAATGATGATAGTGTAGATTATAGCTTAGACTTTGTGATCTTTGGATTGTCCACATGTTCCCCTAACTGTAAGGGTAGTAGGAATATGTACTGATAGGTGTCCTTTCTTGAACCTCAGCTTTCCCCTAAGAAGTAGGGAGGCTTTGAGGTTTTAGGAATATAAGACTTTTTGGTGTTCTAGGGAAACAGATTTCTTCTGCTCTCCTTTTAATCTAATAGAAATTATGGGGATGATAGAACACATTAATCCAGTCATCCCAACCCTACCAACTGTAAGTAATGAGATGCCATACCCTGGTACATTTATCAGGTGAGAACTTGGCTTGATTGTTTGTTTGGTGTGAACGAATCCTAGACACATCCTAGGGTAAAAGGAAATCAGTCCTGATTGGCCGAGGGACATGGACCTGCCTTCTCAAACTTGTATAAAACTATGAGTTAGTTGGCATCCAAGATGGAAATATCTCACTCTGGAGGAGAAAGTGAGTGGCCTTGGAGAAGGAGATGCTTGGGGAGGGGGTCTAGGGTGGGGAAAAGGGCTTTGGCCTTAGTTTAGTCTCTTCTCTACTCCCATCTCCCTTTGGTTATGAGGGGCTTCAAAGAAGAAGGAGTAGCCACTAGTTGTAGCCGCCATGATGCCATCATGGCAAGTAGGAGTTGGGATGGTCTCCTCAGAGCTTGTCCTAGACCAGCCAGGGTAGATTCTTATGCCTTTTGAAAGGCTGGATGTGAAAGAGATGGGACATGGGAAGTTCACAGCAGAGACATAGGACAAAGCCAGAATTTGGAAGGGAAGCAACTCTTCATGTTCAAAGGCAAGTTGTCAGGAGGGGCATGTGGATGACCAGGTGGCTGCCCTGAATAGGCAGATGACCAGTAAACCAGTCATGTGGAATAGCCATGGGAACAGTGGGAGCTATCTTAATGATTCCAAGATGTTCTCTCCTTACTCTAGTGAGTGGCTTAGGCATCTTCCTTCCTTTTTTTGTTGGGAGAGAGAAGGTTAATTGAGAGGTGGCAAAATTGCCCAAGAGTGTAAAATTCCGAGAACACAGGGGCAACATGAAACAAAGGGAACTAGAGGATCTAGGTTCATGGCCCAGATTGGCTGTTTACAACCTGTGTGACCTTCCTTAAAACTGAATACTTTTGACTTCAGTTTCCCGTTAAATGAGCAGGTTGGAGATGATGATCTCTAAGGTCCTTTCTGGTTCTAGACATCTTTTCTAATTTTCTCATTTGTGAAAAGAGAAGGTTGGACTAAATTAGAGGTGACAAATTATCTGCCTGAGTGCTCGTGAGGCCTTCAACTGCCCAAGAACTGCCCAAATCGGACTAAAATGTAACTGGGAAATGTTTAACAAAATAAATAAAAATACAATAAAACATCAATAATATTAATATGAGGTTTTTGAGTCAATACGCAGCCCTCAGGGATCCTTAAGTACAACTTAGAGGCCCTACTTTGATATCATCAGACTAAATGATCTGAGGTCTTTCCTAGTTCAAAATCTATGAAATTATGAATTTACCCACTTTTTTTCTGAGCCTGGAGGTCTGGGAGAAGGTGACTCTGGAAAATGAATGAGAGAGTGGCTCTCTCTAGTTTTAGAAAGGGAATCTTCTAATTTTAGAGATAAGGAATGGAGGTACTATGTCTAAGGTCACAAAAAAAAATGTGGGATTATGAATACAGAGCTTCTAATAACCATATCCCAAGCTTTTATATACTACTATAATGCCTTTGGGCTTGTTGCCTTTTTTTTTTTTAACTCTTTCTTTCTTAGAATCAATACTAAATATTAGTGCTAAGGCAAAAAAAAGTGGTAAGAGCTAGGCAACTGGGGTTAATTGATGTGCCCAGCCACACAACTAGAAAATTTCTGAGGCTAGATTTGAACCCAGGACCTCCCATCTCTAAGCCTGGCTCTCTATTCATTGAGCCACCTACCTGCCCTGCCTCTTTTAATTTCTTACTATTTACCTTGCATTCTAGTTTAAGTAAATATTCTTTTTTTTATGGCTAAAATGTTATGTGATTGATGCTTGTTGGTTGGGATCTTCAGAGGAAAATGATTCATTTTAGTAATAGTTTTGAATAGATGAAGGACCTACAGATGTTCCAGGGACCCAAATATAGATACATAACATTTTTGTTGTTCAGTTGTATCTGACGCTTTGTGAGCCCATTTAGGATTTTTCTTGGCAAAGATGTTGGAGTGGTTTGTCATTTCCTTCTCCATCTTATTTTACAGATGAGAAAACTGAGGCCAACAGGGTTAAGTGACTTGCCTAGGGTCATCCAACTAGTAAGAGTCTGGATTTGAACTTGAGTCTTTCTGACTCCAAGTCCAATGCTCTATCCACAGCATCATCTATTTAAATGTTCTTGGTGCTGCCAATGTGGATTGCTATCACCTGAATTCAGTATACCCACCTCTCCTACCTCTCCAAAGGCCATCTACAGCCCCTAAAAACCCTCCATCCTCATTTCCCCCCCATGGAAGTTTTCGTATTCCTTCAAGGCTCCTCTCAGGGGTTTCCTTTGCATTCCTGGGTCTCCCTCCCCCAAACCCCAAACAAAAGTGGTCTCTTCCTTATCAAGCTCCTCCAGGGGACTTTGGCTGAAACTCTCTTTGAACCTAGAGTTAGAAGAGAACAAATAGATATGAACCTGGGTACCACATAGAAGTTTTCTAAAATGGTGTAAGAAATTACACAAAGAAACAGGAATTTTGTGCTGGATTCAAGATATCAGGATAACGTAAAGTCTTAGATAAATAATAATAACAATGGTAATGATCACTTAGATAATATTTTAAAGGTTGCAAAGTGCTTCACAAATATTATCTCATTTGATCCTCATAATGACTCAGGGAGGTAGATGTTATTATCTTCCCCATTTAACAGAGGAGGAAACTGATCCAGAATCACACCATCAACAGGAGTCTATGGCTGGATTTGAACTCAAATCTTCCTGGGTTTCAGGACCAGGAATAAAAGGAATAAGAGATAAAGCATGAGAACTCAAGGATACGTTATAAAAGCACCAAAGGGATGAGCTTTTTCAGTTCATCCTTTTTGCTAAAAACACAACAGGGAGGGACTTTTCCCAAAAGCACTGGCAATCAGCCAGGTGAGACCTCCATCCTTTAATGAAGAGCTCTAAGGAAATCGTTCTGGTCTTTGGCCTCAGTAGTTGCTGCTCCCTGAGAGTGCTTAGTCCTCCTTGTCTCACGGCGACCAGGGGAGCTAAAGCCACCATCATTAGCTCTAGGAGGCACCGAGGTGTGCAAGTCGGGCAGATTTAACTCAGCAGATTCTCAGAGAAGCAAGGAAAGAGCTCCCAACTAGGGCAGACTCTGGGAAAAATTGGGAAATGGTCAAAGTGTGGCTTAGTCTTCTTAGACCTCCTCTGAGTACCATTTCTTCCCCTTTGATTTCCCTGGTAAGTGGCCGAGGGCTCTTAGGCTGCTTTTCAGCCTCCCACAGAGTAAGAATCGGAAGGGATGTGAGAGGTCATCTACTACAATCCATGGCTGAGCAAGAAAAGCAACTCATTTTTATACAGCTCTAAGACTGACACAGCACTTTTGTCATGACAGCTCTGTGAGGTATGTAATATTATTCTATACATAATAAATAAGTAATATTATTCTACTAAAATTCTATAAAAAATTAAATTCTATAAAAAAATAAAATCTATACAACAATTCTATTCTATTAAAATAAGTAACATTATTCTATACATAATAAAATTCTATTTAAAAATAGAATATTCTATTAAAAACCAAAAAAGTATTATCTATTCTATTTAAAAATAAAAATAGAATTTTAAAAATTCTACCTAAAAAGTAAAACAAAGAATATTCTATTTAAAAATAGAAATAGTATAATTTTAAAAATATATCTATTTCTAAATATTATCATTCCCATTTCACTGAATAAGAAAGTCATTTGTGGGCCTCAGTTTCCTCATTTGTAAAACAGAAGATAGAAGTCAGACTAAATGATCTCCAAATCTGGGATCTTATATTACTCTAATACATTGAATTCTCATATAAGGACAACTTCTGAAGTGATGGCTTTTCTGGACCTCTATGAAATTAAGCAAGTTGCTTACAATCACATAATTGATAAAAAAAAAATTGTTGTTCAATTATTTCTGATTCTTCATGATCCTGTTTGAGGCTTTCTTGGCAGAGATGCTAGAATGATTTACCATTTCCTTCTCCACTTTATTTTACAGATGAGGAAACTGAGATAAAAGCACAGTTCACTGACTTGCCCAATGTCATATAGCTGGTAAGTGTCTGAGACCAGATCTGAACTCAGAAAGATGAGTGTCCCTGACTCCAGGCTCAGCACACTATCTATTATGCCACCTTCTGCCTGCCTCAGTTTCTTTTTCTGTAAAATGAATGAATGTGGGAGTTGGACAAGAAGTGCTTCCTGAATTCTCTTCTGACTCAATGATTCTTTGATAGTTTAAGGGTATTTCTACTCCCAGATCTGTGATATTGGTGCCCCTCCATCAGACTGCGTTGTCATTCAGCAATTGAAAAAAACAGAAACTAAGTAAAATTTTATTCCTGACATCGATTTCTTCTGTGCTAAGAGAACCTAGGAAGGGAGAGAACCCAGGGGTCCCCAACCCCTTAGGGAAGGGACAGAACTGAACCAAGAAATGGTACCATGGCAATGTATTCTGTCCCTTTCTCAGACACAACAGATTTTGTCTGGTGCTCTGTCCTTGACTTTCAAGTTCAAAGATAATCTCTACTATTTACTCGACTGTCTCTCAACAGGGCTGTGGGTGTCACCACAGTGAAAGGAGCTCTGTAGGCTGTCTGGAAAAATCAACTAGGTTTCAGACATAACAATTTGGTTACCAAAAGGGAAAATCTTTGAATGCTACCACTGGGGAAAGCAGGGGGACCCAGTCTTTGGAACTATTATTAGCATTTACTGATGTTAAAGCTCTCATTAAAGAAATGTCGGGTTTTGAGTGGTTTCCCAGAAGGACCAAAATGTATCCAGTAATGGGACTTTATGAAGTTCTCTCCAGGAGAAGATGGATTCGCTCCCTGATTCCATGAGGGCAATGGGCCCAGGCAGAAATTGTATTAGACATAAATAAATACCCAACAGATATTTATGAAGTCCTGGCTATGTGTACAACGCACCTTGTTGGGCTCTGGGGATACAAAAAGTCCATCCTTATCCTCTAAGAGCTTACATTCCAGTAGCATGATAGTAATATTTAAACAGACAAGTCAAAATGATAGAATTTAAGGAGAGAGAAAATACTAATAAGTGTTCAGATCAGAAAAGGCTTCCTGTAGGAGATGGAACATGAGCTGATTTATCCTTAAAGAATCTAAAGATTCTAATGAGTAGGTGGAGGAGGAACTGTACTCTGACAGGGTAGGGGGAGACTTGGGCAAAGACTTAGAGCTGGGAAGTGGAATATGGAATCTGGGATCCAGAAAATAGGCCAGGTTGGCTGCAGAGGAGATTACCAGAGGGCAATCCTGTGTAATGAGCCTAGAAAGTTAGGAGGAATCAAGACTGTGGCTGCTTTCAATAACAAACAAAAGAAATTGTATTTTTATCCTTGAGGGAATGAGGAGCCTACTAAATATTTTAGAGGAGAGAAGTAACACGGTCAGGTCAATGCTTTAGGAAGATTACTTTGGCAGCTCTGTGGAGAAAGGAGGGAAGTGGAGAGGGAATGGAAAAGGCAAGTCTAATTGTGAGGCTATAAATAATTATCTAGATGAGAAGTGATGAGAGCTAAGGCCAGGCAAATGGGAAGAAGGGAATTAATTTAAGAGATGTGGTAGAGGTTGAACCAATAAGACTCAGCAACTCATTGGATATGGGAGTGGAGGAAGAAGAGTTAAGGATGATGTTAAAATTGTGAATTTTGGGGGACAGCTAGATAGCTTAGTAAATAAAGAGCCAGACCTAAAGTTGGAAGATGCCCCGGGTTCAAATATGGCCTCAGACACTTCCTAACTGTGTGACTCTGGGCTAGTCACTCAACCCCAACTGGCCAGCCCTTACAACTCTTCTGTCTTGGCACCAATGTATTCTAAAACAGAAAGTAAAGGGATTTTTTTGGGGAAAAAAAAAAAGATTGTGAATCTGGGTCACTAGGAAGATTTCATTAGTGGTGAGGTGGCCTGACAATTGTGTATGTGTGTGTGGGGAGGGGAAGAGTCCTTTATTTATTTATTTATTTATTTTACCCTTGTACTTCGGTGTATTGTCTCATAGGTGGAAGATTGGTAAGGGTGGGCAATGGGGGTCAAGTGACTTGCCCAGGGTCACACAGCTGGGAAGTGGCTGAGGCCGGGTTTGAACCTAGGACCTCCTGTCTCTAGGCCTGACTCTCACTCCACTGAGCTACCCAGCTGCCCCGAAGAGTCCTTTATTTTAATAGAGCCTGATGGAATAATCTTTTAAGGTGGAAAGGTAAGCAGGTCCACCAGCTTTTTGTAGTGGGGAGACAGGGCTGTTGGAATGCTTAATTTACTCTCCAAGAAGCAGATAATAATAAATAACAATAATAAAGGGTGGAAAGCTAGATGGCTCAGTGGATTGAGAGCTAGTCCTATAATAGGAAGTCCTGGGTTCAAATGTAGTCTTAGATACCTTGCCTAGTCCTTTCTGCTCTTCTGCCTTGGAACTAATACACAGTAATGATGGAAGGTAAGTGCCAAAAAAAAAACAAAGCCCCAAAATAAAATACCAGGCATTACAAAGGTAGTCAATTGTATTGAAATATAGTTATTGCCATGTTTATTTTTATTTTTTTACTTTTTTAAATTTAATTTTATTGATTAATTAAGAAAACGTTTTCATAGTTACATGATTCATATTATTTCCCTCCCATCCTCCCACCCCCATCCCATAGCCAACATGCAATTCCCCTGGGTTTTACATGTTATCATCATTTTTAAAAAAGGCTCTTGAACCCCCAGGTTAAGAACTACAACTAGAATCCCTTCTAATCCCAAACCTATGATCATATGATTCTTGGGTCTGAAAAAAAGCATTGAAACCCCATCCTAGGGTGACCTGAACCATGGGTCTTCTTTAGAGTCAATCAGCACCTAAACTTCTTTGGATCAAGTGAGAGATAAAGCAATTCTGCTCCACAAAGAACAAGGCCATGGCAAGGTTCCATGATACAGTGTCTCACCTCACCTTTTCTTTTGATTAATTAATTTGTTTGTTGCTTATATTAGTAGTCCCAGATATCTCCATCTCTCCCTCCCTTCCCTGCCCTAGAGAAGGCATCATTTGACAAAAAAATATGTGTATGTCAACGATGCCTTCGTGTTTCTATTTATTAGTTCTTTCTCTGGAGGCGGACATCCAAGCGTTATTCTTCAAATGATCACTGTTTAACGAGAGAATGGAAAGAAGTGAATGTGGTGACATCCTCTTCCAGATGGTGTCCAGGGAGGAAGCGAGAGGCTTTGCATAAGGGATCATGACTGCAAAAAAAAAAGCCTTCTGATCTTGCCACTCCTTCTGAGTTTGGACAAAGGACGAACTTCTTGGAGCTTTTAAAACATCAGCTTAATTTATGGGTGTTAAAGCATTGCAAATATTTGCTTTAACCAAAACAGGACCTGGGCTTGAGGGCAGCTTGCAAATAGCCTAAAACAAATGTTACAGCTGAAGCACTGGCTTGAAGGTTAGAGTTCTAAGCACAGCTGGGTAGTTGGAACAGGCCAGGAGGGATGGAGTGAGGTCCATGAAAGATTCTCTGCCTGATAGAGGAGTGTAAGAGAGGGGAGCCAGTTTCACTGTGTTCTAAGGCTGCACTTTTGCCTGAACCTCACCTCTAACCCTGGCCCCAACTTGTCTGAGGGAATATAAATTTCTTGAGACTTTCATTTTTGTCTTTGTGTCCTAACACCTATGGTACTGGCACTGGCACACAGAAGGTGCTTAGTAAGTACTTATTAATCAATTAATTGAATATCAGCATGAGCCATTATTCATACTGGATGGCTCATTAAAAAATCCATCTCTCCTTACTAGCCAAACAAATTGAAGGGCAGGGCTATGAGAAGCAGGACTTTGTAGTTCACTCATGTCTGACTCTTTGTGATCCCATTTGGGGTTTTCTTGGCAAAGATACCTGAGTGATTTGCTATTTCCTTCTCTAACTCATTTAACAGATGAAGAAAATGAGGCAAACAAAATTGAGTGAGTTGTCAAGGGTCCCATAGCTAAGGAAGTGTCTGAGGCCAGATTTGAACTCAGGGAGATGAGCCTTCCTGACTCCAGGATCAGCACTCTATTACCCTGACATAATGAGGCAAGTGTAAAAGAGAATTCTTTGTTCTCTTTGTGCATTCCCAGTTTACCTTGTGAAAGGGAATCCTTTATTCCCTTTGTCTATTTTGAGTTAACACTTTGGTTAACCAAAACTTAAGTACCCCTACTTAGTACCTCACCAAATTGTGAAGACCAGGATTAACTCTCCTTTATCTACTTTTGAATTGAACAAAAGCTTGAACACTCTACTTAGTACTAGGTGGAGGAGCTCTCCACCCTTTCACCTCAATCAGCCAGGAAATGAGAATTCACACCTCACTCAGCCAGGAATCTGTGAGCTCTTTTGATGAGTTTCACCTCTCTAGAAGGTAAGAAGTGGTTCCCACAAACACTGCCCCCCTGAGCAGTGCTGGACAGTTTGGAAGCTGTGATTGGCCCCTGTGAAAAGGGGAAGGGATAAGAAGCCACTATAAAAGGCCCTGAATTTCTGGGATGAGGGAAGACAACTCCAAGAAGGAGGTCAGCTTCAAGAAGGAGGTCTGCCCAGTGAAGAAAGTTGGCCTCAGGAGTCACTCGAGCCATCTTCTTGACCTGCCTTTTAGAGGAATCCTGGGTGAGTGGATGGCTGGCTTTCCCTTCCTGTCTTCTGTAGAGAGTTTAATTCCTATTGAAGGTCAACAAGTCCTGGCTGAGTTGAGCACAGAAATAATATTTAGTTAGATAGGCTAATGTTTTCTCTACCCTTTTGTATTTCTCTGTTTTTACTCTTTCCACCTCTTTCGTAAATAAAAGCTATTCAAATCATTTTGACTTTGAGCAATAATACTTTGAATCGGCAACTACCATATTATTTATAACTTTATATATTTTAGTCAAACCATATTAATTTTATCCCTTACACAACTTAATCCATAACAATAGGCCTCCCTCAGTTTTTTCAAATTTAAATCTCATGGTTTTATGATGTAGGTAATCTGATGGGAAAGGGGAGGATTTAGGGTAGGGAATGGGCCTGGGCACAGAGTAGATAGCATGAAATCACTAGGTGCCTGGATACTGGGAAAATAGAGCTTTAAAAGGGAGTAAAGAGGGGGCAGCTGGGTAGCTCAGTGGATTGAGAGCCAGGTCTAGAGATGGAAGGTCCTGGGTTCAAATCTGGTCTCAGACACTTCCCAGCAGTGTGACCCTGGGCAAGTCATTTAACCCCCATAACCTAGCCCTTATCACTATTTTGTCTTGGAGGATCCTATACATAGTATTGATTCTAAGACAGAAGGTAAGGGTTTAAATAAACAAACAAATAAACAAAAGGGAATAAAGGAGTTCTAGAAATGGGAAGTCCATGGCCATCCAAGGCAAATTTTTCTTATTGCACAATTTTATTCTAGTCCAGCCACACAGTAGTATCCCAACAGACCACAATTCAGACAATTTAAAGCTATGCCAGAGTTTGACTTCATAAAATGTTTCTTTCCATGTTAGGCTTATCAGTGCACCATTTTGAAAGTTGACCTTCTTTAAATAATTTCATTCCTTTGAAAAACTGGAAATGCCTTTCCAAGGTAAATCTCTTTATAATATCAATTTTTCATAGATTCTTTAAATTCAGAGAAGTCAAGGGCTTTGTCCTTGGGGAGCTAAAGGTCAGAGCTTAGCTCACCCTATCATAGATTTCTTGGGTTGCAAGGGCCCCCAAGGAACCCCTGTTCCTGTTTTTAGCCTGGTCCATCCTTAAACCAGACACAGAATATTAGATAGACCTAGGGGAGAGCTAAGAGATCACCTCTTCTCAGGGATTCTTCAACTTGGCTGTGTCATAGATACCTCAGAGACTGTGGTTAAATCTGTAAACCCCTGCTCAGGAAAAAAAAAATTTTTTAATTCATAATCGGAGAAAATGATAAATTTCAGTTATAAGTTTGTGAAGTGAAAGATGTAATTATCTTCCTATACAAGGTCATGAACATCCTGAAATCTATCCAGAGTCTTCTTGGGGGTATGGGTGTCTATGAATCCCAGATTAAGAACTCCTGAACAAGTTTAACTCTTGTTCTCATTTTATTAATGAGAATAATGAGACATGGACAAGTGAAGCAACTGCTCAAGTGCTAACAATTTTTACACATCTAGAGAGAGAGAGAGAATCTAGTTCTTTTGGAAATAAAAAAGATAATTTCAAAAAGAACTGAAGGACTTCCATCCTGGTCTATAGCATAGGCTATTCTGGACCATATCCTAGAAAGGTGCCACAATCAGGACATAGATGGACAAACTTTGGATAGGAGTTAGAAGACATGAATTTGAGTTAAGAGTTCTGAACCTTAGAAGCAATGTGGCCTAGGCACTGGCATTAGAGAGACAATTCCATCCTCTGATACTATTACTTCTGTGACTCCTTTTATTTCACTTAATATCACTAAGCCTCATTTTCCTTATCTGGGAAATGGAATCAATAATGCCTATGATTTCTATCTGAATGTGTGAGGTTTAAAGGAGAATATATGTAGAGCTATTTCCAAAGTCTCTTTTCATAAAAGTTTGACTCAAGGAAAACTAGATGGCACAGTGGATACAGAGCTAGGCCTATAGCTGGGAGGACAGGGATTCAAATTTGACTTCATAAACTTCCTAGCTGGGTGTCCCTGGGCAAGTCACTTAACTCCATTTATCTGGCCCCTGCTCTTTTATCTTAGAGTTGTTACTAAGATAGAAATTAAGGGTTAAAAAATTTGATTCATGTTATTTTTCCCCACCTTAATGTCATTTTCCATAGATCCTTCTCTTGTAACAAATAGCAAGACAGATAAATACATTTACCCTGCCTGAAAATGAATTCCTTCTTCTACAGCTCTAGTCTAACACCTCTCCCTCAGGCAATAGGAGGTGAATTCTACCATCAGTCTTCTAAAATCATGATTGGTCACTGAAATGATCAGAGTTCTGAAGTCTTCCAGGATTGCTTTTCTTGACATTATAGTAGTTATCTCTGTAAATTGTTCTCTTGCTTCTGCTTATTTTTAAGTGTTCTGTATCAGTCCATAAGTCTTCCCAAGTTTCTCTGAATTCTTCATATTTATCATTTCTTACAGTGTAATAATGTTCCTTTATATTCACATGCTACAGTTTGTGGAACCATCCCTCATCTGATGGTCACCCACTTTAATTCTAGCTTTTTGCTACAAGAAAGTGTTGTTCTAAATATTTTTGTGTAGATGAGACCTTTTACTATCTTTGCCCTCTATGGGATAAAAACCTAGTTTCAGTATTACATGATGACAAAGGATATTTGCTATTTATTGATGAATTTTATATTTTATTTTTTAAATTATAAGTAAAAACCATTTTTAACATTTGGTTTTTAAAAATTTGATTCCCAAATTCTCTCCTTTCTCTTTCCTTCCTTCTCCTCCCCCCACCCTAAAATGGCAAGCAATTTGATATGGTTTATACATGTACAATTGTGCAAAACATATTTCTGTATTAGTCATGTTGTGAAAGAAAACACAGACTGATAAAAATAAACAAAAAATGAACAAAGCAAAAAAAAAAAGCATTCTTTGATCACAAACTCAATCAGTTTTTCTTTTTGAAGCCATCTACCAACTTCAAGAAGATTCCTAGTGGGTAGGACACTCAGAAAGGGGAACCAGGGACTCAGGGAAAATGGGTTATGGGTTAAGGACTAATGGAAAGAGAACCTGAGGTGAGAATTAAGACATACAAAGAGAGTTCTGGCATAAGGTAGTCAGACAGTGAGTAAGCTCTGGTGGATAAGAGCTCCCATGGTTAGGAACTCTGATGGTCCTGAGCTTCCATGGTTCAGAGCTTCACTGGGATGAAGCTCTGATGGTAAAGAGCTTAGATGGTTCAGAGCTTCACCCTTAGCTGACATACTGCTATTTTTATTGGGGTTACAACAGTATAGGTGGAAGGGAAAAGGCAAGTGGTCTGATACATTGGCACTATGAGGTAATCATCACGAGATACAAGCTGTTGGAACCTAAAACAATAGGTAGAGTGTTGTGATTAAAAATGATGATGGTCGAGATCAAAAGGAAGAATAGTATTTTAATAAAAGCCATGCTGATAGAGATAAACTGAAGATGCGCCTGTAAGAAAAACCTATTCCAACCTCACCTCAGCCATTTACCTTCCTCTCTCCTCGAGCTCAGGTAACTAAAGAGGAAGTTCCAAGTCACTCCCCCTAATTTCAAACAGTCCCTCACCTTGAATACGTCATCCAAAACAGGAAACCCATGAAACCCGTTGGACCATGGGAAATGTAGTTTTAAGGACCCCCACAAGTCCACAGAAGTTTGTCAAACACTATATTGAGGTTCAATCCTTCCAAATAGAACCCCAGGTGATTTTAACTAACACAAGAGCTAACACCTAGATCAGGAACCCTATGGCCTAAGGGCTTGATACATATGTTAATTGATTGTTATTGGTAAAATAAAGGAGACTGTGGGAAGGGCTAGGAATTTGTCCAGGTTGAGGTTCAATTTAACTCAAGGTTACAGAAATCAATCATAAGCAATACTAGAGTCAGCTTTTTGAGCACCTTAAAATAATATCAAGATTAATGTATACTTGGATTGCTATACTTTTGAAGATGGATAGTATTTTTCATTATGAGTTCTTCAGAACAGTCTTGGATCTTTTTGTTGCTAAGAGTAGCTAAAGTCATTCACAGTTGATCATTGTGTGATATGGCTGTTGCTCTGTACAATGTTCTCCTGGTTCTGCTCATTTAACTTTGCATCAGTTCATATACATCTTTCTAGGTTTTTCTGAAAGCATCCTGCTCATAGTGATGAATTTTAAATAATGATGTTTATTTATATAGTTTGTTACAGGTTTGCAAAGAGTTTGATGAATATTATCTCATTTTAACCCTTCTACAACCCCAGGAGAAAGGTGTTATCCCTCTTCTCATTTTACAGATAAAGAAACTGGGCAGATAGAACTTTGAGCCTTGCCCAGGGTCACACACATATTAATTGTCCAAGGCTAGATTTGAACTCCTGTCTCCAGGTCTAGCATTCTCTGGACTGTACTAACTAGCTTCCTTTTTGGTCAATTCCAAATTGTCTTCCATAAGGGTTGGACTAATTCATAATTCCATTAAAACTGCATCAGCATAACATATCACAATTCCAACATTGACATTTTTGTCTTTTGTTATCTTTGCCAATTTGATGGGGATGAGGTAAAACTTGAGTTGTTTTAATGTGCATTTTTCTTATTAACCACCTACCACATTCTTTCCATCAGCTAACAGCCACTAGCATTTTTTCTTCAAAAACATTTACAAATTTTACACCAGCTTTTATTATTACCAGCAGAGTGATTTTGGGTATCTTAAATGAACTTAGCTACTATGAGCCCCTGTGTCTTTATCTGAAAAATGAAGCCAATAATACTTGCACTGGGCAGTTAGGTGGTGCCATAGCACATAGATACCAGACCTGGGGTCGGGAAGATCAGAGTTTAACTCCAATCATGACCCTGGGCAAGTCAGTTAACTGTGTTTGCCTCAGTATCCTCATCTGTAAAATGAGCTGGAGAAGGAAATGATAAACCACTCCAGTGTCTTTGTCAAGAATCCTTACCCCTCAAAAAGGAGTCACAAAGAGTTGGACACAATTGGAAACAACTAAACAACAACAATCCTTGTATTACTTAGCTCATAGTGTTGTGAGGAAATCCTTGTTCTATTCTATGCTTTAGGCATATATACTCTTGCTAGCATTCTTGGCTCTTTGACTCACTTTATTGTCTTGGATAATCCAATTCAATACTTCTGCATGCTTCCAGCTGATGTAGCTATATTCAGTGCATTAATACCTCCCAGAAATGGCCCATAACATATTAACATTTATAAAGTAGATTGAGATTACAGGAAAAAAGTAAAACCTAGCTCTTTCTCTCCACCCCCACCCCTTTGTTTTAAGAAGAGTTGGGATGGGGATTGGTCTAGTTTAGGTGCTTGTGAGATAACGAAGACGTTGCTGCCTTTACTTGTAGTTCTGCCATTCTTGGGTATATAAAGATGGTGCTAGACCACCATCAGGAGAATGGATTGACAGTTTGAGTTTGTTTTTTTTCCTAGAAGTGAGGATGACTCCTACTTCATAATCCACACTTGCTATAATTTATTCCTCTGGTGATCTTTGGAATCCATTTTGGCAGGAATGCAAGCATGGGATAGAGTTTTTTTGCACTCAGATCTGGCCAGAATAGGATTGAACACATTCTTTTTGGTGGGGAGTGTCACAGACTATAGCTTTGGCTATCAATCTCATTGGCACCACATTAAAAAAATAATAGTATTAACCCAGAGTGCATATTTGTCGTAGTCATTAGGTTTCCATGGCTTTCGTTAAGTTCTTCCTTTTTTTTCTCTCTCTCCTAGCTTTTCTCATTTCCAAGTGGGCTATATATTGTAAAGAACTTCCTGTCTGTGGAATAGAGAGACAACCTATAGGAATAGGCTGTTAAGGGAAAATTCCCACCCTGGAGCATTTTTGTTAAAAAAGCAGCTTTGAATGAATTGTGTTGTCCTTCCTGGGGACAGAGAAAAGGACTGGCTGACCTCTCAAAATCTCCTGCTTCTGTGTCTCTGCAAGCCACATTTTTCTAAGATTCTTGTTTTCAGATGGGAAAGAAATCTCTTGCTGCTTTGATTCAGGATCTCCCTTCAGAGAGGAAAAAAAGAACCAGCTTTTTGTCCTCAGTCCCACATGTGAGCATTGTGAGCCCAGATGCCTACATTCCTAGACATTGCCTGCCTCTCCCCAATATGACTCACTCAGCATTGGGCTGATGTTCTCCCCCTTAGCTCCTCCCACTGGAAACTCAACTGCCTCCCAACTGAGCCTTTAGGCAGGAGCAGGAGAATCTCACATACAGCTGCAGGACTGAGAGCTGAAATCTGGAATGGATTTTCCTAGGTGTTGCCTTCAGCTCTGGCCCTATGTGCCTCCTCCCCCCATGGCTCATGCTGGAGTTCCAGAATTCTTGGCTTTCTTTCTCAGCTGCTGGAACCACTTTGGAGTAGCTCAGAGAGTTTCTTGTGCCCAGATGGATTGCTCTGCTCTGTTCCTATAGGCACCATTTTGCTCTCGCTCTCTTTATTTTTCTGGGATGAGATGTTTGCTTTTGGCATCCCAAACTATAATTCTGGGCCAACTAAAGATGTAGCAGCCAATAACTCTCAGGAGGAATGTTGGGGGGGAAGGGAAAGGGTGGAGAAACAGATTTAAAGAGAAAATGATGATAAAACAAATGGCCTCTTTTCCCTTTCTTTTCCTTCTCTCTTTATTTTATCCTCTAACTTGTCCTTCTTTCTTCTCCCTGTTCTCCCTCCCTACTCCTTCTCTCTTGCCTTTTAAAGAAAATCTATCATTCATTTCCACTTCTCTCCAACTAACTTTTCACTCCTTCTTCCCATTCTCCCATCACTCCCTCCTTCTTCTATTTCTTTTTCTTATTTTTTCTAGTTCAATAACTTCTAGTTTCACTGATGAGAATAAACTTTATCCATTCCTTTGCCTCTTTCCAGTATATTTTACCATCTAACTATCTATCCCCTCCTTTCACTCCTTTTCATCAGAGTTGCTTTATCATCAGGAAATGATAAAGGATATTAAAAAATTGTCTAATCTAACATACTGCCTCTAGGCATACTGAACCCAACCCAATAAACTCGATCTTATTTTTAAATAGTTTTCTTGGATGTGAAAAGAGCATTGGACCGAGAATTAGAGTTGGTGTCTAATTCTTGTTCTCTAACTAGTTAGCTATGCAACTTAAAAAAAATATAAAATGAGGGGGTTGGATTTATTTCTTCCTGATTGTCTTTAAGCAAAATCTGAATGATCAACTCTAAAATCATGTTCTTACTCCTTTTTCCCCCTCTTATCTCCTCTCCTTGCCATTCTGACTCCATCCTAGTAGGCTGGTGGGAAAATAAACTCGGCTACCCACGCCATTGTTTGAGCTGAGATTTGCCAACTCCAGTCCTTCTGATGATATGAAAACTTGCCAGGTCTGACACTATATTCTCCAGGATTTCTCTCTCAGCTCTCTCCCTGAAGAGTTTTCTGCTGGAATTAAGCCTAAGACAATGGGAAGGAAAAATGGTGGAGGGCTCCACCTCAATGCCAACCTAGCTAGTCGTAGCCCCTTTAGCTAGACTACTGACTCATTCATTGCCAAGATGAGGCATCTGCTTCAACCAGACAGGGTTACTCCGGGTAATCCAAATGTTCCCTGCCCATTCCTGCCTCTACATCTTTGCTCTAATCTTTCTTCCCAACAAGAAGCACCTCTTTGTTTCCTCCTCATATTTAAATCCATCTTATACTTCAGATAAGTCCTCCCTTCCCTTTCAAGTCTTCCCTCACCATTTCTGACCCATTGTGAACTATCCTTAAATAGCACTTACTTTGTATCACTCATAAAGTATATATTACTGATTTAGGAAACTAGTTAGAAGTCTTAGAAACCATTGAGTATAACTTTATAGCTAGGAAAACTAAAGCTGGGAGACGTAAGGAAGTTTATTGATAACCTCATTTTTGGTACAATTGAAACTATTAAGAAGTAATATTTTTCCAAACTTTGAGTTTTCCCTAAAGGAAAATGTATAAGAAGAGGTTCTTTCTTGGGGGATTGTAGGGAGATGGTACTCTGCAAGGAAGTAGAGGAGATCAGATCCTCTGCAAGTATCTTTGTGTAGCTTAGAAATACACAAATCTAAAAAAGAAATAAGAAGTGGGCAGCTAGGTAACTCAGTAGATTGAGAATCAGGCCTAGAGAGGGGAGGTCCTGGGTTCAAAACTGACCTCAGACATTTCCTAGCAGTGTGACCCTTAGAAAGTCAATTAACCCCTGTTGCCTAGCTAGCCCTTACCTCTTTTTCCTTGGAACCAATACACAGTATTGCTTATGAGAAGGAAGATAAGGGTTTAAAAAAAATAAAGACGAAAGATCACCTGTAGCCTTCTCTACCTAGTGCAAAGTTCCATGGAAGATGGAATTCCAGAATTCTTCAGAGACCATGAGATAGTCTTGTCTAAGCTGGAAACTCTCTGCTTGGTGACGGATGTGGAAATTAATGGAGGTTATGATCCCCACATCAATTCCTACCCAATAGAATCCCTCCTGAAAAATAACTATGAACAATCCTGATATAGGTCATTAAAATGTAATAATTTCCCTGTAACAGAGACTGATTGAGGATGTGTGTAGATATCGTGTCATTGCAATTTTCAATGGAATTAGCATTCTGATTCTTATGGAACTCCTAGTCTTCCGTGTTCCAATTGTCTATGAAAAGTATAAGACTTAGATTGGTCATTCTGTTGACAGTGTTTATGATCAGACCAAGTCAGTGCAAAGAATCAAGCAAAACTCCCTGGCATCACAAAGAAAACAGCCCAGAAGAGGCAAATCCAACAATTACTAAAATACACCTTAAAAGTTATAACCACTGTTACTTGTACCTATGAATGAAATGCTTACTGTCAGCTTGAACCTTCACTTAAGCTTTTTTTTTTTTTTTGATTGGACTAAAAGCTTTCCAAGGTTCCTTCTAATCCCCAAGAGTACATTATTATGACTTATAACTAACCACTCAATTTTCATGTTATTTTAAATACAAAATCAGACTCTAAAAACTGGGATAACATTCTAGCTGAGGTTATTATTTTTATAGAAGCTAAAACGGAGACAACGAAAATAGTCTGAAATCTCAAAAAAAATCGTATAGGAGACCAAGGAGAAATATCTCTTGTCTAGTTAAAATCATTGCCTATCCGCATCCTCTGTAGCAACATTGATCCACACTTCAATCAGAAAGGATTAAGATATTGATTCTAGTTGGGAAACCAGTTCAGTCCATGAGTGGAGTGGTCAAAGAAAGAACCGAGTAGTTTCAGTTGAAGAATGAGTGACTATTGTTCTAATGTTAACACTAAGCCATATTTAACATATTATGACATCTTCCTTATTCAAGATTCTTATAAATATTGCCTTACCCCAAAATTGTCTTGGGGTAGAGATATGTCAGAAGGCCTGAAGGGAGATGACACCATACCAGTTTGTATAACCTCTCTAAGACAGAAATGTTTGAATAAAGAATAATGTTAAATTAATAAAAATTGTTTCTAATGGCTGTGTTTAAAACACAGAATATAGTATTAATATTTTTTTCTTGATAGAAAGAATGGTGACTTGTCCAAGGTCACACAGAAATAGTGGACTAAAGAGGATGCTAGAACACTAGTATTTTTTCAACTATTTAGAAGAGGCAGTGGGATATAATGTAAAGAGGACTGGGGTGACAGTTTAAAAAGAGATCTGAGCTTGAGCACTTCTTACTTAATTTCTCAGAGTCTTATTTTGCTCATCTGTAAAATGGACATAATGTTCATAATGCCTATCTCAAAGAAACTTTGTGACAAAAGCAATTTGTAAGCTTTAAAACTCTATAGAAATGATGGATATTATTATACCACTTTTGTTTCTTTGCGACTGAGCCCTTAGAATCTGACTGGCTGATAAAGTAACCTCATAATTGAAATAAACTTCCAGGAGGCAGGAACTGTTGTTTTTGTATTGATATAAACAATAACTATCTCAATGTTTTTTGCAAGTAGATGCTTAATAAATGTCAATATGGAAAGTTAATGTTAATCTGTATCCCTTTTTGGCCCCCAAAACAACCTTTTGATTTTAAAGCAAAAAAAAAAAAAATCTTAGGGCTAAAGCTCTGGATTTTATCTTTCTGAGGCCATGGGTAGATTCCTCCTTCCTTCTGTCTACCCTGAGAGGAGAGGTGGTACATTTACTGTGCAGCCATTCTAAAAGCCCTGTGGTTACTCCTGGCATCCAGAAGACAGCCTCTTGTCTGGACTGAGGTCTGAGTCAGAGATGCTTGGGAAAGGACCTCAGAAAGAGCATAAATTGCTGGAGGGGATAGGAAATCATTCTCTTCCTTTGGAACCATGGACTAGAGAGGATATGGTTGGGGGGTTGGCTCAGCCAGCACCTGGAGGAGTTGGCTAGAAGAACTAGCTCACCACATGTGACTTGTGCTTCTCTCTTTCTTTCTCTGGGCTGCTTTGACTATTTAATCAATAATTATAAAATTTAGATATGATCTCCAGTGAATTTTAATCGTAACCTTTATTAAGTTGAACTGAATCAAATTGAACCTGGTCATTGAAGTTGACCAAGTAATGAAAATCTTGTCCTCAAATCTCCTCTATTCCAGGTTGTGGGCTCTAGTTTGGTAGTTCTATTCTCAGTAAATAGTCAATAAATATTTATTAAGTGCCTACTATCTGTTGGGCACTGTACTAAGCACTGGGAATAAAATCTGAAGAAAGTCAATAAAGACAGTTCCTGTCCTCAAGGAGCTTATAATCTAATGGGGAAAGACAATAATCGAAAGGAGAGGAAAGGTCCCCAGTGTGCGGGAATTAGGGAGAAGTCTGAGAAGTCCAAAAGTATTAAAGTAGTACAGGTGGGAAATGAGATATCTGTACTGTTTCCTCCTTAGATGGAAATTTTGGAATTCGTGGCTCTTCCCTTCAATCAGAGAGACAAAGGGTAGTGATGAGGCTTGTAAGTACCAAATTCAATAGGATCTTTCTGGTTTGATATAATGTTCCCAATGATGAGCTTCCTAGACAATGGTCAAATGGTCAGAGAAGTCCTAAAGTAGCACAGGCATCTGGGAAATGAAGCAGCAGGTAGATAGAGGAAAGTTCATTCTAGATTGTTCCCTTGGCTCCCTCCAAAGCCTTTTAATTTTAAAGCTTAAATAGTTTGATTTTAGAGCTGAAGCTCAAGCTGCCTCTTCCTGAGGCTATGTTGGGTCCTCCCTTCTTTTGTCTAGATCTTTTTTCTTTGTTAGGGATGAGAGATTATGAGCAGAGCCCAAATGACCACCTGATCCACTGGAACAGAAGAGGTAACTAAATCAGCTACACAGTCACCAGGACAGAAGAAGATAGTATCTTGGTGTCTGGAAGACCTGCCACTTCCTGGGAGAGTCTCCTGAGTCCCAATGGGAAACCTCTTAGCATGTCTTGGGAAGGAACATGATGATGATGATGATGATGATGATGGCAGAAGGGTTTATATTGGTTTTCCTACAGGAAGTAAAATCCTCTTCTGGAAGCCTGATCCAGTTGCTGGAGCTTGTTTGGCTCAGCTCTCTCTTGTCCAAGAGAGTTTCTCACCCAGCTTTGAGTTCTATAGAATCTATTTCCAACTGAAGAGATCCCAAGGCTTATTAAAGATTTTTTTGATCAGCAGATTAACAAATTGATATTTTTGAACTAAAAAAAAAAAGCCTCTGGGTAATTTCAATTGGCATAAAATAGAACAGAACACTGGAAATAGGAGGATATGCTTTCATTTCTTGCCTTTGACATTAGCTCTTTGATTACACAAGCTCTTTGAACTTCATCTAGAAAATGGCTACTGTGATAGCACTCAAAGGGCCATTGTGAGGATTAAAAGACTATAATGATATAGACAAATTAACTATTATTTTTATCTCCTAAATCAGAAGTGTCAAATATGTGACCCATGTTGGCTAGCAGTATGCCTGAGTGTGGCCTAATCCAGATAAATATGACATGTAGTTGGGAAATACTTGACAAAAGAAATAAAAATATAATAGAACAGGGATGACATTAATATGTGATTTTCTAAGTCAATATGAAGCCTGTAGGGACCCTTATGTATAATTTATTGGCCTTAGTGGCCTTTGTTTCCACATTCTTCAAATAGGAGACCAAATCATTCTAAACACATCTCTTTCTATCAGTTTTATGCTCATTCCTCATGGGCCTCTAGCCTACTTCAAGCCTTTATTGCCTTAAATGGATTATTTTAATAGCCTCCTAATTGTTCTACTGGTTTTGTCTTTCCCCCTTCTCTGGTCCATGCTCCACAGAGATCTGGAAAAATATTCCTAAAATATAGTTCTGACTAAGTCTATCCTTTTCTTGAAAAACCTTCACTGACTTCCAGCAACCTTTACATCAAATACAAAATTTTCAGATTAGCATTTAAAGCCCTACACAATCTGACTTTCACCTTCTCTTGCTATCCTGTTTCATGTCCTCTTTACACTCTCTCTGTTACAGTCAGACTGGCTCTGTATATGACGTTCCATCTTCTTAGCTCTCTACAGAAGATTCTCTCAAGCCTGGAGCACACCCACTTCTGAGAATTCCTTTCCTAGCAATAATCATAGAAAAAATGTTCTAAATCCCTTTTAATTAGAGAAATGCAAATTAAAACAACTCTGAGGTACTATCTTACACATAGCAGATTGGCCAATATGACAGTAAAGGAAAATAATAAATGTTGGAGAGAATGTGGTAAAATTGGGACACTAATGTTTGCTGGTAGAATTGTGAATTGATTCAGTCATTCTGGAAGGCAATTTAGAATTATGCCCAAAGGGCTATAAAAGAATGTATGCCCTTTGATTCAGCTATACCACTACTAGGTCTGTATCCCAAAGAGATAAAAAAAAAATGGGGGGGGGGGGCAGCTGGGTAGCTCAGTGGATTGAGAGCCAGGTCTAGATATGGGAGGTCCTAGGTTCAAATCTGACCTCAGCCACTTCCCAGCTGTGTGACCCTGGGCAAATCACTTGGCCCCCATTGCCCACCCTTACCACTCTTCCACCTATGAGACAATACACCGAAGTACAAGGGTTTAAAAAAAAATGGGAAAGAACCTGTTTGTTCAAAAATATTTATAGCTGCTTTTTTTGTGGTGGCAAAGAATTGGAGATTAAAGAGATATCCCTTAATGGGCAATGGCTAAACATATTGTGCTATATGATGGTGATGGAATAAATACTATTGTACTATAAGGAATGTTGAATAGGATGATTTCAGAAAGAGCTGGAAAGACTTATGTGAACTGATGCAGAGTGAAATCAGCAGAACCAGAAGAACATTATACACAGTAACTGAAATACTGTGGATTGATCAAATGTGATAGACTTCAATACTAACAATAATGCAATGATCCAGAACAATTCTGAGGGAATAATGAAAAAGAATGCTATCCACCTCCAGAGAAAGAACTGTAGGAGTATAAATATAGGTGAAAACATATGATTTATCACTAGTTTATTTGGTTATATAATTTGAGATGTTGGTTTTATAAGATGATTCACTTATAAAAATGAATAATATGGAAATATGTTTTGTGTGATAATACATGTGTAACTCAGACTGAATTGTTTATTAACTCCTGAAGAGGAGAGGGAAAAAGAGAGGGAGACAATGTAAATCATATAACTTTGGAAAACTTATGTGGAAATTTGTTATTAAAATAACATAAAGATAAAACCCATATCCACAAAAAAAGAATTCCTAGCTTTCTTCAAGACAACTCAAATGCTACTTCCTACACAAAGCCTAATTCCCCAGGTTATTTCTCTCAGTCTCTGTCGATGTCTGTATTTCTGTCTTTCTTTCTGCCTCTCTGTCTTTGTCTCTCTTTCCAAAAGCTGTACCAGCACAGTGGCCACAGACTGGGGAAACCATCTTGGCAGGTAAGCTAAACCAGGTGGAAGATAATCTACAGGTCTCCAATCCATTGCTGTGATGAGGGAATGTCTTCCCCAAGGATGTGAAGTCTTTCCCTAAGGAATGCAGAGATGAGAACAATTTGTTTCAACAGCCATGACAATGCTGGAAGTAGGCACTGTGGAGTGCTTAGAGTTTGATTAGACATCAAAGACATCAAAATCACCCACTGCATCCAGGGCCATAGCCAATCATCCTAACTTTTGTCTTGCCACTGAACTTGGACCACTCTGAAATAGAGAGTGAGGTTGATGACTTTGTGCACCTCCGTGTCACTTAAATCCAATTCATGTGCAAATCAAGGCATCACCAATGATGTTATTGGTTCTCTTCCAAAACCGATAAACAACAACATCTGTGTGCATGTTGATAGATATATGTGTGTGTATATGCAGAATATATACACACATATATGAACATGTATTTATATTTGTTGTGCAGGGGTAGGTAGGCAGTATGGTGCTAATGAGGAGGATGGAATGTTTACCCCTTTCAGACCTGACCTTAGTATGAATTGTACTAATCTTCCTGAGGTACTCCCTCTGGCCTCCCTCTGGAGGTAACCCCTTAAAGAAAGGTTTCTGTTCAAACCTTACTGGGAAGGAATAGTAGGAAAGGGGAAATGCCTGAACTGATCATCTCAGTGACATTAATTTTCAGCTCACTAAGAAACCTTTCCCCACCAACACAGATAAGTTCATTTTTATCTAACCGGTCTAGAGCTCTCTTTGGGAAGCTAAAAAATATGAATCAATAATTAATTTTCTCTTCTGTACAGTTCCAAATCACCATGTTGGGAAGGTCCTAATAATTATCTTTTTAAAAAATTCTCTCTCCTGGGTACTTTACAACCTTTTACCTCTCCCTTGGCCAACACTGAGCAAACACACACACAGATTAGTAATTTAATGGTTGACCACTTTGTCCCAGGGAAACTTCAAGATTAAAAGCAGAACAGCTAAGATTACTCAGAGACAGAGAACTTCTGTGTATTGGCTCATAGGTGGAAGAGTAGTAAGGGTGGGCAATGGGGGTCAAGTGACTTGCCCAGGGTCACACAGCTGGGAAGTGTCTGAGGCTGGATTTGAACCTAGGACCTCCCATCTCTAGGCCTGACTCTCAATCCACTGAGCTACCCAGCTGCCCCCTACAGTATTGATTCTAAGACAGGTGAGGGTTTTTTAAAGGAAGGAAGGAAGGAAGGAAGAAAGGAAGGAAGGGAGAGAAAGAAAGAAAGAAAGAAAGAAGAAAGAAGAAAGAAAAAGAGAAAAAAGAAAGATAAAGGAAGAGAGAAAGAAAGAGAAAAAAGAAAGATAAAGGAAGAGAGAAAGAAAGAGAAAGAAAAGAAAGAAGGAAGGAAAGAAAGAAAGAGAAAGGAAGAGAGAAAGAAAAAGGAAGAGAGAAAGAAAGAAAGAAAGGAAGGAAGAAAAAGGAAGAAAG
>NC_058131.1:139097347-139111486 GCF_016433145.1 Gracilinanus agilis | reverse complement strand
AGGAAAGAAAGAGAAAGAAAAAGAGAAGGAAAGGAAGAAAGAGAGAAAGAAAGAAAGGAAGGAAGGAAGGAAGGAAGAGAAAAATACAGGGGGGAGGTACAGGATCAATTGGGGGCTCTCTCTAAAGGAAGGAACTGAAATTAAGAGGGACTTAAGAAGGCTCCCTGCTTGTTGACTGATGTGCATTTGTAGTTATCCTTCTGTGTACAGGTTGAATTCTTTTATTAGAGTAAAAGTACCTTGAGGCCCTATTTCATTTTTGTTTCTTTTTTTATCTCTGTATATCCACTACTTAGCAGAGTGCCTCATACCTATTAAGATTTTGTTGAATTTTATTGAATTAAAAGAGGCATTCCAAAAGGATTTTTAAGGTCAAATGTAAGAGTTCCAAAGAACTATTTATTGGTGATAGCTGGGGAAGAGTAAAGGAATTTAGTTCAACAAATCTTTATCAAGTTCTTAAGATGCATAAAATACATTTTTATGGACACACAAATGGCTGAGGATAGGGAATAGAAGATGCCAATGTATTATTTTTCTGTTGATTTTTTAAAGGAGCATTTGGCTCAATAGAACAAACTGTTGCTTTGAAGGCAGACCAAGTGTTTCCCACTCACACATTAAATTTATACCAGCCTCAGATTCTGTAACTGATGTGACTATAGAGATAACTTTGTTCAACAATCTGCTGAGCATTAGCATCAGGGGAATTATAAGTCATGGAGGTGAATGCTCAACTAAGATGTTATATAGTGATAGAGAACTGGACCTAGACAAGGACTCTAACAAAAGGAGGATTGTTTTTATTTATTTATTTTAAAAAACGGTTACCTTCCATCTTAGAATCAATACTGTGTATTGGTTCCAAGATAGAAAGAAGAGTGGTAAGGGTAGACAATGTTGGTTAAGTGACTTGCTGGAGTCATGGAACTAGGACATATCTGAGGTCAAATTTGAACCCAAGATCTCCCCTCTCTCAGCCTAGCTCTCAATCCACCAGGCCACCTAGGTGTCCCCAAGGATTGTTTATTGATGGAAATGTTCAGCATATGCTTCCATTTGTAGCTGACATGATATTACCTACCAGGATACTATATATATAATCTACTGTGAAGCAAAAGAGATTGTACTAACCATCTATTCTGGAAAAACAAACCAGATGAAAAATACACATTACCCAAACTATGATATGTAGCTTGATGGGTAAATCTGCCTGAATTAGCCCATGAGATGTTCTTCTATTATTCATTTTTGTCACCAGCTCATTGTCTACTTACTTTGTTGAAGTAAGATATATGTATCTGAGGTTCAGAGAGCTGGATTGTCAGGACCCAGACTGGCATCTCAGGATAGAGTAATAGAGACCTCAGATCCCCTTCACCTGACATGCTCTGAGATCTGTGGTACCATGTTAGTTGCTGTCCACTATTGCTCCCTATGGTTTCCAAGGTCCCCATCTTGGAAATTTCTCAGGGGGAAACTTCCATTTTTGCTGCCTCCAGACACAGAAATTTGCTGACTATAGGTCTACCATATCTGGTCATTCTGGTGCTCCCTTTGCTGGAAGAGACTTAATTTCCTACTTCCCATGGACTTTTTGCTAACTTTTAAAACAGTTCTAGGGTAAGAAGTCACTGTAATTTCTCACTGGATTTCTTATTTGGGTTAGTGCAGACTTTAGGGATTATTTTGGAAGAAGGTATTTGAAAGCTAGGCTGTTTACTTCTGTTCAGAAAACCATCTTGGCAGAAAGTCCAAAGTCTTTCATTTAACAGACGAGAAAATTGAGGCTGAGACATGTTAAGAGACTTGTCCTGGGTGACACAGTTATTTGGTCTTCCTTGGGGTGTCTGGGGTATTCAGGGAAGACTGGTAACTCTGATATAAGGGCTTGCTGAGCCCTTTTTAGGACTGGTTTTCTCTTTTGGTGTTCATCCGTCACCCAGTTTTCATGTATGGCTCTAAGAAGCTTGTAGCATGTACAGCACCACACTCTGGTAAAACTATCTTGGCAGGCAGGCTAAACCAGGTTGAGAGTAACCGACAGGCCCTAAACCCATCAGTGATTTAGGGAGGGTGTCTACCCCAGGTATATGAAGACCTCCCCACTAGCAGAATGGGTAAATGAGAGCAATTTGTTCCAATAGCCATTAAGGCAGTGGAAGAGGGAGCTGTGGAGTATCGAGAGCTTGGTTTGACACTGAAGAAGCCAAGGTCATCCACTGCATCCTGGGCCATCACCAGTCATCTTGACTTTTGTTGTACCATTGGTCTTGGATGACTTTGGAAAAGAGAGTAAAGCCAAAGACTTCGTGTAACTCTGTCTCGTTTAAATCCATGCGAGTTAGCTATGGGGGGGGGGGCGGAGATTGAGGGGGTGAAGGGGAAAGTAAAAACATGAATCATGTAATTATGGAAAATTTTTCTAAAAATAAAAAAATTAATAAAAAAATAAATCCAATTCACACACAAATCAAAGGGCATCATCTCTAATGAAGTCATTTTTGTCTCTTCAAGTAAGAAGGACAACAAGCAACCAAGATCTTCCCGGTTCTAAGCTCAGGGGTCTAGCTACTATTCTATCTTGCTACATGTTGTAGCAGAGGGGTTGGACTGGGGAGGGAGTATGTGATTTATATCAATGAGGAACTACATGGATGAAACCTCAGAGTCTTTGGAATATATGGAAATACATGCAGAGCACTGTTCTAGCCACTGGGTTGGGAGGAGATAGATAGGTACCTTTCTCTAATGAGCTCACACTCTATTAAGAGGAAGGAAAAAGCAGCAATAGAGATATAAATAATTATAAACTAAAATAAAGCATGGTAAGAGCTTAAGGAAGGACTGCAGATTTTTTTTTTTGGTGAGGAGTGAGGAAGAAAAGATTCATTTCCACTTGTGGGAATTGAGGAAGACTTCATGGAGGTGAGAACATTTCCACTGGGTCTTAAAGGGAACCAAGTATGAATTCAAAAGACAAAATATGATGGGGGAAGGGGGCATTCCAAGAACAGGTTGAGCCAATTTTTTCTACCTTCTTGACCTTTCCCCTTGCTCCTTTGAGATTTATTGTCATGCCAAGGGGAGATGTGGCATTCTGAACAGTTATCAGCTAGTGGTGGCAGCTCAGTGATTAAAAAGGAGATTTAGAAAATATATGGCCAAACCTCTTGTCTTTCTATGTAGAGGTTTGGAATTATAGGTGTAGAACAGACTTTCAGATATAGATGATTCTTTGGTTAGTTTTACTGAATTGCTCTTATTCTCTTTCTTTTAAAATCTTTATTAAAAGGGATGACTCATTGGATAGGAGAGGGGAAGGGATGTAGTATGAAGTGAAAGTGATGTAAAAAAGATTTTAATAAAAATAAGACTGAAAATAGAGAAGAAAAACAATGGAGGCATACCTGTGCTACAGGGAGGGTGAGGGGGTGGAAGATAAAAATTTATGAGCCATAGATCCAGGTATATTCTGACAATGTAGTGGAAAATAACATTGAATTTAAAATAAAAAGACTTGGATTCCAGTCCTATTTCTGTTACTTACTGGCTACTCAACCTTGGATAAATCAATTAAAACTTGCTTAGTTTTCTCATCTATAAAATACGGGTGATAATATCTACCCTGATTCCTCCACAGGGTTGCTGAGAAGACCCTGGAAATGAGTCTCAGATGAGTCATGTATTTCTGTGTTTATTATTTGAGGCCCTTTTTCTTTCACTGAATCTAGATCATCAGGTTCAAGGTGGAGGCCAAGTTTATGGGTAAGGAGAGGCTGAGGAAATATGCTTAGTTCCCCTTCACTTGGACTGGAATCCTGCAGCCCCTGTCTGAGCCCCAGACTCTGGAGCCCTTAATAGTTCCTATGATGCTTCAGGAGGAATGGAATAATTTTCTGTTGGTACTGGGAAGGCTGTTCATTTTCAGGAGGGCTGAGGTTGCCAAGATGGGGAATAAAAAAATAAAGCGCTGAGCTTTATAATGGCTGGCCACTCAGGAAATAACAAGGGATCCAGCAGATAAGCCCAGTCCGGTCTGGATGTTTGTCCTTTCTGAAACTTCCTGCTTGGCTATGGATGCCAGCTCTCCCCAGGCCTGGAAGAGGCTGGCCTGGCCAGGGACCCAATTTGAGTGTTGACTCTGGTGTCCCAGAAAAGATGAATTCACAAGTAAATTGACAGAGGAAGAAATCAACAGGAACCAGTAATAGCCCTGATGGCTGGAAACATGCTTAGTCTTGTCTGTGCCTCTGATTCTATATGCACTAGCATCCTCCAATAGTTCTACTGATTGTTCTCTCTCTCTCTCTCTCTCTCTCTCTCTCTCTCTCCCTATCTTTTTTTATTGGAGATTTCTAGCCCCCAGCCCCCAGCTATGAGATGCAGAAAGCAGGGCATAAGTGGAACAAGGGCTGGGATTTGTAGTTAAAAGATCTGTTTTATTTCCTTCTCTACCATACATGAGCTCTGTGACTATGGGCAAGCCACATTACCCCATCTTAGCCTTGGTTTCTTCATTTGTAAAATGAGGGAAAGGAATCAAACCTGTAATACTTGTTGGGTTCCAAGGTAAGTAATTAATAAGCTATATTAAATGCTACAAAGTCATGCATTATTGTTACCAGACAACCAAGAAAATGGTCAACTTCGAGTTTGGAAGTTGTGTTCAGTTGTTTTTCCAGTTGGAGTTTGGAAGACTGAGGTTCAAATCTCTCTTTGTCTGAGCAAGTTTCTTAACTACTCTGTACCTTGGGAAATAACCTTGGACTCATCTTTCAAGTAACCACAGTCAAGCAGAAAGAATTCTTATTTTGGATTCATTCATAGGATCTCAGCTGAAATCCCACTTCTGATACTTAATACTTAAGTCATCTTGGGCATGTCCCTGAAACACTTTGGGTCTCTTTCCTTGTCTGTAAAATGAGGGGTTTAGACAAGATCATCCCTGGAGGTTTTTCCAACTCCTGATCTAAGATCCTAAATTGCGTTGCTAATAGTTGGTGAAGGAAGTTTCAACACTGGCAGTCCCCTATGCTAAGGGATTGATTGAAAGTTCTTGCCCATACTGGTGGATGCATCAAGTCATCTACTTTGTTGGGTGACTGTAACCATGTCTTTATGTGAACGAGGGGCTCGTAATGAGTTTTTGTGTATCTAGGGCTAGTTAGCCCAACAGGTTACAGCCAACTGCTTATGAAACCAAGTTTCTGGGCTTCGCTACTATTTCAAATCATTTTCTTCACAAAGAAAAAAGGCTATTTATTCTCAGAACAATCACTGAATGCTTAGCTCCAGTTAGCTGTTTCATTATTTTATGCTGATGGCTCTAAGAAGGACTAAATGAGACAGTAGAGATGGCTTCATAAACCCCAGCACCACCACTGGAAAAACAACCACTCAAAGCAGTTGCCCTATTAATTCACGTAATATTTTCTTACATTAAGGGCAGTATGTTTCCTATGAGATATATTTATGCGTGTATGGGGAGGGAAGGGTTGACTATGACAAGTGGGAGAATATCTGTACTTAATTAAATTGCTAAATAAGCCCTGCTCCAATAGTCCAAGTCCTATAAGAAATCAAGTCTGGAATAAAAATCATTTAGATATCTAAAAGGCATTTGAGAAACACCACCTTTCTTTTTTAAGTCAGACTTGGTTTGGTTTCCATGAACAATTCTGGTAGAGTTCACGCTTTATTTTGGTTATCAAGCCAATGCTTGTTCAGTAGGGAAAGGCAATGCTGGGTACCATGGGAGTCAGAAAGTTAAAAGTCCCATTCTCTGGCACAAATTACTAGGTGGCCCTCTTTTAAGGCACTTCATTTAATTTCCTCAAACCTCAATTTTCTTCTTTGTTAAATGGGTATAATAATATCTGCAATATCGACATCACAGAGTTGTTGCAAAACTGAGATGGCATGATGCAAAGTGAAGTGGGCAGAACTAGTAGAACATTGTACACTGATACAGCAATATCGTACAATGAGAGGTTGTGAATGACTTCCCTAAAATTCGCAATACAATGATCCAAGACAATTCTGCAGGATGTAATGAAAAATGCTAACCACTTCCAAAGAAAGAACTGATGGAGTCAATGCATATTGAAACATACTTTTTTTAAAAAACTATCTTTGTCTTTTGTTTTTTTGTTTTGGTCTGTGTTTTCTTTCACAACATGGTTAATATGGAAGTATGTTTTACATGACTGCACAAGTATAATCTATATAAAATTGTTAGCTATCTCAAGGTCGGAGAAGGAAGGAAATTTGGAACTCAGAATAAAAAAATATAAAAAAATTGTTTTTACATGTAATTGGGGAAAAAAGAAAAAAAATTAAAACTGTGTCATGTCATTTCTGGAGAGCCAATTGTTAAAACATTTATCAGGACACCCTTGCCTAAAACCCCAAGTACATTCAAGTGGTTTTTAAGTGAATCTCCCTTCAGTGTACCCAGTTAGCCAAAAACATTAATTTTAAATTATTAATGCTTAAAATGACACTAAGACTTTTGGGATACCTTGTCTGGTATCTAGGGAGCCTTAGGTAGTAAAGCTTTGTTATACTGGCAATATCTTTTAGTGGGGAATAAGAGGGAATGTCTGTCTAGCCTCCACACTTATGATAGTCAGGCTGATTCCTTAGGACTCCAGCCTCAGGTTCCCCAAGGCTTACTAGGGCTGTTTTGGGTCACAGCTACCTTGTTTCCAGTAGCAAAGACTGGTGAACTTTGGTGACTTTTGGAATAGAATCAGAATCACCAAGTGGGGGGGGGGCCTTAGAGACCATTTAGTTGAACACCTTCATTTCTAGAGGAGGAGAAACTGTGAACTGCTTGAAACCTCCAGCCTGTCCATTCTGCACCCTCATTCTCCCTCCTTTCCTCTGATGGAACGACCCCAATTCTTCATCCTCGCTCTCAAGATCTGATAAATTAATTAACTCTAAATTGTGAATGACTGGTAACACTTTAAGGTTTTTCTATTTCCAGAAGAGTCTATAGTTCAATTAAATTCAACCAACATCTAACCTTTAGTTGGAATGGGAGCTTTAAGCTGAAGAGCTGAAGCTCTGAATTTCAGTAAACAGCCAGATGGCAGAGGAGGATTTGGGAAATGCATCTGGGCCTTCCCCAGACCTTGAAATCACTCTCCATAGACTTCTACTCTACTTGTATGTATGAGCAGCCTTGCTAGGCACCATCATGAGTAATTTCGGTTGTGTTTTAGACCTTAAATAGGCTATTGTTTTCCCACAATCATCATCATTGCATAGTAGTCTGGTGTGCCACGAGAATGACTGGCACCAAATTCCTGCTCTCTTGGAACTTAGTCACTACAGTGGCACAAGAGAGGGAAAAGCAACAGAAACAGCCAGTGAGGGCTATTATCTCTTTGCCTGGATTCCTCCATCCTCCTCTAGAAATCCTTTCTTGCTTCAAGGTTCAACTGAGGTACCACCTCCTCTGGGAAGCTTTCTCTAATCTTCACGGGTGTTAACATACTGTCTGGCCTCAAATCACACATGTCAGATTCCCCCAAGAAAATAGAAACTCTAGGAGGGCAGTTCTTTTTTTTTTATTTCTTGCATCCCCAATATCTAGTATAATACTTTGCACACAATAGAAACTTGATAACTGTCTAATTAACTGACTGACTGATTAAATGCTAACTGGGGACACGGAATCCAGACCTCATCCAACTGAGGAGGAGTGCATTTTGCCTTGGGATCCACAAGTTCTCTTATTTCAAATATCGTTTTCTCACTTATAAAATGGGAACAAGGACAATTTAGTTTTCAGGGTTTACTATGAAAACGAACAAATCAAAACCCACAGAACTTCTTGGCAAGTGAACCATGCTACACACCTAATTAAATAAAGTTAGAGGACCTATTGTAGATAATGAATAGCTGGGTGGCACAGTGAACAGAGTGCCAGGACTGGAGTCAGGAAGACTCATCTTAGTGAGTTCAAATCTGGCCTCAGACACTTACCAGCTGTGGGTCCCTGGGCAAATTACTTAACCATTTCCCTTGTTTTCTTCATCTACAAAATGAGCTGGAGGAGGAAGTAAACCACCCTAGTATATCTGCCAAGAAAACTCCAAATGTGGTTATTAAGAGTCAAACATGACTGGAAAATGACTAAAAAATAAAACTGTGTACCAGACCTAGTGCCAGGAGCTAGGGGTACAAAAATATTTTAAAAATTACAAATCTGACACTATCTTTACCTTTAAGTAGTTTACAATCTAAGGGGGTGGGGGGTGGGGGAAGAGAAGCAGCTAGGTGGCTCAATGGATAGACTAGAGCCAGGCCTAGAGATAGGAGGACCTGGATTCAAATCTGGTCTCCTTCACTTCCTAAATGTGATTTTGGGCAAGTCACTGAAGCCCAATTGCCTAACACTTACTGACTATTCTGCCTAGGAGCTGATTGACTCCAAAACAGAAGGTAAGGGTTTAAAAAAATGAATAAGTAAAATGTAATCAGAAGGGAGAAGAGATGAGTACAAAATATACATGGCACAAGGTATTACTGAGAAATACTATAAAACTTTAAGAAGAAATTCTTTTTAGTTGGGGCTAAGGGGAGAAGGAGTGTCAGGGAAGGTGTCATGGAAGGTGTCATGGAAGGGATTGTGCCTGAGTCGGAACCTATAGGAAGAGGAGGATTTCAACAGCAGAGATGTGGAGAATACTAATTATAATCAATAGTCATCTGGGATGCACTGAGGAAGAAGTTAAGACAGGGCAGAAGGAGACTGGACAGAGCTAGAATTCCAGATGTGGTGGGACATGGAATTTATGGAGTAATTTGAAATAACACTGGAAAACAAAGATGAAACAAGACCCTAGGATGAATAAATGAATGAATTGAAAACATTCATTGAGGACTTGCCAAGTGCCAGGCACTACACTACAATGCTAGAGATGGGGATGTAAAAGGAGATTGTTCCTACCATCAAGAAGCTTACTTTATAATAGAGACAACACACATGAGAGAAAGTAACAAGGGAAGAGAATTCTGGTCTGAGGAGTCATCAGAATGAGGAGTTGTTCTACACAGCAGTCAACTAATACTCATTTTCCAGAATATTGATTGTATTACTGGGCTCAGAGCAAGTGGTTGAAAGGGATATGTGCTTTCATACAGGCGGTAGGGCAGGTGGCAGAATGACCTAGGTGTATATAGATGACTAGATGGAATAGGAAGCATAAATTGGTGGCCCAGAATTGACTATAATATTGAGGATTTAGTTAAGTCTACACTTAGTTGTGAGTTAAGACAGCTGAGTCCCAGAGCAAATCTAAAGCTAAGTGTGCTAAGTAGAAGTCCTTAAATACCAGGCTAAGAAGATCTGGAAGTTTTGGTGGATAACAAGCCTTGGGTGTCTCAACAGTGAGATATGGTTG
This sequence comes from Gracilinanus agilis, assembly GCF_016433145.1. Classification (NCBI taxonomy): domain Eukaryota; kingdom Metazoa; phylum Chordata; class Mammalia; order Didelphimorphia; family Didelphidae; genus Gracilinanus; species Gracilinanus agilis. Next base: position 139,102,067 of record NC_058131.1, on the reverse strand, counting down.
CCCCCAAGAACTAATTTGATCTTAGCTTTGACAGAAGCCCAGTATCTCAGATTAGAAAGGAAATTGTCCATTAGCATCTTCCTTATGGTTTGCAGGTGTAATTAAAATGGAACCAAAGGATTTTCTCACACATCTAAGTGGGACATTGTCTTTGGTGTGTGCTTCTATCATGGGCAACTTTTGCACAATTGTACTATTGTTTGTGTGGTTGCTACCACAAGCCTAAACCACACTTGCTAGAATACTTGGAGTTTTTTATTAACTCCCACATTCCTCATCTCTCTGCTTCCTTTCTTTTGCTTCTAGACCCAGGGTAGTCTCCCAGCTGGGGGGTGGGAGGAGCTGATAATTCATTGAGAGCTAGGTGTAGGTTGGAGTATTTTCATTTGAAAAGAAAGCCTGAGAGAGGAATCCTGAGGAAAATGAGTTGCCACAGTGCAAAGGAACTTAAAGACTTCTGAAGGGGAATGACAGTGGAGACTTAGGCAGTAAAGATGAAATTTCCAACCCTGGATCACTGTGGGTGGGGAGGATGTGGCTATGCCTGTGTGTGTGTGTGTGTGTGTGTGTGTGTGTGTGAAGGAGGGGTATTGGTTAGCACCCTTCAAATCCCTTCATAGTGAAGGGAATGAGTGGCATACTTGATTACTGCAAATATATGAAAAGTGAGGGAAATCGGCAAGAGTTCATTAACCTCTGCCCAGTCTCATTGCCCTCCTGCCCCACTGCCACTGTTGAAACCATGTGGAAAACTCCTGATTCTCCCAAATGTTCCATCTTTGAAGTTCCACCCTGAATTTGCCCAATTTCACGGGCAGTTGTTATCTGACTTTGCTACCACGCTTTCCCTAAGAGTTTGGATATTATATCTCTGTTGCCTTCTAGACTTAACCCACTCTCTGAACTCTCAGATTTGAGGCCACCATGCTTGTGCTTTGAGCTAGTCTCACTCTCGTTTTCTGTCAGATGATGTAGAAACCATCTAGTGAAGGGAGGAAGTTACCTCTAAGTCATTCAAGGGCCAGCAGGTGCTCTAGGGTCCAGAGGGTGACTAATAATAGACTCTTCATTTCCGTTCTATAAAGGGCTTATCTCCCTGTACCCTGAATTCAGGTGCCCAAGGTTACACCTCACTTATCTATTCCCTCTCTGAACTCTAGAGACTGACTTGTATTCCTGGTCATATTGCCTCTGGAAGGAGACTTAATTAAGACCATATTAAGGAAGTCAATGGCTCAAACCAGAACAAAGTTCTCTCAATTCCCCAGTTCCCCCAGCCCCCACACTCCCCTTTGTGCTTGGCTGCTTCTCTGTTATGGTTTACCAGAAAAGTGGCCAAAGCTCACCATGGATATTGTTACAAGTGTCTAACTCCCGGTAAGGTTTCAGACATCACTCCCTGCAAATAGGGGCTGTGGGGAATTGGGAGATTTTTCATCTGGAAAGAAGAGAAAGTGAGGGAGGTAAAAGAAAGGCCAAAATGTAGGTCTACCAATGGAGAAGTTCACCATCAGAAGGTAGGACCAGTTGTTCAGAAATGTGGTAGAGCTGATATCACTAAGAGATGAATAAAAGGACTGGGTGAGGAAGCATTCCAATCAAAGCCAGATGGTGCAAATTTATTATGTAACTTATCAGCATGGTTCTTTGATTTTCTTCAGGGGTTCCAGAATAGGAACAAAGATTGACAGATGTAGGAGTTCCTCAGGGTTGAGATTAATAGTAGTTTCTAACTCACACATATAATTTCACAGAGTATTTTCTTCACAGACACCCTGAGATACAGGTAACAGGGTTCTAGATAAAGAAACAAATGTAGAAAAATAGAATTAGAGAGGGAACAAGTGATTTGCCCAGGGATATTCAACTGGCAAATCTCCAGACTGGGATTTGAATTTGGGTTCTCTGCTTTGAAGTCCAGCACTTGCTACCTTAACCCAGGCTGCCTCTAGCTAGAGCCATAATACATGTGGCTACTTATGGTGTTTCCTCTTAGTTTAAGAAATGAATACCAAAGTAAAAAAAAAAATGCCCGAGTTAGGGGCTCTAAAAATGTGATTGATCCCTGTAAACAATTATCTTGAGCCTCACTGGAGGGATAAGAAGTATCCCCAATGACAGTCCCAAAGCACTTCTTGTAGAAAGAGAACTACTGAGCATGAATGAAGCTCCCTAGTCACAGGGACATAACCCAGAAACTTCCAGGAAGGCAGAGAGGCGGGACTCCCTGGGAGCTAGATTCCCAGTTTTTAGACTTAACACAAATATGATGTTTGTTTATGGGGCTGAAGGATAGGTCCAAGCCAGAAAAGTGGCAATTCCCAGAAATCAAGGGACCGGTTGTACTGCCAGGTTGTGTCATTGCTTTTAATAGACTAGTCTAGTCCCAGGAAATGTTGAATGTGGACACCATTTAGGAGGGACTTTGTTAAATGGTACAATAGAGGAGAAAATGGGCCTTCTCAATTTGCTCTCTAGTGCTGTTAAAGAGAAAGTTGTTTGTAAGCACTCCTGTGGACCTTGGTCCACCTCTCTGAGCCTCAGTTTAACTAATCTGTAAAGGGTTTAACCTAGATGATCTTTGAAGTCCCTTTGAATTGTAAGATGCCATGAGTGTACTGAACTGAACTTGGATTTGAACTCTAAGACTTATTAACTATGTGACCACAATCAAATCATTTCACATCTCTGAATGCCAATTTCTTCATCTATAGTGTTAATTATACTTGCATATCAACTACTAAAGGATCGCTGTAAGGAAAAGTGCTTTGTAAACCTTAAAACACTATTCAGATGAGACCTCTTCTTTTCTTCTTCCTCTTTCTCATTCTCCTCTACCTCCTTCTCCAATGCCTTCTTTTTTCTCCTTCTCCTTCTCTTCCTCATATTCTCCCCCTCTTCCTCTTCTATCTCCTTCTTTTCTTTTTCATCTTCTTGATTCTATTTTTCTTCTTTCTTTCCCCTTTTCATTATTCTCTTCCTCTTCCTCTTCCTCCTCTTCTTCCTGTGGGGAAAAGAACATTAGCTTGGATGGCCATAGATATGAATTCTTACTCTTTAACTTGCTAGATGATCTAGGACAAGTCACCTAATAAACGGGCCAGTTTCCTCTTCTGGTAAATTAGAATTTCTGACCTTTTTTGATACTTGGACTTGTTCAATAATCTACTGAAGCCCATGAACCTTCTTTTTTTTTTAAACCCTTACCTTCCGTCTTAGAGTCGATACTGTGTATTGGCTCCAAAGCAGAAGAGTGGTAAGGGTAGGCAATGGGGGTCAAGTAACTTGCCCAGGGTCACACAGCTGGGAAGTGTCTGAGGTCAGACCATGAACCTTCTTTTAAAAATCATTTTATTTTATTTTAGTTTTAGTTTTTGTTTTACATGTATAATTTCATTTATTTATTTATCATATTTTATTTTTTTATTTTTTAGACAAATTTTCCACGGTTACATGATTCATGTTCTTTCCCTTCCCCCAACCCCCCCCCCCCCATAGCCAATATGCATTTCCACTGGTTTTTACATGTCATTGATCAAGACCTGTTTCCATATTATTGATAGTTGCACTGGGGTGGTCGTTTAGAGTCTATATCCCAGATCATGTCTGCATCAACCCATGTGTTCAAGTGGTTGTTTTTCTTCTGTGTTTTTACTCCCACAGTTCTTCCTCTGAATGTGGCTAGCATTCTTTCTCCTAAGTCCCTCAGAATTGTTCTGGATCATTGCATTGCTGCTGGTACAGAAGTCCATTACATTTGATTTTACCACAGTGTATCAGTCTCTGTGTATAATGTTCTTCTGGTTCTGCTTTTTTTCACCCTTCATCAAGTCCTAGAGGTCATTCCAGTTCACATGGAATTCCTCCAGTTCATTATTCCTTTGAGCACAATAGTATTCCATCACCAGCATATACCACAATTTGTTCAACCATTCCCCAGTTGAAGGGCATATCCTCGTTTTTTCAGTTTTTTGCCACTACAAAGAGTGTGGCTATAAATATTTTTGTATATGTCTTTTTCCCTATAATCTCTTTGGGGTATAAACCCAACAGTGGTATGGCTGGATCAAAGGGCAGACTGTTTTTAGATCATTTTAAATGAATAATACAAAATATATAGGATTTTTAAAAAATTCTAAATATATTGAAATATATTTATTTCTTACATAAAATTGTATATTTTATATAAATATATTTTAATGTAAATTTTATATTTTATGTATAAAATATAATACATATAAATTTATATTTTATATAAATATTTTAGTATGAAATTTATATTTTATACAAAACATTTTAGTGTATAATATTTATATTTTATGTAAAACATTTAATATTTTTATATAAGTTTATATTTTATATATAAAATATATTTTAAAAAACAAATTCATGGAGTCCCCTAGAATTAATCCACAGATCTGGACCCCAGGTTAAGAACCCTTGTGTTAAATTCATCCATACATTCGGAAGCTGCAGATAAGTTGAGTTGCCAATCTGGACTGGTGGAAGGAGTCCCCTACACTGATTAAATCATTGACAGAAGAAAAATCACTAGATTGACTTGGAAATGAGCCACTCTACGTAAGGCAACAGACCTAAATTTAATTTTTTTTTTAAACCCTTAAATTCTGTGTATTGGCTCCTAGGTGGAAGAGTGGTAAGGGTGGGAAATGGGGGTCAAGTGACTTGCCCAGGGTCACACAGCTGGGAAGTGTCTGAG
>NC_058131.1:139056474-139078891 GCF_016433145.1 Gracilinanus agilis | reverse complement strand
ATATATATATATATATCTGTATAATGCTGGAATAGAAAAGCCATAGAATTTGTGATTTCATGACCAGAATTCTACTTTCCTCCTAAGACATTCAAGGATCAGTGAATAAAGAGTAAAGTCAAAGAGTACCCTCATTTATAGGGCACTGATATTGAAAGGTCCCCTTATACTTGACCAGTGGAAATGATGTCAGTTTCATAGAATGAGAAGAGATCATGGCGCTCCTTATCAGCTATAATGCAGGAATTTCCCCATTAGCAGGCAGGGGTCTCACTCCAACTCCCAGCTATATCCGTGGTCAAAGATTAAAAAAAATTCAAGGCTTTTCCCACTCATCTCTGTGTATCATTCTGGCAAAATGAGCATTTTAAAAATGTCTCTTAGGCAATGGCTGGCACATAGTTGGTGCTTAATAAATTTCAGAAATTCTCCTAAGATCTGGTGATAAAAAGACAAAAATAAATCCATCTCTATTGGTAAAGAGTTTACATTTGGTTATACCTAACCATAACTAAAGTGTTGAGCCTGGATGACTAATCAAATATTGCCATTGACAGAGATAAGGAATTTGTGAGGAGTTGCTAATTAGGGAGGAAAGATGAATTTGGTTTTGGACATAGTATAACTTTCAGCTGAATTTCACAGTATCCTATTATCAGAATTTCCAAGTTGGGCATGAATCAATTCTCTGCCCCAATGGATCTGATTGTTCTTCCCTTCTTGAGTTAATTTCAATGCATGTAAGAATTAAGTATTACCTGTCTCCAACCTCTTTTCACCCTTCTGTTGTATTGGTTTTCTTCTCCACTCCCCCATGAGCTTCTTTATGGAATATAAATTTACTCCATTTTATCTCTTTTCCCATTTCTCATAATATTATGCTCTTTTTTCCACTCTAGTTTTATATATATTTATACATACATATATATCTTAACATTTCATCCTATACAATTTGTTACTGTTCCCTCTAAGTATACTTCTTCTAGCTACCTTGATGATAATAACAATTTTTAAGAGTTACCAATATAATCTTTTCTCATAGGAATACAAATCATTTGAACTATTAAAAAAAGTTTTTTGTTTGTTTTTCCCTTTATTAATTACCTTTTGGTAATTCTCTTTCTGTGTTTGGGTATCAAATTTTCTGTTTAAGTCAGGTCTTTTCTTTATGAATGTCTGAAAGTCTTCTATCTTATTAAATGACCATACTTTCCCCTGCAAGAATATAGTCAACTTTGCTGCATAGTTGATTCTTGATTGTAGACCTAGTTCCCTTGCTTTCCAGAATATCATATTCCATTCCTTCTGGTCCTTCAGTGTGTATGCAGCCAGGTCCTGTGTTATCCTAACTGTGGTTCCATATCTGAATGATTTCTTCTTAGCAACTTGTAGTATCTTTTCCTTGGTCTGATAGTTCTTGAATTTGGCTATAACATTACTGGGCATTGTCAATTAGGGATTAAATGTAGGAGGTGATCTGTGGATTCTTTCCATCTCAACTTTTCCTTCTTGTTCAAGAATGTTGGGATAGTTTTCTTGGATAATTTCCTGTAGAATGATGTCCAGGCTTTTTATTTTGTCATTATTTTTCAGTAATCCAATAGTTCTTTTTTTACACATCATCTTAAACTACTTAGTACTCCAACCTCTACCTATTGTGAAAATAGATAATGGAGGCACCAGGGATGTTACAATAAATCTAAATAGTTGTGGGTACACACACTGGGTTGTAGGAGAGATTGGACCAGGATAGGCAAACCAGAGTTCACTGGATTAACACAGGAATGGCAGTTGGTCTTAACTGTCTCCCAGCTTTCCCTAGGCCAGAATCTAGAAACCAGAAGGCAAGGTAAAAGGTTTTAACAGCGGCCTCAGCCACTTCCCAGCTGTGTGACCCTGGGCAAGTCACTTGACCCCCATTGCCCACCCTTACCAATCCTCCACCTATGAGACAATACACCGAAGTACAAGGGTTTAAAAAAAAAAAGGTTTTAACAGGTTTAATTATGTTTAACTAAAAGGTGGGAAAGGGATTTCTATACTTAAAACCTAATGTCAAAACCACAGGGCAAGGGGAGGACTTCTCTACTCTAATCTTAGTGATCGAGCAGGAGCAGTAATGGAGTCACTGGGAGGCTGCATCAAACCTGGTTCCAGCCAGGGTTTGACCAGCACAGCTTTGGGCTGAGGGTGACTTTGGGGTTTCTCACGGTAATCCACAGATGATCTGAGGATGCCAAAAACCCAGGTGGTCCAAGGTACCAAGTAGAGAGGGTGTGCTTGAGATGTTGTCCACCAGATCCCAAACTTCTCCTCTTCCCTTGGAGCTGCTCTGTAGTTCTTGTCCTCTTGTTAGAAACCACCACCACTCAGGATCCCAGGGAAATTTGGATGTAGGGTGTCCTTTACTCTGAGATCTCCCAGGGCTAACAACAGTTTGATGCCAACCCTTAATGGAGTCTCTCTCAGGCCACAAGCACCTTCTTCCTGCTCCTTCATTCCATCTTGGAATGCTCCAGCTCCAGCTCCTCCTGCTAGGTACATCCTTAATACTTAATTAATTACTAATTAATCTTTCTCACAACACTATGAATAATTCTTCTATCTGCTATGATTGTGAAAACAATTTTTGAGAGTTACAAATATTTTTTATATAGGAATATAAACAATTAGACCTTACTGAAACCCTTAAATTTTTCCCCCTCTTTCTTGTTTACCTTTTCATGTTTCTCTTGAATTTTGCATTTGGACATCAACTTTTCCATTTAGTTCTGGTCTTTTCTTTAGGAATTCTTGGAAATCTTCTATTTTGTTAAATGCCCATACTTTCCCCTGGAAGTATATAGTCAGATGGGTAGATGATCCTTGGTTGTAGACCCAGTTCTGACCAATAATTCTAAAATGTCTCTTCTGGATCTATTTTCCAGATCTGTAGTTTTATCAATGAGATGTTTCATATTTTCCTCAATTTTTTCATTCTTTTGATTTTGTTTTATAGATTCTTGCTGCCTTGTGAAGTCATTTGCTTCTAGTTGTTAGATTCTAATTTTTGAAGACTGAATTTCATCCCTGGCTTTTTGGTCATCCTTCTCTTTCTGGTCTGTTTTTCTTTGTAGGTCATCTTTCACTTTTTTTTGCCTCTTTTTCAAGCTGGTCAATTCTGGCTTTCAAGACGCTATTTTCTTGTTTTACTTCATGTGCCTCTGTTTCCAGATGAATTGTTTTGCTTTTTAAGTTCTTTTTCCAATTGTCTTCAGCCTCTCTTCATTGTTTTATTTTTTAACCCTTACCTTCCATCTTGAAGTCAGTACTGAGTATTGGCTCCAAGGCAGAAGAATGATAAGGGTAGGCAATGGAGATCAAGTGACTTACCCAGGGTCACACAGCTGGGAAGTGTCTGAGGCCAGATTTGAACCTAGGACTTCCCATCTCTAGGCCTAGCTCTCAATCCACTGAGCTACCCAGCTGCCCCCTCTTCATTGTTTTTTAAATAGTGTTTTGAGTTCTTCCAAAGCCTGAGTCTAATTTGCTGGAGTTTCTGCATTTTTGCTTGGTCCTCCTCTGTTCCATTTTCCCTTTGTTCATTACCTGAATAGAAGCTGTCAATTATAATTTCTTTTTTCTTTTTCTGTTGTTTACTCATATTCTTTCCTTCTCTCCCCCTGCCCCCCTATCATTGGCTGTCATCTTGCTCCTCTGATTATTTACTGGATCTGTGGGTTTGGGCTATTCTGTCCTGAAGGGGCTTCTTCTCTGTTTTGCTGATTGACTAGATTAGGCTGATGGAGTATTAATGAGCGCTGAGGTCAGATCTTCCACAGCTGGCAGCAGAAGCTGAAGGTGAAGCTGAAGGTGTGGAGGCTGGAGGGAGCTGTGCTTCCTGCCCTGTTATCAAGGTTTTCTGTCCTGATGCAGAGTTGGGATCCGAGTCAGCAGGATTCTTAAGGCGGCTCTCAGAGCAGTCGTTGGGGGAAGGGTGTTGGAGATTCTGTCTAATTACTTAACAGGGTTGCTGTGAGGAAAGTAATCATTATAAAGTAAACCTGAAAAATGTTATAAAAATAGGAATATTTTTGACAGTAATTAGCAGAGCAAAGATTCAAATCAGAACTTAGAATCCTCTTTCCAAACACAAACTGATTTATTCAGATCTTCCTGATTAAAAATCCTATTTTCCATGTCTCTGTCTTTGCATGACTGTCTCCTATGCCTGGAATGCATACCCTCCTTACTTCTGCTTCCTGGAATCCCTAGACTCTTTCAAGGCTCAGCTCAAATGCTACTTCCTGCAGGAAGCCTTTCATGATTCCCTCCAGTCATTAGTCAAATGACATTCCCCTCTGAAATGCCTTCATACTTATCTGTGAACATGTTGCTTCCTCCAGTGGACAGAATGGAAGCTCCTCCTGAGCAAACACTATTCCTTTTTTATCTTTATAGTCCCAGGGTCTATCACTGCCTGGCTGGCACATAGTAGGTATTGAACAAATGTGTGTAGAATTCAATTGTTATTCAATCTATTGCTTTTCCAGCTCCACCCACTCTGCTGGCTCTCCTCTGGCAGATTTGATTTCCAGCTGTGCTGTAAGGAATGTTGCCCAGATGCTGCATGCCTATTTGGTTTTCCCTCATTTGTCTCAAAGGCAGAATCTGCAGCCCAAATAACCACTGCTGTCTGTGAAAGCCTCACAGAGCAGACTCCAAAATAAGACAGCCCACACCAGCTTTCCCTTCATTTCTCCTTGTCTCTCCTCCTCAATTTTCTCCCAGAGGTTTACCTTACTTGACCTTCCTCAACAAAATCAGATGGATCTTTGAAATCTCAATTCCCAGCTGCTGTCCTCTGGCCACTCTACTCTTCTATGCCTCCTGCTCCTCCTCTCCCCACTTTTTCCCCACCCATAGCTCTTTATCTTCTGACACCCTCTGAGCTGCACCTCTCACTTTGTTCCATCTTCTAGATGCATTATGTATACATTATATCCATAGCATCTTATCTCTCCAAAACCTGGCCCCAGACCTTGGGATTGCCTGGTGACTGGCAGAAGAACCAAGGAAATAAAGAGATTTTTGTCCTAACATAAGGAATCATTAATGGTCTCAGGCTTCTTTTAACCCCTTTCCCCACTCCCCACCCTATAAGTCAGGACATACTATTCTTGCCAGACTGGGATTAAATTCGACAGAAATTTATTTATTTTTGTTTTATTTTTTTTAAACCCTTACCTTCTGTCTTGGAGTCAATACTGTGTATTGGCTCCAAGGCAGAAGAGTGGTAAGGGTAGGCAATGGGGGTCAAGTGACTTGCCCAGGGTCACACAGCTGGGAAGTGTCTGAGGCCAGATTTGAACCTAGGACCTCCCATATCTAGACCTGGCTCTCAATCCACTGAGCTATCCAGCTACCCAGCTGCCCCCTCAACAGAAATTTATTAAGCACCTACTATGTGCAAGGTTAGAGGCAGCATGGATAGTGCTAGAGAGCTAGTTTTGGGATTAGAAAAACTAGTGATCATGTCTAACTTCCAATATTGGCTGTGTGATTGGGCAATTCACTTTATCTTTCAGTGACTCAAGCAATAATAATAATAGCTAACATTTACATAGCATTTACCATCTGTCAGACACTGTGCTAAGTGTTTTACAATTATCTCTTTTGATCTTCACAGTAACCTTGGGAGGTAGATGCTATTATTATGCCCATTTTACAGATGAGGAAACTGAGTCAAACAGAGATTAAATGATTTGTCCAGGGTCATACAAGTGGGAAGCATCTGAAGCTGTTTGTTTCTTTTTTTAACTCAAGTCTTTTTGACCCGAAGCCTGACTCTCTATCCACTGTGCCACCTGCAATGGTCAAGTGAGACAAGTTAGATGACGTAATAGACAGAGGGCTGTACCTGAAATCAGGAAGATCTGAGTTCAAATCCTGCCTAAATTTATGTGCTAGTCATCCTGGGCAAGTCGTTTAATATCTTAGCCTTAGTTTCTTCATTTATAAATTGGGAATAATAATATTTGTTTCACAGGGTTGTTAGGAGAATCAAATGAGGACACATGTTTTTAAGGTTTTATTAAAAGTACTTTATAAATGTTAGCTTATTATTATTATTATTATTATTATTAGTAGTAGTAGTAGTAGTAGTAGTAGTAGTAGTAATAGTAGTAGAGATTTCCTTACAAGGGAATTCTCTAAACCAGTGGTTCCCAAATGTTTTTGGCCTACTGCCCCCTTTCCAGAAAAAATATTACTTAGCCCCCTGGAAATTAATTTTAAAAAAATTTAATAGCAATTAATAGGAAAGATAAATGTACCAGTGGCCATCACCGCTCACCCTGGATCGCTGCAGCACCCACCAGGGGGTGGTAGTGCCCACTTTGGGAATCACTGCTCTAAACAAATGAAATCTTACTCTAAGCTAGATATAAAGACAAAAAATCTTTAAACAAAACAAAACAAAAACAGTCAGTCCCTGTCCTCAAGGAGCACATTGTATGTAGGAAGATAAAATCAATATACAAGCAAATAAGCAGAAAGGATTAATAAAATAATTACAGAAGGGAGAGTGCTAATAAGAACTGGATGAGATCAGGAAATATCACTTGGAGGAAGTGATGTTTGAGCTGAATTTTATTTATTATTTATTTATAGTATTCTTTTCTTTTGAAATTTTGACTTCCAACTTCTTTCCCTTTTGCATCTCCTGTACCCAATGAGAAGGCAAGCAAAATGATATCAATTATACATGTGAAATCATGTAAAACATTTCCATATTAACTATATCACAAAAAAAATAAAAAAGAAGTAAGAAAATTGTACTTCAATTTGCACCCAGAATTCTCTCTCTGGAAGTGGATTGCATTTTTCATCATTTGTCCTTTGGAACTGTCAGATCATTGTATTGATCAGAGTAACCGAGTCTTTTAGAGTTGATCATCATAACATTGCCATTACTGTTAGTTAGGAGAAGAATTCCTAGTTCTCATTTAATTTTTTTAAAAACTCTTACCTTCCATCTTAGAGTCAATACTGTGTATTGGCTCCAAGGCAGAAGAGTGATAAGGGCTAGGCAAGTGACTTGCCCAGGGTCACACAACTAGGAAGTGTCTAAGGTCAGATTTGAACCCAGGACCTCCCATATCAAAGCTTGATTCTCAATCTACTGAGCCACCCAGCTGCCCCCTTCTCATTTAATTTTGCATCAGTTCATATAGATTTTTTCTGAACCCATCCTTCCTCATCATTTCTTATAGTATAATTGTATTTCATCACAATCATATAATTCAATTTGTTTAGCCACTCACTATTTGATGAGCATCCTCTCAATTTCCAATGCTTTGCCACCATAAAAAGAGCTGTTATTAATATTTTTGAACATATAAGTTGTTTTCCTTTTTCTCTGATCTCTTTAGGACACAGACCTAATATTGCTGGGTCAAAGGATATGCAGAGTTTTGTAATTCTTTGAGTATAATTCCAGCTTATCCCCTAGAATTGTTGGACCAGTTCACAACTCTACCAACAGTATATTAGTGTACCCATTTTCCCTTATCCCCTCTAGCACTTATCACTTCTGGTAGATGTGAAGTGGTACTTCAGAATTTTCATTTACCTTTCTCTACTCAATAGTGATTCAGAGTATTTTTTATATGAATATAGGTAGTTTTAATTTTTTTCTTCTGAAAATGATCTATTTATATCCTTTGGCTACTTATCAATTGGGGAATGGCTCATTTTTATAAATTCAACTCAGTTCCCTATGTATTTGAGAAATGAAATCTTTATTAAAGAAACTTGCCGTACAATTTTTTGATACTATTTCATCATCTATACTATTTTTAAACAAAATGTCATTTCCATGATTCTCTTTTAATTAAGTCTATTTTGTCTCAGATTGTGATTGCTACCCCTGATTTTTTTTTTACCTTGGCTAAAGCACAATAGATTCTGTTTTATTGTTTCTTAATGTCTTGTGGAGTCATTAGTTTCTATTTGCCCAATTCTTCTCTTTTAAAAAGTTCTTTTTTTCAGTGAACTTGTGTGTTTCTTTTACCAGTAGATTAATTTTGTTTTTTAAGGTGTTATTTTCTTTAGTTTTGTGTGTATATGTGTGTGTACCTCTTCTAACCAAGGTATTAATTCTCTTTTTACAGCTTTCTTGTATGGCTCTCATCTTTTATTTCTTTTCCCAATGTTTTCTCTACTATTCTTATTGTGATCTTCCAGGAATTATTGTTGGGCTGCAGTCTAATTAGCATTTTTCTTTGAGGCTTTGCTAGTAGCTATTGTCACATTGTTGTCTTCTCAGTTTGTCTTGATCTTTGCCAGCAGAGTAGGTTTTTATGGTCATGTTCTTTTGTTGTTGTTGTCGTTTGCTCATTTTTATAGCCTGTTTCTTGACTTTGTACTTTATATGTTAAAGCTGGGGGTCTAATAATCCAGAGATGATGAGGCATTGTCCCAAGCTTTAGGCTTTTTTTGTGTGTGTTACTATTTTCAGAGCTAGTTCTGCAAAGCTAGTTTGCAAATTTTTGGTGCTCCCAAGGTGGTATTATCCAGGGAGAAATGTGGTCACTAACAGGCCAGTGGAGGTTCTCCTAACCCCTTGCATTCTGGTATTTACTCAGGATGGGCCCCTGCTTCCTTATGACATGCGCCCCTCCTTGGTGAAACTTCAAACCGCAACTACTTATGGGCAATAGAGTTGCCAATCAGCACCAGTTGCACAGGGGCCCTGCGATCTCTTTCTGACCAGTTTCTGAACTCCTCTTACTATTTCTCGGCTAATAGCTCCCAAAGCTGCTTCTGCTGTTGCAGTCTCTTTCAAGAATCATCATCACTGTTGCTGCCCCAACCTGGGTGCCACAGACCTTTCCTGCTATTCTATTAAGTTGTCTGAGACAGGAAAAATGTCTCACTTTGACCTTTGGTTGGCTCTGCTGCTCAAAAGTTCTTTGGAGTAGAATGTTGGGAGAGTTCAGGTAGGTTGCCACTTTTACTCTATCACCTTGGCTCCACTCCTCCTTGACGTATATTTTGAAAGAAGTTAGGGATGCCATAGGGGACTACTTGTGCCAAGACCCAAAGGTATGAGAAGAGAGGATTGTAGGATTTTGAATCAGAAGGGCCTTAAAGATCAAATTCAACTCCTCCATTTTAACAAATGAATCTGATTCAGAGACTTACTCCACATCATACAGGTAGAAAGTAGCCAAAGGGGAATTCAAACCTGGCCCTCTGACACTAAAGCTTGTATGATTTCCAATATACCACGGATAACTCTTTGATTATCTAAAATTATGGATATGATCATGGCTTTATTTTTAATAATTCATAAACCTGCTGTCCCCCATCCCCTTGTTCTCCTGACAGCCTGGAGGAAGTCCCAGACTTGGAAGGATCCATGGAGGTGGGGAGGGGAGAAGGAAAGGAAGATTTGTAAAGGCTTAAGAGAAATGATGATCGTGGTATCACTCTGGAGAGGCATAACCTGTGTTTCTGGGAAAAACAAGAGGAAAAATGGAGCAGACAGCTGGCGAATGTGGGCAGATTTTCTGTTGCTAATTGCCCCGGTTCACTGCCTGTCCAAAAATGCATTGGAAATCATTTGACTCCTCAAAGCTGGACCAGAAACCACTGACTAGTTTAATCCCTTTATCAGAACTCTCCCATTTCCCTCAAACCCAGAGTTAAGAAAGTCCTGTATCTGGGACAAAGAAAAAGTCAGAGCAAAAATAGCTTCGGCCCCCTGGCCCTTGCCAATTTCTCATTTCCTCCTTTGTGGGACCTTCTCCACTACAGCTGCCCCTGGAGAATGTGGAGGGCATTTAGAACAATGTGAGCAGGGCAGCCTGCCGGAGGTTCCTGGGGAAGCACAGCTGGGCACATATTTTTGGTCCCCAAAGAAATGCCTTGAGGCAGAATAATTTTCAGAGTTTTAGAAACATAAGTGTCAACAAAGGTTTTGTTGCTCTCTCACTTGGAGACATTCAGGAAAGCTGTTGCAAATTCAGAACACACATGTACCTCCAGGCCAACATTTTCAGACGATGGGAGCATCAGACACACCCGCCTGACCCATTTTTAAACCCCACCTCCCACAGAAAACCAGCCCTAATTCTCTGTTTCCATTGGAGGATCTCCTACCCCTCTGAGAACATGGAACACAAAACATCCAACTTGTTACTCTCATCTTTCCACCCCTTCCTTCCCATCCCTGTCTCATGTGGATTAGGATTTCTCAAAACCCGTCTGCTTATTTTTGTGACTTACAAAACTCAGCATAATACTCTCTGTATTTCATAGCAATGAATGCTGTTAAAAACCAAACTCATCACCTCCCTAAAAAACTGACTTCTCTTTCTGACTTTCTGAATTCTTTCTCCCAGACATTGAGGCTCTTCACTCTAGGCACATCTTTTTTTTTCTTCATCTCCCTTGTCTCCACAGCCAAGCAATCCCCATACCCCTATCGACTCTTCTTTTACAAGGTCTATGTCTTTTTCATGCCAGTAAATGAAGGTCATTGACCTAAAGATCTCCTACTTGTATTAGCTATATATTCTGTTAACTGGTTTCCCTGCCTCAAAGCCCATCATTAGATAGATCAGCATCAGATTAATATGATAGAAATGCCCCAAATGCTTGTTTCCATCATTATACCTCTCTTTGCTCATGAAACAATTCATTGCTTCTCTCTGTAGCTCATTCATTCTACTTACCCAGACTCTAAGATTTGTAGAGTGAATTCTATATGTATATAATTTTGTATGTAATATGTAATTGTATCAAAGATGGAGTTGATGATACAAAAGCAACTTGCTCTCTAGGAGCTATAAAATCAAATTAGGGAGGATATCTAAATACATATATGTGTACATATACATATACATATACACACATACACACATACATGTGACAGTACATTTCAGTAGAAGACTGAACTCAAAATAAAAAAAAAAAACAACCTGTGCTGAGTCCTGTTTCTACCCAATTACATGATCCCAGGGCAATTATCTAACTTCCCTGACTCTCAATTTCCCTGTCTAACATAGAGGAGACACACTACTTATACTACCTAACTTTTGGGATATTGGCAAAAAAAAAATCTTTTTTTTTTTTTTTTGGTAAACTGTAAACTCTATCTAAATATAGGATATATTATGCTAATGCAATATGAATTCTATTTGAATGTGAGTGATCAGGAGCCTTAATATTGGGGTCAAGATCTATTATTTCACTGATACAAAGGACTCTCAGATGAGGAAATTCCCTTCACTAATTTCAGTTGACACCTTTGTAACTTGATGGTTTAGATAGTTATCCAGAGAATTGAGAGATTAAGTGACTGTTCCAGAGTCATGCAGCTAATATGTCAGAATCAGTTCTTGAAAGCAAGTCTTCTTGGCTATGAAGCAGGTTCTCTAACCAATGTCACATGCATTCTGTTGTCAGTAGTAATTATATGAGAATAAGGAGATACATGTGATTTAGTGCAAAACGAGCAGTAATAGTAGCATCTGTTATTTATGTAGCACTTTTAAGGTTTGCAAAGCACTGTGCTCTTGGAAAACTCATTCATCTAAGATTGGGAAATAATAAAAATAAAAGAAACATAAATGACATTTGCTTGAGGATATGTGGATACAGCCTGGGAGATAAGATAGCTGCCCTTCTTCCCATCAGGCAGCTCACAGCAATTCTCACTCACACTGGGGAAGAGGGGCATTTCAGGTGGGGAGATCACTTCTATATGAATAATGATAATAATAATAACAATAATAACAACTACCATTTATATAGCTCTTTAAAGTTCTCAAAGTGCTTTACAAATATTATGCCATTTTTTGTTGTTCAGTTGTTTCAGTCATGTCTGACTCTTCATGACCCTATTTGGGGTTTTCTTGGGAAACATACTGGAGTGATTTGCCATTTCCTTCTCCAGATTATTTTATAGAAGAGAGAACAGAGGCAAACATGGTCAATGACTTAACCCAAGGTCACAGAGGAAGAATTTGAACTCATGTCTTCCTAACTGCAGTTTCAAGGTTTTACCACTGCACCACCTAACTGTTTCTTTATTATAATATATTTTCAAACTTGTAATTCAGCAGCCAACTAAAATAATTTTCATCAAAATATAATAGGAATTTTGTGGCATCATGGGTGACAGAAAACAGTATGAAGATATCATTATATGTTCTGAAAAAGAGAAGGGCTACTAATTGGGGATTTTTGGTCTTGATGAATACTCATTACATATGTTGAAAAAATACATTTTTGAGGCCACTGAAATCTCTTCTGATTCATGACTGTAGTGAAAAAACTAAAAGGTAAGGGAGCCTGGTATGTCAATGAGGGCAGTATAAAAGGAACTGATCATGGATAATTGGTGGAATTAGAATAAAACAAATAAACTTAATAAAGTAGGAAGGATTAAGTGATTAGAGGTCTTCTTGAGAGCAAGAGCACATGGAGTGAGAGAACATTAAGAGATTGTGATTAGAGATGGGGAGCACTAAGTTCAATAGTTATAGAATTGCAGTTATAGATTTGGAACTGGAAAGGACCTTAGATATAATTTATTCCAACCTCCTAATTTTACAAATAGGAGACTGAGGTCCAAGGTCACACAACTAGTACATGGAAGAGTTGGAACTTGAATCACATTCACCGAATCTAACTTCAATGTTCTTTCCTTTATAAAACCTATTATGTGTAGAATACAATGTTATATATTGGGAGAGATACAAAAATTAAATGAGATATGATCTCTGTCCTCATGGAGCTTCCAATCTATTAGGTAATATGACCAAGATAAATACATATATCCCCGGCAATCTGGTTTCCACTCACACCATTCTTCTGAAATAGCTTTTTATCTGCAAATCCAAAGTCTTTTCTCCCCCATCTTCATAATTCTTAATTTCTCCTCAATTGACATCTCTTCTTAAAAGTCTTTTTTAGCTTTTGTGTTACTGTATTATCATAGTTTGACTCTTATCTTTCAGACCACTCCCTTTCTAGTACTTGTTGGCTCATTGGCTCCTCATCTTCCTTCTACTTCTTAGATGTGTATATTCTGTACTCAGCTTTCTTTTCTCTATATATTCCCTCTCTCAGTGATATCCTTTACCATGGGTTCAATTATCATTTCTTTGCAGTTCACTTTCAAATCTATATCTCTATCCTCAACCCTTGCAAATTCTAGATTTCTATTTTATTTTAATTTTTATTATGAATTAACAAACACAAATATTCAATATACAGAGAACAAAAAGGAAGATTGCATATGGATTTGGGAACATCTGTTACATTCTGATTATGTGTAAATCAAATGAAATGTAAGAGTAGGAAAACTGTCTTGCTTTTGCATGTTTCTTCAACTTCTCTCTGTTTTCTTCTCTGTATTTTTAAATATTTAATTGATGATAATTTTAATTTTATTTTTTGGTATCATTATCACTACCCACCAACCTCCTCCCACCCCCATAGAAGCCCTCCCTTGTGTGACCACACATCTTCTTGGGGATACCTGGAAAGATAATTTTTTTCTGAATGCTGTGTTCACCAAGGGAAATATGATTTCCGATTGGCTGAAAGAATGATGAAGGAACATACATGAGCTGGTTGGTGGTAGCAAGCATATTTCAAAAGAGGACCTCTGCAGAGTCAAAGAGAGAGAGAGACGGAGAGACAGACAGAGACAGAGACAGAGACAAAGGTTTTTGAATGGTATGAATTTCTGAATGGTGGACTGGATCTTGAGGGGTATGGACTTGTATGGGAAGCCAGCCCTGTCATACTCTTTGTGAAGTCCAGGGATTGCAACTATAGAGACTGCTAGGAATGAACGTCCCTTAGGTGGGATTGTTCTCCCCAAATTGGAGTTTTGATCTTAGCTTGCTTCTAGCTGAAGAACTCATTTACTTTCATGTATTCTTTGACATGTTCCAATATGTAGAACTTTAATTTCTGTCTGCTATTTTACTTGGATAACTGGATTTATTTGTTATTCACTATTTGAAATATCCTTTCATATAACCATGGTTTGATAAAAAGGAGATAAAGTGGTAAGAGTAAGGTAAAGGCTCCTCATCTCTTTTAAGAGTGATCAGGAAAGCAACTTTCCTTATCAGTCTTTAAAATAGATAACCCAGGCCTGGAGATATTTGAGAAGGGACAAATATATAAAAATTTAGCCTGCTATCTTTTTGAAAATTGGAGAGGTTACCCAGTCTAGTGGTCCTATCCTTTACCCCCAGCTAAATTGTTGTTGGTGAAAGAGGGTCTTCCTCCTACTTTCTGTAGAGGCAAGACAGACCTCAGATCATATCTGACCCCCTGCCCCTGAAATTAGACAGTCCTAAACACATAAATATTTACTATATCACACTTGTGACATATAAACATAGTCAAATAGAACAAATTCTCAATTTTTTGTGTTTGACAATATATCTTTCTTTTGGCATCTCGAGTCTAACACCTGTCCACCAAAGGGAGAAAACACATCGTATCAGTCTTCCTAAGTGATGATTGGTCAATACCTTGATTAGAATCTATAAGGCCTTCAAAAACTTTTTTCTTTACATAATTATCAGTATGTAGGTTTCCTTGGATCTAATAACTCCACTCTGTACTAGTTCATACAATTTTTCTCAAGTTTCCCCATACCCATGATGTTCTTAATTTCTTATGCGACAATAACATTTCATCACATGCATGTACTCTAATTTGTTCAGTCATTCCTCAATTTATGGGTGCATGATTTATTTTCCATTCTTTGATGCAATAAAAAATGGCAATATACAAGTCACTTAGCCCTGTTTCCCAATCCCTTGTGCCTCTGTTTTAGAGTTATTACTAGGTCAGAAGGTAAGGGATTAAAAAACGGAGTTGATGGATACAGATTGAGACAGATATTCTTTGGCCATGGTGAAAGTGGGTATTTGTTTTGCCTCAATATATGTATTTATTACAAAGGTTCTGTTTTTCTTTCCCCCCCCCCCAATGGGGACTGTGAGAAGGAGAGAAAGTAGACTTTTGTTTACAAAAAAAGTAAATAAATAATTTAATTTTTTAAGAAGAAAAAAATGCCAATATAGTTATTTTCTGTAGATAATGGATATTTTCCTTCTTCCTTCAAAGCCTTTTCTGTTATTCCTCCCTTAGCTGAAAGTGAGCTCTCAAATTACTTATAGAACTTTGAATCTTTCCTTTGCACTTATCTTATTCTTCCAGGTATCACTGATATTTGTGTATTTAACTTTTCCCATGTTTCAATGATAACTTGAGAAGATCTGTGTTATATCTCCTCTGTCTAACATAGTATATTTTGTGGGGTAGGGAGGGGGGAAATGGCTGAACTGAAAAATTCAAAATAGAACAAGATAGGTGCCCACAGGAAGAACAAACAAAGGTCTTACATGATATCTGAAGGAATAAACATACTTCCTGACTGTTGGAAAATTATAGAAGTGGCATTTGAGCTTGGTCTGGAAGGATGAATTAGGACTTAAACATAGGGGACAGCTTGGTGGTTCAGTGGTTAGAAAGCCAGCCTTAGAGATGAGAGATCTTGGGTACAAATCTGCCCTCATACACTTCCTAGTTGTCTGATTCTGGGCAAGTCACTTAACCCCAATTACCTAACCTTTAAAGGACTTCTGTTTTGGAATTAACACTTAGTATTGATTTTAAAACAGAAGGTAAGTGTTTAAAAAAAAAGATTTAAGTAGAAGATGATAGATGAGAGATCTTGTCAGTGAAGCAATACCAATATTTAAGGTATAGTCAAACTGGTAGGGAATGTTTCATCCTTTGTACTTATATCCCTAGTGCTTGGTGCATAGTAGTTGTTTAATTGAATTATTGATTGAATGATTGATTGAGGGAGTGAAAATAAAAACTGTCTAGAAAGACTAGCAACTGTAAGGTCACGGAGTTGTGAGTCATCATGATGGATCTTGAAAGGCTCAGAGAGTTGACTGAAGACAGAGGTTGTGATAGAAAGATGTGTGCCAGGAGAATAAAACATCCAGGAATATGGAAGTATATCATTAGGAAAAGTATTTAATGGAAAGCAATGATTTACAGATGATAGGAAAGGTGGATGGAACAGATTTCTAAATAAGAGAAGCAGAGAAAAAGAGTGAATCAATTGTCTAAAAGTGAAACCAGATAGCAAAGAACCAGCCAACGCCAACACCTCCATGAACCATAGAACTTTAGAGTTGGAAGGGGCCTCAGAGACCATCACATTATAACTGAATAGAAACTGCTTGATAACGTATTAGTCAAGTGGTCATCTAGCTTTAGTAGAAGACTTTCAAAAAGGTCCACTTTTTGGACAACTCTAATTGACTCATCTTCTTGAGTTCAAATCCAGCCTCAGATACTTACTAGCTGTGTGATCCTGGGCAAATACACTCATCTGTAAAATGAACTGGAGAAGGAAATGGCAAACCATTCCAGTCTCTTTGCCAAGAAAACTCCAACTGGGGTCATGAAGAGTTAGATATGATTGAAACAACTG
Organism: Gracilinanus agilis; assembly: GCF_016433145.1. Classification (NCBI taxonomy): domain Eukaryota; kingdom Metazoa; phylum Chordata; class Mammalia; order Didelphimorphia; family Didelphidae; genus Gracilinanus; species Gracilinanus agilis. The sequence continues at coordinate 139,062,357 of NC_058131.1, read as the reverse complement.
ATTGACATCAACAACAATTATTAGTAATTTTTCCTTACACCAGTCTTTCTGGAGTCAAGCAGAGTAAATCTAATCTTCTATGCAGAAGTCCTTTAAATATTTTAAGCCATCTGTCCTATCTCTCCCAAATCTTTTTTTTTTTCCAGGCTAAACACCTTCAGATCCTTCCATTGATCCTCATGGCATAATCTCAAGATCCTTTACCACCATGGTCTCCTTTCTCTGAATTCTCTCTAGCCTATTTATACCCTTCCTAAGAAGGATTCCCAGAACTGAACTATTCCAAGTGTCAGACCAGATTTGAATACAGTAGGATTATTATTTCTCTAGTCCTGCTGTTCTTAATATAGCCAAACAATTTCATTAGCTTCTTAACAGATAATTCACAAGATTGACCCAGAATGGCCTTGCAGTTGGCTAAAATTCTAATCTTTTTCAGACACACTGCTATATATCCTGTTTGGTCTTTATGAAGTTGATTTTTTAAACTCAAAGTAAAACCTTTACATTTATACTTTAAAATTTTCATTTCCTTATACAAGGTGTCCCAAAAGTCTTGGTGTAATGTAAAATCCAGCGGAATTGTGCATTGGCTACATGAGAAGGGTAGGAGGAGGTGAGGAAGAACATAAGTCATATAACCATGGAGAAATTCTCTTAATCAACTAAATAAAATTTTTTAAAAGCCTTGGTGTAGTTTCAAGCTATTATAACTGAAAACTGGGGACAGCTGGGTGGCTCAGTGAATTGAGAGTCAGGCCTAGAGACAGGAGGTCCTGGGTTAGAATCTGACCTCAGACACTTCCTAGCTGTGTGACCCTGGGCAAGTCACTTAACCCCCATTGTCTAGCCCTTAGCATTCTTCCTACTTAGAACCAATACACAATATTGATTCTAAGACAGAAGGTAAGGGTTAAAAACAAACAAAAACTGAAAACAACACCAAAGACTTTTGGGACACCCTGTCTTGATCCAGTTTTCTAACTGGTTGAGATTTTTCTGAATCCTAAATCTGTCATCCTGCACTTTAGCTCAGCAGCCCCACAAATAAATATATTTATGAATTATAAATTATTTTACATTATTCTCTTTTGTTCAATATACATTACTTTTCCTTTTCTAATTAGGTTGTCAGAGCAACTAATGTGCTTTCTCTTTCTGAATCCTCCAACTGGCCAACCACAGTGCTGAGCATATAATGAAACCTAACAAAAACTCTTGTTGGCTGGCTTATTGGCTGGATAGATAGATGAAACAGATATTCAGTTGGACAGTGGCTTGGTAGCACAGTGTAGTAAAAAGAGCTCTGCAAAGTCAGAAGCCCTGGATCTAATAGCCCTTTCTCCATTTGCCAGCCAAGTGACTTAACCTGGCTTAGCCTCAGTTTCCTTTTCTGTAAAATGGAAATAATAATAGCATTATTATATTAATGTATGACCTACTTCCTGGGAGGCAACATGGTGAATAGAATGTTGGACTTGGAATGGGAAAGATGTACTTTCAAATGACACCTTTTGCATTTATAACTGTCTGATTATCTTCAAATAATTTAGTTATTCTGGGCCTTAGGCAATACTCTTAAAGTGTAAGGTTTTTTTTTTCTTTAGCCATTTTCTCTTTATTGTAAAAACAAATTCACTCAAGTATTTCCTAAGACATTAAAAAAAATATGGCACATTTCCTTAAATACAAAAATGAGTTTTAAATTATTTAATTCTTGGGGCAGCTGAGTAGCTCAGGGGATTGAGAGTCAGACTCAGAGATGGGAGGTCCTGGGTTCAAATTTGACCTCAGACACTTGCTAGCTGTGTGACCCTGGGCAAGTCTCTTAACCCCCATTGCCTAGCCCTCACCACTCTTCTGCCTTAGAACCAATAATCAGTATTGATTCTAAGATGGAAGGCAAGGGTTTAAAAAAAAAGTATTTAATTCTATCATTATAATATGAATTCTACTTTCACAAGAACTTAATCTGGCTTTTCTCCTTTGGTATTCATTAGTGTTTTCTATCTAAGATTTATTTTGACCACATTTTACCACAACATGATAGAGTAAGATATAGTCACAACCACACCAAGCAGCATATTGTGTGCTCTATGTCATGACGTTCCTCAAAGAAGCATTTAAACAGAGCTTCCACTTTTTATATGAGAAGCTGAATCCCATTAAATCCCATCTCTTTTTAACCTTTACTAGATTCTAGAATCTAGAATACAGCCTTGCTCTGTGCATAAGGGAGTTTAATGGCATGTCTTTAATGGTAAATATACATTAGAAAAATGTGAAAGGCTACCTTATATTTAAACTAGCTTGGTTGCACATTTCAATAGAATTCACATGGAGTTTTATTTCTAATATGTATATGTATCTAATTTGGCTAACTTGTAGTGAACTTGACCTCTTTTTCCCTGGCAAAATATAGATTCTTGAATTTCCTACCTATCATAGTTTTTGTTTGAACTCAACATTCTAAAGCTTCAGTGAGCTACGGGATCTTTTTAAGGGAGCATTTTCTGAGAGTTCTTCATGAGCAAGCCATAATGATTGTGCTGAGATTGAACAGAGGAAGTTCCTGAATCTCAATGTTAACTTAGATAAATAACTAATCCTGATTTCCCCCTTTCTCCTTTAGGAATCTGATTCTTCCTTTTCTTCTTCCTCTTCTTGAGCATAGTTTCTTTTCTTAGCTGTAATTCAGTTTGATTGATGGAAGATTCATTGTCTACGTGCATCAAGATATTTTCTGGTTCCTCTGTTAAAGGTAAAGAATGGGTCATTCCATCCCCCTCTCTAGAGCTAATAATTGTTTGAAGGGCCAGTTCTTCAACCATTTTGGGGGGGTATCCTCAGCTCTTAGCACAGTGCTAAGTGGGCTCAATAAATGCCTGGTGAAGAGAAATGAACGGATTTGCCCCATGTACCTCTGGGCGCCAGAATGTTTAGGGTTAAAATGGTCCTTCAAGACCATCTTTTGAGGGTGATAAGTCAAGATCTGTCGAAAAGGAAGGAGGGATGGAAGGAGCCACAAGTGAGCCACAGAAGTCTGGAGCTCGAGAGGGCTAGAGTATAAGTTTTAAACAAATTGCAGTCTGAGAGTTTTCACCCTAAGGAAGTCACAGGCTTTTCCCCGGTGACACTTCTACTTCACAGGTTGTTGTAAAAATCTAATGGCATTATATATATATATAGATATATAAAGTACTTTGTAAATATGTAGATGAGACATGTCAATGGGAGTTTTATTACCAGTCTGGAACAATAGAGTATGGCTTGAAATGGAATCCTTTAGAAAAAGCAGTCTCTTCCCCTGCTGTGGACGATTTTTACAACACTCCTGTGGGAATGAGAGAAGCTGATACACTGATAACTACTTCAGAGCAGTTGATGCAAAGAGTGCAGAGCAATGACCCCAAAGTCTCTTATCCAAATAATGACAACACCAGGGACGTGAGGCCAGGCGTGCTGGCTTTGGGGCTGGTGCTTTCCCCCCATGGCACAATTGGGAACTGGAGTGGGAGTGCAAGGCACTGTGCAGGGGCCATGCTCCCAGCTTCTAGGAAGAGAGGGGGTGGACTTCAGCTTGGCTTGGGCACAAGTGAGCACCTAGTCATATTCAAAGCTGATCAGTCAGCCTCCCTGAAAGGAAGTATGGCGGCTCTTCTCGTGCTAAGAATTGTACGGTACTGGCTTCATCCCAGAAAGCAGGAGAAATTAGCAAGTGGCCTTTAGAGGTCCTAAAGCTTGACATTACTGGTGGATTAGGAATCATCATTAATAAGCATGTATACAATAGTTCGTGATAATAACAACTTGCATCTCTGCACCACTTCAAGTCTGATAAAATGCTTCCTTCATGGCAATCTCATAAGACGGAACAAATAATACTTTAAGATTCCAATGAGTCTGTATTTCATTCATGTGAGTATTCCTTCAGGCAATTTGGGTCTTAGGTCTCATTCATACATGCCCATTCATTGTCTTTCTTATCCATGTTTTTCCATGAAACAAAGTCCCATAGGGAAAATAGACTTGAGGAGTTGGAAATAAATAGAAATTTACCTGATTGAAGACTGTGTCTGAATCCGTCCCTTTGCTTCCAAGAAGGTTGTGCTTTCCCAGTTTGATACTTCCCTCAGTACCTAAGGACTCAGTTTATACTACAATCATATTTATTTTTTCCATTGCTTGGTAAATATTCTCCATTGTCTGGATTGGGTTCCAGTTCCTCAACTAGATTCACTTTTTTTTTTTAATCCAAATACAGGGCTGTGTTCATTGTATGTGCCCTGAAAATGTTGTTCTTCAGTAGTTTTCAGTTGTGTCTAGCTCTTCATTCCTCCATTTTGGTTTTTTTTTGCGGGGGGGGGGGGGGGCGCGGTATAGATACTGGAGTGGTTTGCCATTTCCTTCTCCATCCAGCTCATTTTACAGATGATGAAACAGAGGTAAGTGACTTGCCTAGGTTCACATATCTGATAAGTATCTAAGGCTCAATTTAAACTCAAATTTTCCTGACCATAAGCTTGGTGTTCTATCTACTGTGCTACCTAAAAATTTTAGCTCTAGGTTATTTCAGATGTTCACTTCTAGACAAGTGTGAGGTAATAAGAAGCAAATAAAACATTTTTTCCTTAAATGGGGGAAAAACAAAAGTAAAGAGAAATGAAGTGATATGCCTAGAGTTGCTCAAAAAGTCTGGAGTGAAGCCAAGTCTAACACCTGAGAAACCAATTCAAGTTATTTCCATTTCCCTACCTTGGTCAGGAAGAAGAGGGAATTTGGTAGTTAGCTTTTGCAAGACATCAAAAAGTTTCTCCTTCACTCTTCTGAGGAAATAATCAATCAACAAGCATTTATTAAGCACCTGTTATGTGCCGGGCACTTTGGTAAGTGCTACAGATTCAAAGAAAGGTAAAAGACAGTCCCCACCCTCAAGGAGCTTCCATCTAATAGTGAAGCCATCACGTAAAAGAAAAACTAGCTACTTATAAGACACATACAGGCATGATAAGGAAACCTCAGTTAGTTCCTTTCCAACCCCGCCCCCCGGGAACTAACCTGTTGATGTTGTGGAGCCACCTGTACTTAGTTGTACAGCTGGTGTATCAGGAGCAAGCTGGAAAATCTCCCTTAACAGACTGTCTCTGAGATGCAAACATAGCCTTGGTACCTCAAGTTTCATGATGGGTAAAAAACAGCAAGTCCCCAAAGGCATATCTGTGGAGACATAGCTACTACCTGATAATTGCAGAGAGGACAGAACTGGCAAATTGGGCCCTATTAACAAGTGATCTGGAGGGTTTAGACATGGCCAGGGGCCCATTTCCATCAGGGCACTTGTGGCTAGCAGAGAAAGCTAAAGCAATTCCATTTTGTCTTCAGTTTTCTCTTGCTCCTAACCTTGTTTGGATTGCAGCTCCCACCTTGTTTGTGACCTTCCTTACTGCTGAAACATCAAGGACAGCCCTATCTTATTAGGGTGAGTTTACAAGAGATAACTAACATGCAGGAGAGCCTTCCCTGATTCTAGCCTTCCAGCAACAGGCTTGTCCAATCAAAGGACACCACATCCCATATTCCTACCCCAAGAGGCCCTGGCAATAGCCTTATCTGATATGGAGGGTTTAGGGGGATGAGTTCTGATTTGGACATATTGAGATGACTTTAGAACATACATTTGGAAATGTACAATAGGAAGAAGTGATTAAAAAATAGAACTCAGAAAAGAGACTGTCTGAATGTATAGATTGTCAATGATTCATAATGGATCCAGAGCTAGAAGGGACCTCAGAGGCCATCTAGTCCAACTTTCTCTCTCTTTCTCTCTCTCTCTCTCTCTCTCTCTCTCTCTCTCTCTCTCTCTCTCTCTCTCTCTCTCTCTCT
>NC_058131.1:139055752-139056105 GCF_016433145.1 Gracilinanus agilis | reverse complement strand
TCTCTCTCTCTCTCTCTCTCTCTCTCTCTCTCTCTCTCTCTCTCTCTCTCTCTCTTTCTCTCTCTCTCTCTCTCAACAAAAGATAAAAAATCTGAAGCCTAGAGAAGTTAAGGGATTTGCCCCAAGATCACACAAATAAACATCAGAAGGAATATTTGATTTTCTGACTTAAGTTGAATCATCTTTCCCTGTTTTCAATATTGCCTAGCTCACAGTGACCTTGCCCACAATAGGTGTTCAATATCTGTTGAGTGAATGAATGAAAGAGCATGAACCCTGTGATCCCAAGCCTTGTTGTGTTACTCATAGGCAATACTAGCTTCATAGCTTGAAAAAGGATGAAACTGTTGAAA